>NC_056726.1:532149432-532505266 GCF_019279795.1 Protopterus annectens
TACCCACATGTGAACTGGTTCAGCAATATCTATACTTATGGGGACATGACACAATGAAGTATTTAGGAGTATGGATTAAAAATGATTTTGGTGTGGCAGCTAAGCATATGTGGCAAGAGACTAAACAAAAGATAGTACAAAAACTGAAAAAAATGGAAACTTTGTTATATGGATAGAAAGATAGCAGTTAAAGTGTTTTAGTCCCATTAGTCTTATCCACAGGTCAGGCATATTTTTTATCAACCACAGGAGAAGTTGTGGCTAGCAGTTAATAAAGAGCTGAAGGATTCTACCTGGAGGGGAAGACAGCAAGAGTCGAGTGGGATAAGCTGATTCTTCCAGTAGAACAGAGCAGATTAAGATTACTCATTTTTAAGGGGTATTTCAGAGCTATACATTTAAAGCTCCTGTACACAGCACAAGTAGAAAACTATAATTCAAATGGAAAAGAATGATGAAACAGGGGGGAAGCTGAAGAAACAAGGAGAGATTGGGATTCTGGATGCAGGCCTTTAAGGAGAATAACAATAATCATACAGAATATTATATCTATAAAGTGGAAGAAAGTATCCTAAGAACTGAGCCAATATTAGAATGGCGAAAGGAGATTCTACCAATAGGGATGCTGCAATTTGGGATATAGATAATAAGCAAGAAGGGGCTGGAATTTATTGGAGAAAACTGGCAAAGGAACCACGGTATTAGGAGCAAATAAATAGAGGGAGAGATGACAGAATGGGAAGGCTCCAAGAATTTACTTGGACAGCAGGTTAGAGGTTGCGCTCCCTATCAAGGACTGATATCACAGTATAGGCAAAGAGAAAGAAATAGGGGGGTCCCAAATGAAAGACCAGCACTGGTAGAGTTTTTAGTAGAATCTAGAACAGAAACTGCCATTAAAAATGGAATAATTAGTAGGGCATATAAAATACTGCATGACTTCAACTACCCCTCATTAACTGGGAAAACTACTTATGTACCAATACACTTACCCAATGTTTCCTGGAATTCATTAATTCTAATGCTCTGGACCAGCTCATTTTTACCCCCACTAGAGGTAGCAACTTCTTTGACCTGGTCATTACTAACACGGGCAACCATTGCTCTACACCAATAGTCAACTCCTCCCTGGTTAGATCCAACCACAAACTAATCACCTTGGAAATAAACTAATCACCTTGGAAATACACATCCCTCCCACTCCCCACCCCCGCAAAGGTAACCACCATGAAAAACTTCTCCAAAGCTAACTTTGGGCTCCAAAAAACAGATGTGGCTAACTTCACGGCACCCATGCAAATGCAGTATAGTTGCATGACTGCTGAATCATACACCAATGCACAGTATGAACATATACTCAAATGCATGGATCTTGCCATATTCAACAGAACCAAGATGTTGTCCTCCAAAAAAAGGAAGACAATCTGGTCCCCTGCCATAAACAAACTCTACAACAGAAGGAGGAAACTGATGCGGAATAAGGTGAAGTCCCAAGACTGGAAAAACTCCCTTATCAGCCTCAACAAAAAGTTGAGATCCCTCATCAAATCCTCTAAAGCTCGCTATGAAAACAGGATTGTAGCAGGTAGTAAAGACAACCACAAGGCCTTCTATATTTATATAAAGAATCTCCATGGCAATACCCAGATTTGCTCTGACCTACTGCACAATGGTACCTCCTATAACGAGCCAACATACATTGCCAATATACTGGCCGACAGATTCTGTGCCAAATTTACCCCCCCCCCAAAGGACCAATCACAATACCAGTAGATTGCCAGGCACCCAGTATTACTGCTGCACAGGTTAAAACAGCACTGTCCAAGGTCAAGAATACAGCCTTCTATGGGACCTGACAACATCCCTGGCTGTGTTCTACATGAACTACAGAGTGAACTGGCATCTCACCTGAGCACCCTTGTTCAGTCATAGCCTACCTCAGGCTTTGTCCTACCGAATGGCGCACTGCTACAGTCATCCCTCTCCACAAAGAAGGAGCAATTACAGATCCTGGGAACTATCGCCCCATCAGCCTGTCGAGTCTGATATGCAAAGCTATGGAACACATCATCACGGACCTAATAAACAAGGATATAGGGAATCTCCAAACTCTGGATCCCACATGGTTTGGGTTTGTGAAGGGTAGATCATGCCTGATCAACCTGGTTGACTTCTCTGAGTCAGTCACCAGAGCTGTGGATGAAGGCAAGGTGGTTCATACAGTCTACCTTGATCTAGCCAAGGCCTTTGATACCATTCCCCACTCAGGAATCATATTAAAACTCACTAAGCTAGGCATCAACCTGTATATCGCTAGGTGGGTTGCAAACTGGCTCACAGACAGAACCCACAGTGTGAAAGTAGCTGACTCTAAGTCAGACTGCCGACCAGTCATGAGTGGAGTCCCACACGGTTTGGTCCTGGGTCCTCTCCTGTTTGGTATCTACTTCTCTGAACTCCAGGCCAAGACGAAGGGACTTTGGTTGACAAAGTTTGCAGACAATTGCAAGTTGGGAGCTATTATTAACTTCCCAAGTGATGTTGACAACCTACAGAAAGGCCTCACTGAGACCAGTGATTGGTGTCAGAACCATGGCCTGAAGCTCAATGCCAAAAAATGTGTCATCCCATTTGGGAAAAACCCGGTTTCCATGGATTACCACATTGATGGTAGTTCAATGAACACAGAAGGTGTTATAAGAGATCTGGGAACACAGAAGGTGTTATAAGAGATCTGGGAACACAGGCTGACAGCAACCTCTCTTTCGACCGCCACATTGCCACTGTGGTCAGAAAGTCCTTCTATATGGCACATTTCATTAGTAAGGGTTTTGCATCCAGGAAGAAAGAGGTCATTGTCTCCCTCTACTCCTCCCTCATTAGGCCAGTCATCGAGTACAATGCCCCATTTGGCATGTACCTCATTAGACACCTGCAACAACTGGAAAGGCCACAAAAGTACCTCATAAAGAGGATCCTAGGCATTAAACACTTGTCCTATATGGACAGACTCGACTCAACAAACTCCAACTATTCTCTCTCTCATATTGCCTATTTAGAGGTGATCTCTGCTTGACTTAAAAAGCCATGTCTGACCCATCTCCGTTAGAAATACTACATCTAAAAAAATCCCAAAGCCTCTGCACCGCACGCTCCAAAGACCTCTACCTCATTACCACAATCAACAAAACATGCTGGAGGGACAGGTTCATAATCCAGAGACTGCCCATGCTATGGAATAGACTTCCCATACATGTCAGACAGAGCATCTCACTGGTCCTCTTCACGAGAAATCTTGATGAGTGGATGGGAAATAAAAAATTCACCCTGGGGATCACGCCAATGACTCTACTTGACAGAGGCACTGGGAACTAAGTTCGGGTGGTACGATGTCGGGGGTAATCCTATGGGTTAGGCTTGTAAAGGCTCCAGGACCATTAGCCTTGTACACACCTATGAACCTATAACTAAGAATCAATCAGAGGTGATTAGAAAGGATTAGGAAGAGAGATTGGATAAGCAATTCACAAAGAAACAATGGGAGGATATATGTATGTCTCCCAAACATACAAGAAACTCTAGAAGATTTAGGATTTTTGCTTGGAAATGTTTACATAGATATTTTTATACCCCAAGCAGAATCCAGAGAATTTTTCCTCGGGTAGACAGCAAATGTTGGAGGTGTGAAGGATAAGAAAAAGGTAATTGAGAATATATTTTCTGGGAGTGCGGCGAGTTGGTGGACTTTGTGGATTCCTTGCGGGATGCACTGCCAGAGATGCTGGGGTGGGCAGATTGGTGCGAGGAGGGAGAGGATTCTTCTGAGCTATGATACACAATCTGAATTGCCTAGACATACGGCCTTGCTGTGTCTAATTATGGTGGCTGCTAAAAAACAATTACTAGAAGTAGTGAATAAAATAACAGAGATAAAACAACTGGAAGTGAGATCTTTAGAAAAGGGTAGGAGCAAACTACAGAGGAAAAAATGGGAATTGTGGGAACAATACATACAGGGGAAGAATGAGGTTTAAAAGAAGGCAGGACTTAAATGAGCTATGTAATCTTTGACTGAAAATAATTGGGAAGATTATAAGTGATGTATAACATTTGCATATGGGAGTGTGTCAATATGGTTTGTGACGTAAAATGCTTGCAACTATGATTGTTTTGGTATGGTTTGTTTTCATTTATATAAATGTATGTTTGCCTATGTCATAAGTGATGCTTTAATAAAGATGTTTTTTGTTAAAAAATAGAAGGGCAGGAATTGAATAATTTATGTAATGTTGCTTAGGTTATATGATATACAGTAATACGGGGTGGGACGTTGGCATAATGGTTAAGGTGTTTACCTTACAGACACAAGGTGCAGAGTTTGATTCTCACATGGGATAATTGGCTAGGCTTAAAATGGCCCACAAGGAGGCACTTAGCCTAGTAGTAATCTATGAACCTATGAACCTATATGTGAAGTATAATGTGTGTAAATATGAACTTGTTAATACAGTTTGATTACTTTTATATAAATGTAAATTTGCCTATCAGTATAAACAGAACAACCACTGGCCACAGCGACTGAATTCCAAACGTTTATTGCCAACCAAAAAGCAGTCTTTACCAACAGGTTTAGCGCTTTCATCCAAACACTACTAGGACTTCCTCAGAACAACATAATGCTAAAATTGTTGGGAATTTAACATTATGTTGTTCTGTGGAAGTCCTAATAGTGTTTGGATGAAAGTGCTTAACCTGCTGGTCAGTGGTTCTTTTGTTTATACTGTTGAACTCGTTACTCTGTTTGGTGTAAATTTGTCTATGTCACAAGTGATAATTCAATAATGGTGTTAAAAAAACCAACATCATCATCATCTTAAAATGTTACTGTTAAACAGGGTCTGTATATTACAAAAGAAGGTATCTCAGGGATAATGATGAAAAGCAAGTTTTCTTTTTTCTCTGTATTTTTCTCCCCACTGTCTGCTGGTCATCAGCCCTTCCATACTTCAGTTGGCCCATTTGTTCTACATACATGGCAGTTTGCAACAAGACCTATCACAGAGGTTATATCATTGGGGTTCTACTAATTTGGCTCTAACTCCACTCTCTGGGTTGGGGATATACAGTTTACATCTGTATGGAGGCCAATATGCCTTTTTAGCCATCTGTGCATCTCAAGGAAGGCTACTGCCAGATAACTAACCGATGAACTGAAGGCACATCACACTTCATCTGCCATCATTCCTCTGAGGGACCAATGCAATTTGCAATCTGCTCTGTCCCCCCCTTTCAGGATAAACATGCCCATCCTTGCCATGCCAGATGCAATAAACACTTGAGTTGATAAATGAATCTAGTTAATAAATGAATCTATTTCACTTGAGTTGTGTTCAGAACTTTATCTCTCAACACCAAAAGAGATCACTCGATGATGAAAAGTTTTAAATGACAAAATGGAAGAAAGAAAATGCAAGACACAAATAAACTAGCAAAAACAAATGAAAGTAGAGGGGGGAAATACAGGGAAAGGCTAAAAACATTATGAGAGGGTTGCAAAAGTCCCATACATCCTCTGGAAAAATACTATCTCCCTTGTCTCAAAAAGCTAACTAGCTAATAGAACTACAAATTTAATGCAACCATGACTGGAGGACTTAAAATCAGAAATACTTTGCTTAGGAGAGGGTAAGTCTAAAAAGTAAATTACTTTATTAAGGCATACCTGATGTACTGCATCACAAACAGATTTTTATTTGTGACAGAATGTCTAGAACAGTGTAGTGACACTAATTGTCACCTTAGTTATTAAATAATACTTCAAAAATTAAAACAGGCTCCATATGTCAATGCAATGCTGGTACTATTTAAGAAAACGGAACAGCTCATGACATCCAATGCTATAAAATTTTGACCTCAGCTTTCAATTAGTAAACATGACAAAGTATTTTATTTTTCTTATCAGTTAGCATTTCATACCAAATGTAACACAGCAATGAACATTACATTTCTAGATCTATATTAGGGGCAATATATTAATCTTTTAGTTGCCTGACTTTTATATTGATGGCTTGTTCTCTAACTCAGTGTTTTCAACCACCGGTTCACAGCGGGTCCGGTCTAGCAGAAATTTCATAGGTTGGTACTAGGCTATCAGCCCTAGGGCCTATACAAGCCTAGCCATAACAATTCCCTGGCTATTTCTTCCCACATTATTTACTTTCCTGGACCCCTGTCTAGCAGGGTGACTGACGTGATCCCTGGGGTGAATTTCCTTTCTCCCATCCAATCGTCAAGGTTCCTCTTGAAGAGGTCCAAAGAGGCACTCTGCTTGACATATATGGGCAATCTATTCCAGAGTCTGGGGAGTCTCTGGGTCAGGAACCTATCCCTCCAGCATGTTTTGTTTATTGTGATGACAAGGTTTAGATCCCTGGAGCGTGTAGCTCTGAGGGATTGGGATTTCTTTAAGTGTAGCATGTCCAACAGCTCTGGGCTTGACATGGCCTTGTATGTTTAGCAGAGATCGCCTCTGAGTAGACGATATGCGACAGAATATAGCTGGAGTTTTTTAAGGCGGTCAGCGTAGGGCATCTGCTTTAGGCCTGTGATTCTTTTAGTGAGGTATTTCTGAGGCCTTTCCAGTTGTTGCAGATGTCTTGAGAGGTACATACCAAATGGGGCGTTGTATTCTATAATGGGTCTAATGAGGGATGAGTACAGTGGGACAATGACCTCCTTTTTTCTGGATGAAAAGTCCTTCGTGATGAGGTGTGCCACATAGAAGGATTTCCTGACTGTTGTGGCGATGTGGTTATCGAAGGTGAGACCACTGTCCACCTGTGTCCCTAAGTCTCTTATCACACTTTCTGTGTTTAGTGTACTGCCACCTATATGGTAATTCATGGAAACATGTTTTTTCCCAAAGGGGATAATAATACATTTCTTGGCATTGAGCTTGAGCCCATGGCTCTGGCACCAAGCATCTGTTTCTGTAAGGCCCTTTTGTAGAGTATCCACATCATTTGGGGATTCAATAATGGCTCCCAGTTTGCAGTCATCTGCAAACTTTGTTAGCCAGAGTCCCTTAGTGTTGACCTGTACTTCAGAGAAGTAGATGCCAAACAAGAACGGCCCAGGACTGAACCCTGAGGTACTCCACTTGTCACTTGTCTGGAGGTGGATTTGGAGTCGGCTACTTTTACAGTCTGGGTTCTATCAGTAAGCCATTTAGCAACCCATTGGGTGACATAGGGATTAATGCCCAACTTAGTAAGTTTATCTATGATTCCAGAGTGGGGGATGGTGTCAAAGGCCTTGGCAAGGTCTAGATAGGCTGTGTGGACCACCTTACCCTTGTCCATGGCTCTGGAGACTGATTCAAAGAAGTCAATCAGGTTCAGGAGACAAGATCGGCCCTTCACAAACCCAAACTGGGTGGGGTCCAGTGTTTGAAGGTTGCCAATGTCTGTTTATAAGTTCCATGATAATACGCTCCATGGCCTTGCAGATCAGGCTTGTCGGACTGATGGGACGGTAGTTTCCAGGATCCAAGGTGGATCCCCCCTTGTGGATTGGGATAACTGTAGCTCTGCGCCACTCAGTGGGCACAAAACCAGAGGTGAGGCTATGATTAAACATGACAGTTAGGTGAGGTGCCAGTTCATATTGTAGTTCATGTAGTACAGAGCCCGGGATGTCATCTGGTCCCATGGATGCTGTATTCTTGGCTTTTGAGAGTGCATTTTATACCTGTGTGGCCGTTATTACCGGAATTTGGCAATCTTCCGGTATTGAGATGGGCCATTTAGGGGGTGAGAGGGGGGTGAAGTTGGCACTGAATCGATCTGCCAGGATATTGACAATATCCTTCAGATCAGTATATTTAATGCCATTCTGTTTTAGCTCAGAGCAGATCTGAGCATTGCCATTTAGATTCTTGACATAGTTATAGAATGCTTTGTGGTTGTCTTTGGAATCTTTGGCAATTTTATTTTCGTAACTAGCTTTGGAGGATTTTATGAGGCATCTCAGTTTCTTACTGAGGCTAGTAAGGGAGTTTTTTGCATCCTGGGATTTTCCTCTTTTCTGCAAAAGTTTCTTCCTTTTGTTGTAAAGTTTGTTTATGGCAGGGGACCACCAGATTGGCTTCCTTTTTTTGGATGAGAGCATTTTGGTTCTATTTGGGATGGCACGATTCATGCATGAGTGGATGTGCTCGTACAGTGCCTTAATGTAGGATTCAGCAGTTGAACTTTCAGTTCCCGTCTGCATGGGTGTCATGAAGTTTGTCACTTCTGACTTGAGTAGCATGAAGTTGGCTTTGGAGAAGTTTTTTTATGGTGGTTTCTTTACTGGGGGGTGGGGGTGGGATGTGGATGTTAAGGGTGATTAGCTTATGGTCAGACCTGACTAATGAGGGGGTGACCATAGGTATGGAGCATTGATTTTCCATGTTGGTAATGACCAGGTCTAGGATATTGGAGCCCCTGGTGGGACTATGGATTAGTTGATCCAGGGCATTGGAATTTATGAATTCCAAGAACTGTTGCGCAAAAGTGTTGGGACATGAGTAGTTTTCCCAGTTAATGGCAGGGTAGTTAAAATCACCCAGTATTAGGGTGTTTGGTTCTATCTTAATATTTTCCAGTATGTTTAGAAAGGTGTAGTGAGAATCTTGGGGTATGGTGGGGGATCTGTAGCAAGCTACAATTTGGATTGCAGTCTTACCTAGTGTTAGTTGCACTTGGAGAATTTCAGACACATTGTGTTGGCCAACTAGCCTGGTGGTGTGAATATCCTTGGTGAATATTGACACTCCTCCACCTTTAGTGTTTTGGTCCTGGTTTGGTGGCCGAAAAGTGTGGTAAGAGTTGTAGCCTGGTATTGCAGGGGTGCTCTCTGAAGCCTTGAACCAGGTCTCAGTTACTGCACAGATATCGATGTTCTCCATTTTTAGGAGTGCCTCGAGAGAGTGCATTTTGAGGTTTAGACTTCTAGCACTGAGTAGCATTACCTTCAGATTTTGCATGCTTGTACCTGTTACGGTGGTGGTTTTGTCCTTTGAAGTTTGCCTAAAAAAGGCACTATAGGGGTGGCAAGAGCCTTAGCCAGTAACCTGAATCCCAGGGTTGACAGGTGCAGACCACCTCTGGCAAAGCATCGTGGTCTGTCAATCATGTCATCCCAGGCAGACAGATACTGGATCCCCTTTGAATGACACCATAAGCTTAGCCAATTTTTGAAGTCAATCATTTTATCCTTATATTGTGGTATCATTCTGGGCGAAGACAGGATGCTTCTCAGGACTAGGGTCATACCTGCCTGGGCCACATGATCCGAGAGCTCTTCCATGTCTCTTTTCATGTAGTCCAGGGAGGTACGTCTCAAGTCATTCACTCCAACATGGACAATGACAGAGTCATATTTGTACTTGTTGTGGAGTGACTTGAGTGCATGCGTTATGTGGCGGATCCTGGCACCCGACAGGCAGCTGACTGTAATTTTCTCCTTATTCAACCTGGTGAGAGGGACATCAGTGTGCCGGACTATAGAGTCACCTATGACTAAAGTGTTAGGTACATTGTCTTGCCTTAGGGGCTGTTGCTGGGTGGCACACTGGTGTTGTGAACTATGTGACACATTGGTTGTGATTGGTGTTTGTTCGCATTTCAGCTTCAGAGGTCTTTGTTGCTTGGGCAGGTTACAGTTAAGGGCCTCTGCATATGTGGATTTAGTGTTGCTATATGTGGGTGTTGGTGGTGCGGGTTTAGAAGGGCTATGTGTTGCTTGAGGTGTAGTGTGAGTGTTAACCTTCTCCTCTTGACCATTTAGCACAATCTTGGGTGGAGAGAGCTTTGCTTCCATTTTGGCTATGTAAGTGCATCTCTCACAGGTTGTAGTGTTGGGTGGTAGGAGGAGAGGGTTGTCTGTGTACATGAGGCAATTGCTGCATTGCCCCAGTATGCCCAGATTCACCAGGTGGACAGGAGAAATCCCCTTAAATCCCCTTGTCATTTTTCTGCCAGTCTGCAGAGCCAGATCCAGAACTAGGCAACCGAGGCAGTTGTCTGGTCTGGGGAGTGTAATATTTACTTTTAACATAAAAAATACATATATTTTTAAGAGTGCTCTTCTTTAAGAATGCCCTTTGAGTCTGGCTGCAGCATGCAGCATCGTCTCATAAACCTGTTCCTTTCTGCATTCTACGCATGCGGAATTTAAATACAAAAAGAAGTGCCTCCAGCTGGGATGGTTCTCGAGTTACTTTCATAGGTGTGTGTGCTGCTTCCATGGATTGACAAGAAACATTCCTCAAGCTGCTTCTGCAGGTGTGTGCTGCAGACAACAAAGATGGACATGTAATGAGTGTGTGTGTGTGTGTGTGTGTGTGTGTGTGTGTGTGTGTGTGTGTGTGTGTGTGTGTGTGTGTGTGTGCACATGTGAAACAGACAGATACCTCTCAACCTTCATGATTTTCGCAGAACATCCAGATTTTTGCTTCATATTTTTGGTCTATTCCTCATAAAATCTGTGATTTTCTGACAAATCTCTAGGATGATCTAAAGATTGAATTCATTAAATAATAAGATACATCTGAGTTTCAGACTTCATATCCTTCAGAAAAATGCATGCTAAGACAAATCCTGTTTTTTCTTAGCAACTTTCTAAGTTTATGAGCAATATTTAAATCTGTCCCTATATTTGGGCCTTTGTCCTGCACCCCCATTATGTCAGGCTTTGTCCAGAGTTTTTTGCTAACAGGTTGACAGGTATGGTCCAACTTTTCACCTGATATTTTTGGTCCGTTACTCATGAAATTTGCGATTTTCTGGATTTTTGTGGCAAATCAGTGAGGATTGAAGTAACTAAATAATGACAGGCATTTGAGGTTCAGACTTCATACACTTCAGAAAATGCATGCTAACACAATATCTTTTATTCTAGCAACTTTCTAGGTTTATGACAGCAATATTTAAAATTTACACCTATTGTTCAGGCTTTGTCCTGATGTATTGTGCTAATTGGTATTTGTGTGTGTGTGTGTGTGTGTGTGTGTGTGTGTGTGTGTGTGTGTGTGTGTGTGTGTGTGTGTGTGTGTGTGTGTGTGTGTGTGTGTGTGTGTGTGTGTGTGTGCATTCCTTGAGAAATGTACCTAAAACTCAATTGTTTTGGCTGCTTGGTGGTTGGAGTAGACGGTATTGTTTCACGGTTGATAGTGTACGATGGCAATGATTTATCAGCATTTCTCACTTAGTATACGCGATTTCTATGGTCACACTATGTATCTATATCTTTCTCAATTGGTGCAATTACTATGTTGGCAAACAACACTCAAACAGCAACTGTTTTGATTACTTATAAATAATGTTTTTTATTCCTGCCTTAGTTGACCATGAAATACTTCTCCTATTTTCACTAGCCCCCAAGTGTAAAAAGGTTGAAAACCACTGGTCTAACGTATACACCAAGTCAACAAAAGGTGGGAAGCACACTCAGCAAACATATTCTGGAAACATGGATGGCCTACAGCCTTGCTGGAAGGGTGCAGGTCAATGAATTATTTCATTAACTATTTCATCTGTCTAGTTTGCTACAACTGTATCAATTACAGAACTGTTACTCTGTCCAACACTTTCCTTATATATCATACATAAATCAACAGATGGCTTATGCTTCTAAGAATACAATGCACCTGTCACTACAATGCAACCATTTCAATATTCCATTGGGTACAGACATGAAGCTTTTGACAAGCGCAGAGCTTAAAGGATCTGAAATAAAACAGGAAGATACCACCTCCTGTTTAACTCATGTTTTAATATATTTATAAGGTGCTCTTCTTTTAAAAACAGATATAGGCGTTCTCTAGGAAAAGCTCACTATGGTGGCTACCACTTTGCTAGAACACCACAGTCTAAGAATGTGAGCTGGTTTAGCTTGCACAGTCCACACAAGAGTATAATCTAATGTGCAGAGCTTACGAAGTACATACAGTAAAGGTCCAAAAACTCTCTGTGGAGGTACCTTTAGAAAGGTATGGTAAAGGATGTAGACTAATTCTGGCTTTGTGTCAAATATTATTTTATACGCAAACCCAGAGTGTGGTGCACTGCTCATTCTAGTATTCTCTGAACAACTTTTGTAGTGTAAAGGATGTGTGAAATCAACAACTCCACAGATTCCCCTGAGCACTGTGTACTCTGCTCAGTTGGTTCTTGGTTTCTTATGAGATCTAACGAAGCTAAATATGATGTATTACAGTTTGATAAGTCATTTAAAAATATGACATTTAAATAGGAAAGAAAGAAATAAAAAAAATAACTCAATGACACTAATTCTACATGTAGTCAACAATGTTAATCAACTTCATAAGTCCAAGTCCAGACGATATAACACACCAGAGCAGCAAGGTTCTTTTGCATCATTATACTGAGGGGTATGGGTAAGACTGGGTGATTTAAGGTTGCCTGCATTCCAATTTACCTCACATCCCAAAATTTTGTTTGCTAAAATGCTGTTGGTAAATATGAAAATATCTATAACTATTAAATGGGCACAGCAGAGAAAAAGAGAGACAAAGACTTCTGACACACAAAAGCAATCCATATATGCTAAAATACTGAATATGTGTCAGAGATATCAACAGTATTATTAAATGGAGAGGTTTATTAACCTGAATAAGGGGTTTGAGGTAGAGAGGGCTTGTTCCTGCATGGTTCTTAAGGCTAAACAGAAAAGTGCAAGCTTAGTACCCAATTGCAATAAAAAAAAATTTGGGATGCCATACAGAACTTTGATTAGTATCTCAAAGGGGTTATGATAACATATCACTTTAACAGTAGCAGAAAACAAAAGTCCCAGTGCTCTACTGTCATCTGCCAACTACCCTCTCCACATCAAACAACACAAAGTGCAAAAGCTTGTGGCACTTAGAAATAAAATACATTAAAATGTCTAACTATAACTGCAACAAAAACTTAGCACAGAAAACATTACCATAGTTACTACATATTAGTCTACCTTTGTTTCATATATTGATACACAGCTTTCAACAGCCCAAGTGACAGAATTGCCTTGGACAGCTCACAGCAGAATAAGAACCTGCTGTCTTGAGCTTCGGTGTTCAAAATGTTGATACCCATCTACCTCCTAAGATGTGCAACCAAAGATGTTTTAACGACGAGTGCTAACAGTCCCTGAAAGAATCTCCATCCATGCATCTACCACTAAAGAAAGCAACAGTCATAAAAAGTAATGAGACTTGCCCCACTTACTCTGTTTTACGTCCTCCCGCTCTTAACTAATGAACCCTTTCAGTCCTTATCCTACCTCCTGAAGCATGTAGTGAGGGCAAGATTCAGAGGCCAGATGACTACCACCCCCAAAAGGTTATGATATTTTTGTCCCCCACCTTGCCAGACAGTGAGCTTTCTACCGAGGCACAGCCTGCTGTGCTAGGCCACTCATTATGTACTTCCACTCAATGAATCACAGCTACAGTGTTATGCAATGCTTGACAGGTCTAGGAAAGAATAGTTGGGAAAGATCTTACCATACTCATAGATGTCCTTCTCTTCTATATGTCGCAGTATTCATAACATGAGGGAGTCTGCCGCAGACTGTCCCGAACATCCGGCCAGTATACAAAAGTCTAAAGCTACTGTCAGTTAAGTTTGACTTTGCACACAGGTCCCCATCCAATGTCAAGTATAAAGTAGCCGTTGGTACGTACCATCCTCAGAACAGAATGCCCCAGGAAGAACACCAGCCAGAGAAAAACTGAGATAAACACACATCCAGAAATCAAACAAGCATCATGGGGAAGGAAGGATTGACAGAATGCTGCAACATATAGAAACGAAGGACATCTATGGTTATGGTAAGATTTTACACAGCTATTCAATGTCCTTCTAATCATATGTTGCAATATTCATAACATGAGGGAGAATATCAAAGCTCATGCAGAGGAAAGAGTGGAAGGAGGGGCAATAGCACTCTCTACAAACCCCTAAAGAATAGCCCTAGCAAAACCATCTCTAGATTTAAAAATACCATCCAACTTGTAATGTTTAGTGAACGTATGGACAGAAGACTAAGCAGCTGCTTCCTAGATAGAGGAAGTATCCAGATCTTTGAAAATAGCACCTGAAGAGGACATAGCTCTCGATGAATGAGCATTAACTGGAGATGTTAGGGTTTGTCCATGAAACACATAACAAAAGGAAATAGCCTTAGAGATCCAAGTGAAAACAGTCTGCTTAGAAACAGGCTTGCCCAGAGCCAGGGATGATAAGAAATGAAGAAGCGATCACATTTTCTGATAGACTTGCCTTTATCCAAATAAAATCTGAGTTGTCTATGCACATTCAAGTTGTGTAAAATCCTCTCTCTAGAAGATTGTCGACAGGGAAAGAAAGTAGGCAATCTAACAGAATGGTTAAGTGACAACTCATTCACCACCTTAGGCACAGATGAGGGAATAGTATGTAGAGAAACCCTATCCTTATGGAAAACAGTAAATGGAGAGGAAGCCATAAGGGCCTGAAATTGTGAAACCCTTCTGGCTGAAGTGATAGCCAAATGAAGCACCGTCTTCCAAGTGCATGCAATCCTGGAGAATAGAAGAAACTGCTGGCTCAAAGGGAGGCAACATAAGTTTTTCTAAGACAAAATTTAGATCCCAAGGAGGAGAAACTGGTTTCCTTGGTGGTCTGATATGAAGGACGCCTTTTAGGAAAAGCCAAAGGAGGGGCCATAGGCAGACAAGCAGAAATGGCTGAGAGATGAGCTTTTACTGAAGAGTATGATAATCCAGTCTCCAGTAATTCACACAGATAAGACAAAACCACAGGAATATCCCAGACAATGGTTATAGGTTTTGAGAAAGACACCAGATGGAAAACCTCCTCCATTTGGATAATTAGGATTTCTGGCCTCTTGCAGAACTTGCAGCACGTCCTCAGAAAATAGGTGTCTGAAAGGAATCAAAACCCTATCACTGTTTCAAATGAATGGTTGACATTTGTGGGTGTGTTAGTGATCCTTTGCCCTGTGTGAGTACATCCACCCTGTGAGGTAACTTGTGATGACTGCCTTTGGCTAAATACAGAAGGGAGAACCAACGTTGTCTTGGCCAAAAGGGATTCATGAGCAAGATTTTTGGTTGGTCCTGTTGTATCTTTTTAACAGAACTTTCTGAAGGAGGAGGAAGGGGGATGCATAAACAAACATCCCCTTCCATGAGAAGAACAGGGCATCCACCTTCCATGCTAGAACTCTGACACAAAATTTTGGAAGCTGTCTGTTCACAGGGGAGGCAAAGAGATCTACTGGAGGAGTACCCCACCTGTGAATAATGTCCAAAAATACATCCCTGTGCAACATTCATTCTTGCAACGGAGTCATGGACTTGCTCAACATATCTGTCACTACATTCTGACTGAAAGGAATGTAACTGCCTGACGAGTTAGCTGATAACTGAATTGCCAACTCTCAAGCCCTGAGAGCCAACCTGCACAGGAGATGACTTGATTCCCCCTAGTTTGTTGTCATAACAAAGAACTGTGGGGTTGTCTGTGAACCACTTTAGAGGACCTGGAAATAAAAGAGGGTGAAAAGTTTGCAGGGCCAGAATGACAGCTCTCATCTCCTTTAGGTTTATGTGTTCCTTCATTTGGGAAAGAGACCACACGACTTGAATCTTCCAAGAAGCAAAGGTTGTCCCCCCATCCCATGTTTCAGGCATCTGTGAATAACTCCTGAGATGGAAGGGGGGTTGGAGATGAAGCCCTGGATTCAAGTTAACCTGTTGAATCCACCACTATAGTTCTTTTTTCAAGCACAAAAATGAAAGAAAACCCCCCAAAGGGCAGTTATCTGACTTGTAATCAGCAACTTTCCTGTCGAGCAAACGATTGGATGAGGCGTTCAGACTGGCTACAGAACAGTTCTGAGGATGGTACATGCCAATGTCTACTTTACACCTGACGTCGGATGGGGACCTGTGTGTGATGTAACACATACTTCACACTAGCTATAGACTTTTGTATACTAGCTGGATGTTCAAGACACCCCGCGGCAGACTCCCTCATGTTATGAATACTGCAGCTTATGAATAGAAAGACATCTCATCTATCAATTTTCTCTACTACTGTAGCTACTACCTAGCTTATGTTAATGGATGCCTAAATAGTGGGCCTAGCTGCTTACCCCTTCTAGGATGAGTGGGTCACCATCAACCAATCCTCTCCAGTTGGTTCCACCTGTTGCTTGGACTTAATAGTCAAATTTATGTCACAGAAGCACAACTCAAGGCTCTACCCCCTTCCACCACTAAACTATCGACTCTATCTACACATTAAAAAGATTATATATATATATATATATATATATATATATATATATATATATATATACACACACATACAGAGAGAGAGAGAGAGAGATCTTTGAAAAGGAAAGCTCCTGTTTATATATATTACAAAACAAAGTCCCATTTTAAAAAATTTTAATTTTGGCACTCCCCTTGGTTGTCTTATTCTCCTTAATTTCTTCCTTTAATCAGCCTTATAATTGTTGAAGACTTTCAATCTCTCTTCAATAAGGCCTTGATCCCCTCCCTCTCCTTATTTGCAGCTCCCTGTATTTTACCTGTCCTTCCCTGCATTTTACTTGTCCTTCTATCATTCCTCCTTAGACCTATCATGCTGGCTATCTGCATTTTAGTCCTACTCTCTACATTCCAGGCCTGGAGTATGTTTCTTACCTAAGTTACGTAACAGCTTCCTCCCCTTTCGTGTTTTTTAGAATCTATTTTTGATTCATCTTCCTGCTGTCTCTTACCGATACCCTGTCTCCACTTGAGTTTCCCTCCCCTCCTATTTCCTTTGCCACTTTAGTGTGTCCCTTAATCAATTCATCTAATTTCACTTTTGCTTTCTTACCTCTTATATTCAACCCCCCCAATGTATCTACCTATCTTATATTTATTTATTTATTGACATTTGTTAACCGGGTTTGTCCAACTGTTGCTTTCTTACCTCTTATATTCAACCCCCCCAATGTATCTACCTATCTTATATTTATTTATTTATTGACATTTGTTAACCGGCTTTGTCCAACTGGGCTTGTGGCCCATTTTCAGTGGAGACCCGAGGAGAAAAGCTCCATTTTAAACAAGTATAATTTTAAACAATATTGATATAATAACAGTTATAGCAAAAAGATTCACATATGTTGGGTTACATGCATAAAGTTAAAGTTGCATTAAAAATAAGCTAAGTAACAATTTTACATTGATATAATTCAATAGGTCAACAATAAAATGTTTTTGTTTGTATAAAATTATGCAAATGCATAGTAGACACATTGGAGAGAGAGAGGTGTAATGAGGTACTAAGTATGGTCCTTTTAAGGTACATAAAGGGAAGGAAGACTAGGTAGGGTCATGGCAAGGGCAGGTTCTGGAATTGAAAAAAATAAGCTTTTACTTAATTTTTAAAGTGTGAGGTGTGGGAGACAGAACGTAAGTCAAGGGGAAGTTTGTTCCAAGCATGGGCAAGGGAGTATTTGTAGAGTAGTTTGCCTACTGACCGTTTTGGGTGGTAGATATCAAGTAATTGTTGGTTAGAAGTATGGAGGGTCTGGGATGGGATTTAGATGGAGAGTAAGGAAGATAGAGATGGACAGAAGGAGGGTTTATAAAGAATAGAGTGTAGCATATGAAACTGATATGATAGCAGAAATTGGGGAAGTTCAAGCCATTGAAGAGAGTTTAAAGAAATGCAGTGGTGTGAGTTGTATGGGGAGTTGGATATTGGCTTGGCCTAGATATTGGTAAGAACTGGAGCGGCGTAAAAGAGGGAGGGGAGGAGGAGTGCCTGGCCCAGGGTAAGTCTAGATTCAGGGGTTAGGATTTTTTGTTCCAATATAGCAGACCTAGTTTCTGTTTTTTTTTTTTTTTTTTATACATTGGAGTATGTGTAGGCTGAACTTTAGTTCGTCATCGATAATGACCCCTAGGAGTTTTGTGTGAGTCTCAGGTTGGATAGTTGTATTGTTAGAAGATGTAATGAAAAAGGAGGTTTTGTGATGAGGTGATCTCTTTGGTATTTAGCCTTTGTTTTGGGATGAGTAGCTCCTGCAATCTTAACTTTCTGTTCTTGAACCTTAGCAACACATTCCTGTCTTCTCATCTTTCCTCCCCTTCCCCACTAATCTGTATTTTTTTTGTTCGCCCATATCTCTGCCTCTAATTTTTAAGTTGTAGTAATACCACATTGCCCTGTTTCACTGCTGGCCCTCGCTTGTTTAATCCTGCTGTATTCCAGTATAGTTTTGGGGGTGTTTTAATCTGTGTTCCTTACTGTTGATCTTGCATCTGCAATATTAAGTTATTTTAAGTAGCATTACTTTCCCCTCCTTCCTTTTTCTGTCCTCTCTGTTCCCTTTTCTAATGTGTATTTTGCTTAATCCCCGTGCATTGTCTGCTACTATCCGAACATTCTGCTCTCTTCTTTGTGACCATGTTTCTTGTGGCTACCCTGGTCTCCTCAAACAATTGTATTAAATGTTCTGCTCTTACTGATTACCCAATTTCCCTTTGTTTTCCTATTACTGTGTGTTTAGATTGATGTTTAAAATGAGCATATTATTACATCTTCTGATACTTGCATTTCAAACAAGGAATAAAAGCAAAAGAAAGTTTCTCCATCACTCTTACATTAATAATGCAGTGTCAATTCAAGTGAACTGATCACCCAGCTCACCCATGGCAGGAAGGGCTCTCCATTTCCTCTATTGCTTTTCCTTCATTATCTAGTGAGCTTCCTGTATCAATTCAAATTTTCTCATCAGTCTTTGCTGCTGTCTAAACAGAGTAAGAAGTTCTTTATCTTGACTAATGATGATGCTTTCTTCATTATCCGTTGCTGTCGTTCCTGTTTTGCTATCACTATCCTGTAGCTCACTGGCCTATATAATATGCCTCTTGCGGGTCGGTGATTGATCTTGCGGCTCCTTGCAAGAAGATACTAAGGGTAGCTGGGTAAAACATTTTCCGTCTTATTCCTTTTTTCTTCCACAATTTGACAGCATGGGAAAAAGTGCTTAGTTTCTTGTGGGTTTCAAAAAAAAGTCTGGTCTAAAAAGTCCATGTGCCCCCCTGACCATAAGTTTTTTTGACAGGTTCTCATGCCTTTTCAATACTCTTTCTTTTAATTCAAAAGTCTGAAGTCTAACAATCACTGGTCTAGACTTTTTATTTAGTTCCACTTCGGGTCACCATGCATTCCTGTGTGCTCTCAATATCTTGATCTCTGCCATCAGAAAATTCCAGCCCATTTAGCCAATAATTCCATGACCATTTTTTTACAGTCCCATTCCTCTAGTTTCTCTGGTACTCCTATTAGTTTTATTTTTTTTTCTCTCTCTCTGTCCTCTGGATCAGTAAGTCCTGACTTGGCACAGTCTATCCTTGCCATCTTGGTTTCTGCTCTAGCCTTCAGTACAATGTTATGTTCTGCTAATGCCTGTATTAAATCTTTCTTAGATCGAATCAAATAAATTTTTTTGCATGAACAGGTCACCTTTCTATGCCTGCTTTAGGTCTTTTATTATGCACCATATCGCAGCTGTCACTGGCTCGTCTTCGGCATTCTCTTTTCCCATCATTTGATTTTAATGTATATTTTCTTGACTGACTTTTTTTTCTTTCACTTGTTCTAGTGTACATTCATTCTCATATTTATTTTAGCTATTTTTCAGGATTCACCTCTGACTCATCAATTTATTTATTCAGAAAGACCTGAAGCCTAGCGGATATGCTTCTTCTTAAAGAGTGTTGTCATACTGGAAGGCCACCTTACCAACTGTAGCTTTAAAAATAATTAAATTCATAGATTCAAAGTTCTTAATATAAATGAGGCTGCATAATAATTAATGCCTAGAATGGGACTGTGTCTCTTCTACCAGTCTGGCTAGAATGTGGAAAGAGGATATACAGACTGACAAGCTCATTAGAGATATTTGCTTTTAAATAAACAGTACCCATTCTGGATTATTCTTTCGACTGGTGAAAAGAAAAGAGTACATTTATTTATTTACCTCCACACATCTTGAACATCATGCCCTCCCCATTAGACTAGAGACCATTCGTTCCTTGCTGGTAAGGTCACTTCCAGATCTGCCTGGACAAAAGACATAATGTAGGAACCATCATTCACATAGCCACGAGGCAGTGCTTTTGTCTTTGCCCAGCATTCTGGCAATGAGATTATTTTTACTAATTAACTTAACCCCCTGCCCTGGGTGGCAGGATGCGAGACCTGCATCAATAATGGAGTTTTCAGCACCTTCCCTGTCGCAAATACATGTTCTTGTACAATTGCATACTGAAGGCTACTGCCAATTGGCAACCTGAGAGACCACACACACAGGCTGTGGGCTTGCCCCCTCCTCCAAATGGCTGCTACAACCTATGGTTTGCCAACTTAAATGCAATAGTCTTTTATTACAATAAGAGAACATAGGCTAAATCACATGACGATAACCTAACCATGACCAGGCTTTTAGTCTCTACTATTTTCATCGCATATTTTTGCCATGCTCACCACCATAATAGACACAAGTATTTTAAAGACATGATCAAAGCTAGATACAGGTCTGTAGGAGCATGAAAGAGTTGAATTTGTATGCTACGTTGGCAGAACAAATAATACAGCTTGCTTTCACAAATGGAGAATTGCTCTCATCCCACACGACTCAATGAATACTCCTAAAACACTGGGAATCATCTTATTCCTACTTTGCCTCCAGACTTCTATTGGTAATACATCACTCCCTGGTGTTTTATATTGGACCTAATTCCTCAATGTTTTCCAGATTTCCTCTGTTGTCATAGGGGTCATCCATTCCTTAGCCCACTCTACTGTAATCTTTGGTACTTCCACCTCCTGCAAACAGTACTTTACTTCTTTTTATACTCCCCTTTGTCTAGTGCCCGATGTGTGCACGTTCATATGTATATATTCACCTATACCTAGTTCCTGTTATATGCAAGTTCTTATAGTATATACTCCCCTCTATCTAGTCCCTGTTGTATGCATGTTCTTATGTATTCTGTACACACTCTCTATCTATTCTCTGCTGTGTGCAAATTCTTACAGTATATCTGTCATTCTGTCAACTAAATTTGTGTGCTTTAAAAGTATAAATCTGAAATCTAACCATATTGTAATGTAGTTGTATACTAGCTTCTTAGCTATGCCTGTATCACCTGTAATAATATGCATTGTACTTAATTTCTTAATTGTTTTAGTGTTTTATCTATTGGAGCTTTTCTCCCCAGGACTCCACTGAAAACGGGCTCCTGGCTCAGTCGGATACTACCCGGTTAACAAATGAAATAAATAAATAAATATCCAACCACTTCTGCAACCACCATAGGCTCTCCAGTCAACTTACCTTAGCCATGACCATAACCCTGCTGCAAGTCCTTGGGCCCTCAAAACTCTTTGACACAAGGATGAAATGTGAAAAGAGGCATTCATATGAGACTAAGTTGTACTTCTTTTCCAGTAAATTCGCTTTCATCCACATGACCCCATCTACTTCCATTTAGACCAATAAACGAACCTCATCTAACTGGGTTCCAAAGTTTTCTGGCGTTGACATTTTAACTCTTAACACCTCTCTCTTATTTGATTCCTAAGATTACTATGTACACTAATTTTATGCATCGCTGGAATATGTATCTTAATTTTCTGCATCACTTCCATTTTTATCCTTTCCGTTCACTGAGTACACGCTGCCTAACAACATTATTTCTATTTATCACATAACTCACCAACATTCTGCAGAACCTAAGATGTCCAAGCATTAAAAGGATCATGGATCTTTGTCTTGAAACCAGTCAGATTTTTTTTCCATCTACCCATATATTATTTTCTAGTAACATGTTTTTGTCTCTTTTAATATCCACTGCATGTCATCAGAAAAAAGATGCCTAAAAGGTACTAAAATTATATCATCCAGGCAATCAAGTAAAGAAGTTGAACACTAGACTGCACCAAATAACACTTTCATGTTTGAGTTAAGTCCATTCTGTGAGGAAACTTGTAGCAATTGCTCCCATTCTCAAAAGATAAGAGAGAACCACTGTTGCCTGGACAACAAGGGGATCACCACAATTACCCATGGGGAGTCCTTCTGAATCATTAGAAGAAAGTACACTTGTGCAAACTGCACTTACCAATAACAGTAGATATTTGAATTCCTCACTGCCACAGTAACCTTTAGGCTATACAAGTTGTTTCATGCCTAGGAAACAACGATCAACCAGCCTCAGTAAGCACTGGCTCCCCTGCTTCCCCTCATCTCCTTCACTCAAACTGCTGACTGTCTAATCCCAAGGAGGGAAATCAGCAGTGAAGCCTTCGTCAGGACTTTTTTGCCCATACAATAAGAAGAGCCTAATAAACCTGAATCTAACAACCAATAACAATAAAAATATAAAACAGAAATAAACACAAGCCTAGTTTATATCTCATCTACAACTATATACACGAGTAAAGGGATGGAGGGTGCAGCTACTGCAGCAGTGAGAAATTTGAATCTCTACTGTTATGGGTAAATACAACTTGCACAAATGTACTATGCTCATCATTTAGACTACATGGTCTGGTTATCAAAGCTTATCCAGTCTGGAAGGAGGAAGGATATGGATCCAGGAGCCCCTGGAGAATGATCCTAGCAAAACTTAACCTAGACATAGAAAAGGAATCCAATTTGTAAAGCTTTGTAAAAGTATGTAAAGACTACCAATGTAGCTTCCTCTAGAATGTTTCTAGAGTCAGCCTCTTTCTAGTATGCCATTGAAGACCAGGCTCTTGTAGAATGCGTCTTGATAATGCCTGGAATGGATTTGCCATGGTGGGAATAACAAAAAACAATAGTTCAGGACAACCTCCTGGAAACTGTCTGTTTAGATACAGAACATCCCTTTTCTGCCCCTTGATAAGAAATAAATAACTGGTCATCTTTTTTAAAGGGCTTAGTTCTGTCAAGATAGTACCTGAGCTGCCTATGCATATCCAGAGTGTACAGAAACCTTTCCCCCTCATTTTTAAGTTCTGGGTAGAAAATTAAGAGATTGATGGCTTAATTCAAGGTAAACTCTGAGGCAATCTTGGGCATGAATGGGGGGGGGGGCTTGTTCTTAGAGAGACCCTGTCAGGTCCAGCTCACCCATCATAAGAGCTTACAACTCAATATCCTCTTCCTGCAGATGTCACAGCAATGATGGGTACAGTTTTCTAAGTTAAGAGCTTTAAATAATCTTTTTTTTTTTCAAATAAGAGCTTTAAATAATCTTGATGAGCAGGCTCATATGGTGACGCAGTCAACTTCTCTAGCAGAAAGTTGAGATCCCAAGGAGGAGCAATTTGTTTACAAGGAGATCTCAGGTGTACACTCCTTTTTAGAAACTTCTTCACAACAAAAAAAGAGAAACAGGATGATCCATGAGCTGATATGCTGAAATGGTCACAAGATGGACCTTTAAAGAGAAATGAGAAAGGCCAGAGAAAAGTAACTCACACAAATATTTGAGCACCAGTGGTACAAAATCTGTAACAGTCTCCTGGTTATTGGTTAGGCACCAACTAGAAAATCGTATCGAATTACCAACATGAAATTTTCTAGTAGCAGGCTTTGTTCCCTACTTTAGTACCTGTTGCATGCCCTCATGAAATAAGTGCTTACAGGGAATTGGAACTGAATCATCAAGGTAATTAGCTGATGTTGGTTCACACTATGGTGTAACAAACTTCTCCTTGTCTTGTGTAAATAAATAGAGTCTGTGTTGAAGCAATTTTCTGCCAAAGTGAATGTTGCTGGCCAGTCTGAGGGACAGATTTGTAGAGATATTGGCCAAGAGTAAGAGCACAGGGTAAAGAATGGTGGCATAGTCATTCTGCACTGTTGGTCTGTCCCTTTTTCTGAAAAGATCCATTTTTTTTTATTATCCTTCGGTCATCTCTTTTTGCACTTTTGTTTGTCTTTTTATGCAAGAGGGACACCAATAAGATTTACTTTGGGGTGCATGAAAGATCTTTAAAAAAAACTTTCTGAATCAATTTCCCCCCTTTATTATATTGTTTGAGAACCTGCATATCAGAAGAGCCAAACAAAGCTAGAGCAGAATCTAAAATTTCAGACTTTACCTCATCAGCAAAACTTTGTCAGTAAGCATACTTTCTCAGCACTGTAGCAGTGGCCCTTGACACAATATCTGTGCAATCATACACACTCTTCAAAGCATGTTTAGATACCTGACATAGGGTCGGAACAGTCTGGTTCAAAATAATTAACTGTGTGTGGTAGTAATTATTTCATTTAATATCTTTATCATACTTAGTGTTTTATGTTTGTATAGGTATTTTTTGTTTTACTTTGTGGACTGTGTGAGTCAGTAATTAACTCATTTAGTAATAATAAGTAACTGTAAAGTTGTTAGTTTTTGTCTCTTCAAACTTTCTTTAAAACACAAGTATGTTTTCCTTTATTGTATTCTCTGTGGAGCTTTTCTCCCCGGGCCTCTACTGAAAATGGAAATATCTCCAGCTAGACTAGCCCGGTCAACAAATGTAAAATAAAAATAAAAAATAAAATAAAACTTTTTTCTATAGAAAGAGTGAAAGCCCTCGGACTGTACATGTGACAAATCATACACTTCCACATACATGCCTGATAATTCAGAATTCTGAAGGCTAAAGCAGAAGTAGTAAACATTTTCTTACCTATACTGTCCACATTTTACCTTCTTTGACACCAAGTGAAGGGCTAGTAAAAAGGACCAATCTGCTGCCAGCATGAGATGCAGCTGGTTCAGATCTAAGGTGAGAGAAAAGAAATGTATTAACCTGATGTACTTTATACACAGTTTATCTGCTTTTTTAGGGACTGACAGCTTGGTATCTGGGTGACTACAGCAGCATTCAATACACCCTCCAGGGCTGCAACTAAAGCAGGAATGGGAGACGAATGAGGTATATCAATATGTAACATTTCATACTATCTCATTTCATGCGGAAATATGCTTACTGACACTTGTTCTCATAAAAACACCACATTTATCCTGACAATAGTTTGATAAGAAGAAAATTCCTTCACAGGATGATGAGAATTAAAATTTTCTTCACAATCAGAGAGCTGAGCTTGGGAATCTGCAGGAGAATCACAAGACCCTGTTTCCTCAGGAATAAATTTACAGGGGATGCCAACCTGTAATGGCTTTGCTTGTAATGCCTGTCTATCCAAGATGAGGAACTCATCTTTAACAGTATTTACTTCTTGTAAACAATGGTGTTTAATTTTTTTGTATTTTTTTTAACAGGAGCTCCAGTAGAAGATGACTGACTCAAAGGAGGTTCCTCTGCCTGGTCTAATGGTCTCTGGCCTTGGTTACCAAGAGGAGGATCTCCTAGAGCGTCTCTCAGACATAGAGAAGATGGTTCTCCTATGACAACATTAGACACTGGACAGCCACAGAGGACATCGATGACACAGTTCATGCTGGCTGAAAGGTCTACAACAGAAGAAGCAAGGAAGTGAGCGAATGGTCTGAGGAGGAACAAATGGCCACTACAGATTCACCCATTGTCAGCTGAGGCATAGACTGAGTCAGAAACAACTGGAGTAAGTAGCCTTCTTGTAGACGGGAGACAGACATCAAAAGCTGCACGCATAGCTGGAGTGATTTGATTAGAAGGTGCGTTGTCACAACATGTTCACAAGCAGTACTCTTACACTTTCTGCAATCCCTTTGTCTGAAAGAAGTAAAAGCCAAACAAAATTTCTCAGTCAGTACTCTTCAAACACTCATAAACGCACAGACGGAAATCAAAATGGCGGGTAGGTTATCACAAAGTGAGTATAAGCATTACACTGACACAACACTCCTGCCCGTACCTCCATAAACTTTTCTGTCTTATAAGACTCTAAGTTTACACAAGCAGTCTGTTGTGGGTGGAGTAGTAGTTCCCCACAGATGGATAAATTCCTGGAAGATTCCTGGGTGCAACTTCCATTCACAAGATCTGTCCTGGTCTTATTCAGCTTGTCTGCAAAAATGTTTTGCTCTGATGGAATGTAGGTAGCCTTGAGGGACAGATTATGCTGAGTCAGTAATTCACAGTTTATCATAGCTAGTGTGCAAAGGGACTAGGATCTTGTTTATGTACCACATCACTGTGGTGTTGTCTGTGATTACTAGCAGTGGGTCTGGAGTCCAAAGACAACTCAAAAGAGATTTGACAGCATTTATTAGAACCATAATTTCTTTGACATTTATGTGCTTTCATTTGTCTTGTTTGTTCAAGAGGCCCTAGACTTTCACCTAGTGGACACAGCAACCCAAGCAATATTTGATGCATCTGTGGTTACAGACTGAGTAGCGGCTAGATGGGAAAAATGGAGACCTGAGTTCAGAAATAACTTGATTCATCCAGCAGAGAAGCTCATTTTTCACAAACTCCAGTAATGGAATCTGAAATAATAGAGGGAGGTGATGTTGGGACCAAACTGATTTAATGAACCACTAAATTTTCCTCATGTGAAGACTGGCCAAAGGATTCATTAGAATAGCAGAGGTCATGAAACCTAGAAGTTTGAGAAATTCCCTAGCAGATGACAGAAACTGACTGAAAAATATCAGAAAAATATTAGAAACTGTTTCTTGCAACATTACACTTGGTCATGTGGAATGGGTACAGAAATCACTCCAATAACACTACTCTATGAGACATAATGAGAGATTTCTCTATGTTCACCTGAAAACCCAAGCTAAGAAAAAGGTTATTTTACCCATGCCAGTGATTCTTGACAACATGTGCAAGATCTGCAAAAATAAGGCAGTCATCTAAATATGAAAAAATGTGTATACCCTGCAACCTGCAACAGGCTACAACAGCAGCCAATCACTTTGTAAACACTCTTGGAGCTGCTGACAAACCAAAAGGCAAAGCAGAGAACCGAAAATGTAAACCAGACACAAGAAACTTAAAAGGCATCTAAAATCTTTTGAGAAATTGAATATGATTACAGATTATAAGCAACTTTTAAATCAAGAGTTATTAGAAAATTGAGAGATGTAATAAGAGGTAACAGAGACTGCAGACAGAGCATTTTAAACTTTGGAATTTTGATGTGTAGGTTGAGAAAAGAAAGGTCTAGAACAGGTCTCCAGGTTCCTTCTTTCTCTGGCACTAGTATAATTCTTGAATAAAATCCTTTCCCTTTTTGATTGGGGGAGCAGATTTTATAACCCTCACAGACAGCACAGGACAGGAAGGAAAAGGGAGGTTTAATTGGATGGATGAAGAGGAATCCACTGAAAAGGAGGAGAAAATTCCACTGGCAGTTTTAGCCTGTTTGAATGATTCTCAGAACCTAAGGGTCTGAAGTAATCTGGACCCACAGAAGAAAATGGAGACCTACACTTTGGGAAGGCTTTACAGGATTGCCAGGGTGGGAATGGGAAAACACATGAATGGACATATATTCAGTTTTTCTTTGTTTGATTGTTATTGGTTTTGGGAAGTGATTGTTATTGGTTTTGGGAAGACCTTCCTTTCTTCTTTGAACCACCTTGTCATTGCTTTTGGAAATTATGTTTGCCTATACCTTCCTGGGAATGCTTCTTTATTTCTTAAGAAAGGAACTTGAACTGGAAGAAAAGTTTCTATTGTATTTTGGCTAGGATAGTTGAAAAATCTGGGTAACCCCCTGAATTAAATTTCCTCCGTCATGAACATTTTTAAGGATCTCAGCAGAGGGAGGACCAAACAACAACTATTTATCCAGGGAAACATTCAGAATCTCTTGCTTTCACACCCCTCTGGTAAATTCTAAGAATGTAGCCAGGAAAGCTTTCTCATCACTGATCCACTGGCAACTACTCTGGAAACAGAATCAACGGTGTTTTAAACACATTTCAGAGAATGCTGTGTCTGAGACACAGAAGATACTAAGGAATTCACAGATGGCTTAGTTTCTGAAGAAAGAAGGCCAGACCAACTTTCTCATACTTTCAAAGGAAGCCATCAGAAACTTAAGATATCTAACCATGACAATTCACTGTTCTGAAGGCTAAGGTAGAAGTAGTACAAACTTTCTTCTCAAATCTATCATAGGCTTTCCCAGTTTGCCAGAAGGAATGCGGCTTGCTGTTGTAAGCAGTCTGGCAGAAGCTTATTTCGACAAAGAAATTACTGCAGGGTCAGACCTGGGGTTAGAAAAAAGCAATTTGTGGGTCTGGGGCACCTTATATAATTTATTAGACTTTCTGGGAGCAGAAGCTGACTGTCAGGCAAATTCTTGGAAGTACTGAAAGCATCCTCTAAGACTGGTAACACAGGAGGAACAGCTGCAGTTGAGGAAAATCCACCTGCAATAAATCATATCTTTACTAGGATTCTGGTATTTCCTTTTTGTTCTCACTGAGACAATTACTTTCATTTCGGCAGTAGTATCAAAAAAAGACACTCTTCAAGAGGGGAATCTGAAAAGTAACTTTTCTCAACAGTCAGCATCACCCTTTTGTAGTGTGAATTTGAGAAACACAATCTAAGTCTAAATTCTGTCCCTCAAACTGGAAAGTGTAGGAAAATCTTTTCTTTTTTAATGAGGGGAAAACTCAGCATTTAAAGACTGAAAGGCTCTAAATAAGCCTTCAGCAATGCCCAGTCAATTCTCCCTATCTGTTTGAGGTGAAGATAAATGTCTAGCTTTATGTTTCCTTTTACTGGGAGACAACCCCGCCCCCCAAGAAAAAGAGCAACTTGAAGGACTGTCCCTGCCACAGGAATGAAACTCTTGGTAGCAAGGCTTAGCAAAAAGCATCACCTAGTCCCATCCCTGATGTTGCTAACAGTGGCTCTCGTTTTAGCAGAAAAAAGCAGCAAAACGGCCACAGAGGACATGCCTGGCTTCTAGTCCTTAGTGGCTTCCTAAGCAGCAGTACCAGAAGGGCAGAGAAAGTGATGAGCAGGCCAAGGAACACAAAATCACCACAGCAGTCTCACTCATCAGCATCTGAGGCAAAGGGGAAACCAGTGTCAAGACTGGAGCCTTCTGGATAACTTTTCTCTTCTTGCAGCTAGAGTTGGGAACAATTGAGTTACTGGGACCCAAGGTCCATGTCCTTGCCACGAAATATTTCCAACAAGCGGATAATGAAGCTTTGTAGAGTCGATCTTACCTACTGACAGAAAAGTTAACTTTTAAGGCAAAAGCTTTTAGTGACAACCACCAAACACACTAGCCCCAGCCCCTAACAACACATTTTTTTCACAGAAAAGTATAGTTTTTCATCACAAAAAAAATGATAAAATACAGAAGGGAATTCCTACAGGGAACCAGAACCATCTGTTTAATGAAAAAGGAGTATGACAAGTAGGAAGCAGAGTTTAGGAGAGTCAGTGAAACAACCTGACTGGAAAAATGAGTTCTGAGATAAAAACTTTTTAACGACAATTCCCAAAACCACAAATCCTTGCCCCTAGTCACAAGTTTCGACAGAAAAGTAAATCTTTTTCTCCCAAAAATTAGTTATTTGAAAGGCATTTCCCACAGGGCCCCATGAGCAAAAAAATGTAAGATTTGCATTAGAAATTTTAGTGACAACCACTAAAAAACAAAAGTTATGCACTTACCATAACAATAGATCCCTGCTGTCTGCTTCCATTCTCCTCAATGAATGGGTACTTCAAATCTGACTTCAGCAACACGTAGACTCTGGATCCAAGGCTTAGGCCTCCTCCCCTTACCCATAACCCCTTCCTTGTACTACGTTACCTCAGATCAAATTTGCCCATTTCCTATAACAAGAACCATTACACCACCTCCAAGAGGAAATGTGTTGTAAAAAAAAAAAAAAAAAATACTGGTGTCCTGAAATACAGTACATGAAGAGGACATGACAAGGCCATTAATAAGTCAGTGAGTCACTCCAGAAACAATGGAATCTGACAACTGAAAGTGGGATGAGGGAAGCTGAGGAGGGCGTAAACAAACAAAATGGATCTATTGTTATGTTTTAAGTACATAACCTTCATATCTGATGTTGTCTCTTCTCCTCATCCTCAACGAATGGCACAGAGTCTCCAGCTACCATAAATCTTGGGAGGACTTATGGAAGGATATTCAGCAGGACTGCTGAACCAAAGGAAGTTCTAGACCTAAACTGCAAGTCCAATTTGTAATGAGGTATGAAGGTGTGTACAGCAGTCCAAGTAGATCCTGCAAAAATATCATCAAATGGCACTTTGGAGAAAAAGGCAGTTACTGTGGCAACTGAGCTAGAAGAATGAGCCTTAGGTGTACTAAGCAAAGACATTCCCTTCTACTTATATAAAATACACTAAGCCAATGTGGTAGGGTTCCTTTGGGCACTCTTTTATCCAATTTTGCCAGAGAGGATACAGACATTGGCCTGTCTTTCTTTTTTTCTCAATTTTGTTTTAAATTATTTTATTTAAAAACATTTTAATAATAATACATTTAATGCAATTACAAATAATATTATAATATAAAAAAGAGAAATAAACTTAAATAACTATCCACAAATGGTATATCTTTCTGATGTTCTTAGTGTGATACAAATAGAATCAGAGTTGATGTACTCTACCTTACTAGAAAAACGGGGAAAGAAGATTGATAGACTGGTTCAGTGATGACTCCCAACACACCCTTAGGGAGAAAGGAGTGATATGGTTTCAATATTACCCTGTCCCTGTGGAAAACCAGATAAGTGGGTTTATGTGATGTGAAGTTCTGAAACTCTTTGTGCAGGAGTAACTGCGACACAAAGCAAAGGCCTCCAGCAAAGATACTTCAGCTCAACTGTGGCTGCAGGTTCAAAGGGAGATCTTGTCAAATGCTGAAGAAGTGACATCCCACACAGGGACAGGGTCCCTGACAGGAGGCTGGAGAAGAAAGGTGCTCCATAAGAAGGACTTAGGCAACTTCAAACAAGTAATTGGTGATTGATTTTTCCCAATGTGAAAACTGAAGATGGATTACCTACTGGATTTAACAGTAGAGTAGCAAACTCCATCATGAAAAAGGCTAGCCAGAAAGTCTAAAATATTTGGAAGGGGAGCAGAAAAGGGATCTATATTCCTGCTGGAAGCCAAAAATTTAAAATCTCTTCCAGTTGCACTTGTAAACTTTTCTGCTCGAGGGTCTTTGAGGAAGTTGAAATGTGTATTATCTTAGGTGAAAGCCTGGACTGTCTTGACCATCAAAGAAACTGGAGAAACCATGCAGTTAACTTGAGGGCTTCAATGTCTGGGTGAGGCATCCTAGGCAGTGGAGACAGAAGATTTGGAATCGGGTCCAGCAGCCATCGATGGTGAATCAAATACTACCAGAATAAGGGAAACCACACCTATAGAGGCCAGAAGGAGGGCATTGAGGAGAGAATCCTGAAAGGTCTGCAACATTAGAAAGGCTGCCTTATCTCCAGAACAGTGATGGGAAAACTGGCCTCTGTGGGAGACTACATGCCCCGGACCATCTTTCCCAAGAAATGCTCTTCCATCCAAGTTGGAAAGCGTCTGTGGTCACTGTTGCTTGGGGGGGGGGGGGGCGACAAATGGTTGACCTTGAGAAACTATCGGAGATTCTAGCCACCATTTGACATGATTCCTGCAAATCTAAGTGAGGGACACAGGAAAGGTAAAGGGTTGGCATCTCACTGACCATTGTACCACAAGTGTCCACTGTAACACTCTCATGTAAAATATGGCCACAGAGACTAAAGAGATGGAGGCTGCCATCGAGCTGAGGAGTAAAATAGATCTTGCTAGTGGTATTTGATGGCAGGGTACAACCACTACCTGATGCTGAAGGGTGAGAATGCTTGTGTCCAGTAATCTGGCTATCTGTAGAGCTTGGGATCCAGATGGCTTAAAGCTTTGACTTGGCTAGACTGACTGTTATTCCCAAATGGGAGCAAAAGTGGAGCAAGGTGTCCCTGGCTAGAATAAAAAGATTCCAGGTGGCAGCGATTATGAACCAGTCATCAAAGCGCAGAGATCTACATTCAAAGCAATCGCATAGCAGACAAGATCTGGGACTTGGATCCAAATTCTGAGAGCTGTCAAAGTCAGATCTGACTGCATCTTAAGTACCCATTCATTGATGGAGGACAGAAAAGACAACAACAGACCACCAGTTATAACCTCTAGCATACATTTCTGATAGAAAAGAAAAGAAAAACTATTCTCCTCAAAAAATTATGAAATGGAAGGTATTCCCCAACAAGGTACTTCTCAGCCTTGAAGGAGTGTTAGCTGACCAATCACTCACTCAAAGAGAACAGGAAAAAGCACACCTCAAAGGCAAAGTTCTTAGGTTTGGGTGTCCTAGCTACTGATTTTATATAGCAATAACCCACGCCTGGGTGTGGGTAATGCTGGATTTACCCACGGTTGGCGTGGTTTGGTCCCGAGGGACCAAACAAAGCCAACCGTGGGCAAATCCAGCATTACCCACACCCAAAAGTGGGTTATTATATCTAATGACATTATTTAAGAAAAGAAATAATTACTTTTCTTAAATAATGGCATTGTATAATGCCTCTTTACTGCCCTTCCGCAGCTGTCTGGTATTCTGCGGCAGTTCTGATGTACTGCGCATGCCTACGCAGTACATCAGAGCTGTGGGCAAAAGCATCGGAGAACGCAAGATCTCCGTTGCTTTTTTTTACTGTTTCGCTATGTTAAATGGGTTTAACATAGCGAGACAGCTTTAAAATAAGCAACGGAGATCTCCGTTGCTTATTGTAAAGCTGTCTCGCTATGTTAAACCCATTTAACATAGCGAACAGTAAAAGCAACTGAGATCTTGCGATCTCCGTTGCTTTTTTTTAAAAAAACTGTCTCGCTATGTTAAATGGGTTTAACATAGCGAGACAGCTTTAAAAAAAAAAGCAACGGAGATCGCAAGATCTCCGTTGCTTTTTACACACTGTGTCGCTATGTTAAAGGAGTTTAACATAGCGAGACAGCTTTAAAAAAAGCAACGGAGATCTCCGTTGCTTTTTTTAAACCTGTGTCGCTATGTTAAACTCTTTTAACATAGCGAGACAAGTTTATCTGACGGAAAAAGTCCGGGTGACCGGACCTTTTTCCGTTAGTATATTGAGGGATTTACAACGGGCACGCTGGTTGGGCTGGCCAATCAGCGTGCACATTTTAGGGGAGGAATTGTATAATACTGCTGTCCTCTATCCTTACAGTGGCTAGAACATGTTGAAGGTGTCCTAAAGTTTTGGAATCTGGCTGGCCAGTCCAGTTCTTGGAAGGATATGTCCCATATAGCTTAGGCTACTGCAACAGTGACCTAAATCTCTAGGTATAAAACTGCCAGCACTTAAGTCATCTACTTAAGACAATTCTAGGAGGTCCCTGTGCTGCATAACCACGTCTGATGGCACAAAAGAACTTGCAGAGCACTGAAAAAAGTGTTACCACCATTAGTGCCAGAAGAGGAAGAAACACACTTTTGTTCATTTTCTTTCTTGTGTTCAAGCAACTCTCCTCAGTTTTTACCTTTGCTTACTTTTGTTTACTGTGACAACAGATGGACCTGTTTTCTTTTTAGTCTCCTTCATTTTACTTAAATTTTCCCCTCTTAAGCATTGCTTCTTTTTTCCTGAAATATGCAAAGGAGTTTCTTCTGCAATAAAAATGTTTTAATGCTTTAGCCATTCTTATTTAGTAGTCTACATTTCCCAAACTGTCTACGATCCTTGTGACAAATAAATAAAAATAAAATCAGAATGAACATCTTTAGTGTCTGTCTATCACAAACACACTTGTTAACTGACTTCAAGTAGTGAAGTCATTAAATAACAATGAAACACTCAGATTCAAATCCTCCTCCTTTATTTTTCTTATTTTGTACATAAAGAAAAACAGTTACGAATTTAAAATACTTATTGACTGGAAATATTAGCCTCTCAGAAATGTTAAATTGCTGTAGAAACCCAACTGCAGAAGTAAATTCATATTAGACAAATACTGCTACAAGAGTCAATTCTGAAAAAAATCAACACTTCACTAAAACTAAACCCTGTTATTCACTTAAAGATGATTTACTAAATTCAGCAGCCAGCCTAAAATACATGCATTTGTTAAGAATAGCCAGGCAAACACCACCTTAATTTATATAGAGAAGGAACAGCAGCTTACTTTGAAGACTTCATCATTATTCAGTTTCTTCTGACATATCCCCAGCTCCGTTAGGTTTTGTGCAAGCATTGTCAACATGAGAGTGTATATGTTTTCCAGACTTATTCCAACAGAGCAAAGACTAAGGCATGACTTCTGAATATCAAGTACAGCCTGGTACACCTCTGCCTGGGGACCTGTAAACCTAGAGACAAGTAAAATGCAATAAATGTATGTTATATGTTTGGGGTAACCTCATTTCCAATTTCTCAGGAAAGCCTTTGCACAAAATGTGCAATAATTATAGCATTTAAATAATAATAACACAAAGTGAAAGCTCTAAACTTATGAGAAGAATTCACTTTTACCCCATATCAAATCCATTCTACTATGAGATACACACTGACACAGAAAAAGTCCAGCCACTATCACATAAACGGACTTTAAGCTTCTTCACCACACTTTCTTTAAACATTCTAATAACTGTGTGCCTTTACTTTTGCTGACCTGAGATAAAGGTAAAGGCTTGTTGCACCAATAATTTTAAATATAGTGCATCACATCTATCTTCCTGAATCTAGTGCCTGATGAACACCAGATCCTCCTGTTCCTTTTCTATATGGTGTCTAAGTGTGACTTTCTGTCAGGCAGCCAACAGGGGTTTCTCCTTAGGGTTCACAACCCTCTCACCACAAACATCCTGCTACAAACACCACCAAAGTATGATGTGTAATCCCAGGCTTACCAGTGCATGCATGCTTCCACACATTCTTATCTTGACTACAAAGCGAAATGTTGCTTGGACACTAATTGTGAGTGATGTGACCCAATGCCTTGTGTATTCCTCTCAAGCAACCAATGTGGCAAGATTGGCAGAATTCTGTACCAAGGATGGGCAAGCTGGAGCTGGTCCACTCACTTCCACACTCCTTAGCTGGCTCTTCCGGCACCCAAGTTGCAGTCAGAGTTTTATTCCTCCATATCATGTAGACAGCTAATCTTATGTTTTATTATGCTATAAGATGACACAGTACTATTTATTTACTGATAATTGTTTACCAGGAAAGTTTAACAAGATGAAAACTGACATCACATTACAATACACTGCAAATACATAGATTAATACAAATATTAATACACATATGGCATGCAGAATAATAAACATACACCATCAGTACAAGATAAATACAATACCATGTAGCATCAAAACATGTTGACTTGTTATAAGTGAGTGAGTTTAATACTCATCCAAAGCAAATATCAGAGTAGGATATTCAAATGGTGGGTAAGGAGGAGAAGAGTACGGGAGGGGAGACTGAGAAATAAGTATGTGTTAAAGGTGATAAGTGGATTAGATATGGAAGACAGTAGAAATAAACAGTAAAAGAAGGACTAAGAGTAAAAGAAATAAGGGTAAGAATAAGGGAAATAAAGCAATGAAGAGGAGAGAAGAGGAGAGGTAGGGTGTATATAGGTACTAACTATAAACTGGTTCACTAATTACCTCACTAACAGGCAACAATCAACTAAATGGCAGAACTCTAACTCCCCTTTCCTAAACACCACCACTAGTGCTCCTCAAGGCTCCATTTTAGGGCCACTTCTGTTTAGCATATTTATCAATAACTTCCACACCGTACTCTCTCAAGGCTCAGTCATCCAGTACGCAGATGACTCCACTATCATCTGCACTGCAAACAACTCCTCTGAACTACACCAACTCCCCCAAAATGCCATCGCCCCCATCGAAATTTGGATGTCTAATAATCATCTTGCCCTGAACCCCAACAAAACTAAACCAGTAATCATTGCTACCAAAAAAGTCCACACCCCTACAAAAAGATAACTTCAGCATTCAATCCCTAAATGGTTCCACCATCGACATTGTACCTAGCACAAAACTCCTAGGTGTCATCATAGAAAACCTCACATTCGACCTGCACATCCAGTCCAGTGTCAAAAAGACACATCAAAAGCCTAGCACTCTCTACCGACACAAACATCTACTCAGTGCATCGGCCAGACCTTCCCTTGCCTCTTCTCTTCTATTACCCTCTCTTTTATACGGTGACCCCTCTTTATTTATTTATTTTATTTATTTGCAGTTTGTTTGCCAGGATAGTCCATTGGGCCATGAAGAGCTCGTTTTCAATGGAGTCCTAGGGAGAAAAGCTCCAGAATAATACAGAAAATCAAAGTAAATACGGAGAGTAAAAATACATAATAGTAATACATAGAAGGCAAAATACATACATAATAATAGTACAGAGGATACAACTGATACAGTACAAGATAAAAATTGTTAGAAGCAAAAAAATACTTTTTTTTTTTTTTTTTTTTGCTAGAGCTGCAGCTTACAGACACACTAGGAGTTTATTGACAGAAAGTAATAGCTTATGGAGAGAGAGTGAGGTAGGGGAAACTATGTAGGATGGGAACAAGAACATTCTCACTGGTCAGCCTCAGTAAGAAGCTGAGATCCCTTATAAGATCCTCCAAAGCTAGCTACGAAAATAAAATCGCCACTAATTCCAAGGATGACCACAAAGCATTTTATAGCTATGTCAAGAATCTCAATGGCAACACCCAGATCTGCTCTGAGTTACAGCACAAAGGCACGAAAATTACAGAACCAACTGATATTGCTAACATCCTGGCAGATGGGTTCGGTGCTAACTTTACCCCCCCCCACCCCTAAAGGGCCCATATCTATACAGGAAGAATGCAGAGTCCCTGTAATCACAACTACGCAGGTGAAAGCTGCACTCTCTAAAGCCAAAAACACAGCATCCATGGGACCGGACAACATCCCAGGCTGCATTTTACACGAACTTCAGAATGAACTGGCTCCTCACTTAAGCACCATGTTCAATAATAGCCTCGCATCAGGCTTTGTGCCCACTGAATGGTACACAGCAACAGTTATCCCACTCCACAAAGGGGGAGCCACCACTGATCCCGGGAACTATCGATCTATTAGCCTGACAAGCCTGGTCTACAAAGCCATGGAATGTATCATCATGGAACTCATAAACAAAGACATTGGTAACCTCCAAACTCTGGATTCCACCCAGTTCGGGTTTGTGAAAGGCAGATCATGCCTCCTGAACCTGATCGACTTCTTTGAGGCAATCACCAAAGCTGTAGATGAGGGTAAGGTGGTTCACACAGCCTATCCTGACCTCGCCAAGGCTTTCAACACCATCCCCCATTCTGGAATTATAGCTAAACTCAATAAACTAGGCATAAATCCCTACGTCACAAGATGGGTTGCCAACTGGCTCACTGACAGAACACACACTGTAAAAGTTGCAGACTCCAAATCTGACCTCAAACCAGTGACAAGTGGAGTACCACAGGGTTCCGTCCTGGGACCGCTCCTGTTTGGTGTCTACTTCTCTGAAATACAGGCTAACACAGAAGGCCTCTGGCTAATGAAGTTCGCAGATGACTGCAAACTAGGAGCCATAGTCAAGTCCCCAAATGATGTGAACATCCTACAGAAGGGCCTCTCTGAGACATATGCCTGGTGTCAGAGCCATGGCCTCAAGCTCAAAGCCAAAAAGTGCAGCGTCATCCCCTTTGGTAAAAACTCTGTACCCATGAACTACCACATAGGCAGCAATCTACTTAACACCGAATGCGTGATAAGAGACCTTGGGATCCAGGTGGACTGTAGTCTCTCCTTTGATAGTCACATCGCCACAGTAGTCAGGAAGTCCTTCTACATGGCACACCCCATCATAAAAGGGTTCTCATCCAGGAAAAAAGAGGTCATCGTTCCCCACTACTCGACACTCATTAGACCCATTATAGAGTACAACGCCCCTTTTAGAATGTACCTCACAAGACATCTGCAGCAGCTGGAAAGGCCACAGAAGTACCTCACAAAGAGGATTACTGGACTCAAACAAATGCCCTACACTGACCATCTCAAAAAACTCCAGCTTTACTCCGTATCATATCGCCTACTCCGAGGTGATCTCTGCCTAACATATAAAGCTGTGTCAAACCCAGAGCTGTCGGACATGCTACACCTAAAGAAATCCCAATCCCTCTGAGCTACACACACTAGGGACCTAAACCTTGTCACCACAATAAACAGGACAAGCTGGAGAGATAGATTCCTATCCCAGAGACTTCCCATACTCTGGAACAGGCTACCCATCTATGTCAAGCAAAGTTCTTCATTAGCACTCTTCAAGAAAAATCTTGATGAGTGGATGGGAAATAGGAAATACACCCCGGGGATCACTTCTGTGTCTCTGCTCGACAGTGGCACAGGAAAATAACTTTCTTGGGTGGCGTAAGCCAAGGAACCTTGTTGGCTAGGCTTACGTAGGCCCTTGGGCCGATAGCCTAGTACATACCTATGAACCTAAGAAAGGTATGAGTGCAGTAAGGATTTGAAGGCAGAGAGACTATTAGTGGTTCGGATGAGAGGTGGGAGAGAATTCCAGTGTCGTGCTACAGAAAAGGATAATAGATGTTTACCTGCTGGGTGGGCAGGTTTGTGCAATTTTATTAGGTTTTGTGATTTAAACCTTAGACATCTGTTAGGTTGATGCATTTGGAAAGTAGAGGCAAGAGAAGGGCATAGAGAGGGGCTAAAAATAATTTTGTGAGCTTGGATCAGTTGATTATAGGTGAGATAGTTGGGTAGCTCAAGCCAGTTCTGTTGATGTTGGGAGATACAGTGATGGGTACAGGATCTTTTCCCGGTTGCAAACTTTGAAATTTTATAGTAGCAAAAGGCAAGTTTGGACTTGAGGTAAGATTGTAGACTAGTGAGGATAGAGGCTCCATAAAGGAGGGAAGGGATAAGCTATGTAAGTAGCTAGAGCAAGCCTGGAGGAAGGAGAGATATAGCAACTGTGGTGGTAAAGTAGGCCTACTTTCTTATGTGTTTTTTGATATTTGCATGTATGTGGCTTTCAAATTTTAGCTGATCGCCAATGAAGACTCCTAATAGTTTAGCAGTGGGGACTATTTTGAGGACAGTATTAATGCGGCTAGATTCTCAGCTAGAGTGTTTTCTGCGTGGAGACATGCGTGAATAGGCGTACCTTCGTTGAAGGTTGTGCATCAGGCCTGGCAAGCCGGCACATAAAAACCAACTGCCAATCATTAGCGGACCGGAGTTCCGCTGTGGCGACCCTTAACCGGGAAAAGCCGAAAGACACAAACAAATTAATGTGGCTAGTGATAGAGAAGTAGGGTTTGTCGAGGGAGATGGCTATAGATGGGGTAAATATTATTAGCTTAGTCTTGGTTGGATTGAGTGCCAAATGGCTGTCTAGCATCCATTGTTCAGTAGATGTGAAGGCATTCTGGGTTAATTTTGCTAAAGAGGAAGTAGAGGTAGTGGAGCAGATTACTGTTGAGTAGTCAGCATATTGGATAAGGTGACAGTTAGGAAAGGCATGGTGAAAGTCATTTATGAAGATATTAAAGAGTAGGGGACCCAGAATTTAACCTTGGGGTACACCTGTGGGACTGTTTAGGACGGGAGAACTAGTTTTTTTCCACATGACTGCTTGTTGCCTGTTTGACAGGTAACTTGTGAACCAGTTGGTAGTAGAGTGGGATAGGTTAAGTTTAGAAAGTTTAGCAAGGGGAATGTTGTGAGAGATGATGTCAAAGGCCTTTGAGAGGTCTAAAAGGAGGGTGGATACAATGTGACCAGTGTCATGGGCTTTATTGACACTTTCCAGGAAGGAGAGGAGGGCGGTTGTGGTGCTGTGGCCAGGTCGGAATCCATGTTGTGTGAGAGAGGGAAGGTTATTACTTAGGAGGTAGGGTAGAAGTTGTAGGTGGATGCATTTTTCTAGAAGTTTAGAAATGGGGGATAAGATAGCAATTGGTCGGAAGTTGGGGATGTCACTGTTGTTTCCTCCTTTATGGACTGGAATAATAAATGCTTTTTTCCACAGCTGGGGGACATGGCCCCTCAGAGATTGATCTATTTATTAGTATGGAGACAGGATAGGCTATGGCATCTGCTGAAATTTTTAGGAAGTAGGAGGGTATCTCATCAGGGGCATTGGAACATGGTTTCAGTTTTAGAAGTAGTTTCTTTATGTTGGAGATGGGAATAGGTTTGATGGAGAAAGGAGCAGGTAGAGAGCTGGGGTTAGAGGATGAAAAAGGGGTGTGGGTAGGTGTGTATGGGGGAGTAGAGTTATTAGAGAATGAAAATGTTAATTTAGCTATAAAGTCAATAAAGAATGAGTTAAATTTGGAGGCTAGTTCTAAGCCGGAGGCATTTGGGTCTGGGCATGGGTTCTCTTTTTTACCTGGGTTAAGGAGAGAGGCAATTCCATTCCAGAATTCTTTTGTATTAGTATTATAATTGGTTTGGAGTATGGAAAAATAGGCTTTACAATCTGAGGTGATAAGTTTTTCTGCTTTGTTACGAAGCATTTTATATTCATTCAGGGGTGTGCTGGTATTGGTTTTATGGAAGACTTTCCAGGCTTTATCTCAGAGCCGCATGACATGTAAGGTACTCTTAGTAAGCTATAGTACGGGGTTGCTTTTTGTGCATTTTGTTTTCCATGGGGCAAAGGAATCAAGCAGGTGTAAGTAGGTGACAGCATTATCCAGGGACAGGGTTTTTAAAGGATTCCAATTTGTTCTTTTTAATACATCTGAGAATTCATCAGGATTAAATTTTTTTAGGTACCAGGTACATGTATAGGTATGGGTTAGCTGTAGGGATGAGGGAAGCCGATGGGCAAAGGTGGGAAGGTGGTCACCTAGTGTGTCTGGAAGGATGCCGCTATTAGTGATATAGTGGGGGTGTGAGACTAAGATCCAGTCTAGGGTGCTCCTAGAGAGGAAGTCTTTGGAAGGTCTGGTTGTTGAGGTAATAAGTTGAGAGAATGTATAAAGATTGATATTTATGGAGTTGGTAGGAGATTGAATTATGGCCCAATTAATGTTAACGTCACCCAAAATTATGGTTTCTCTTCACCAATATTCAGTCCTCTCTAAAGTCCAAACGTAGACTCATGCTACAACAAAACTGCTAAGTTTGTAACTAATGCATCCTACTCATCCCACCACTGCTTATCATTACGCAACCGAAAATGGCTCGAACTCCCCAACTATCTCACCTTTATCCAACTAACTACAGCTCACAAACTCATTCATAATCCTTCCATGTGCCCTGCTCTACCTTCTACACTTAGTTTATTCCATCCTAATAGACCACTTCAATCCAACAACCACTGGTTCTCAAATGTAGAAAAACCCAAACTTTCAGCTGGCCAGATGCTTTACTCCTTTACCATTGCAAAACTTTAGAACTCCCTCCCTCCCCCCAACACTTAGATCTACCCTCTCAGTAACCCTCTTCAAGACATCTCTGAAACAACACCTCTCCTCATCTTGGCTATGCACATGTGCTAACACCACATCTCATATAACCTAACTTCAACCATCACAACTATTCTCACCCCCACTCTACTACTCTGCCATCCTCCTTTCACATCCACATGTCTTTTTACTTACTCCGCCCCTCCATCCTGTCCAATTCCATCTTCTACTAACCCTCATTGACCTACCATTAAACCCTCCAGTCTACTTTCTTCTCTTCCTAACCCTTACAGACCTACAATTGGACCAGGCGAGACATTCAGGCAGCCTACCTTAATATTATACCACCACTTATAACTGCAACAATATCCACTGACTTTGCTGATTCCTGCAATAGGACTCATATAGCCCATTGCTCAGCTATTACACCTCTTAAATGTGTGAAAAGTTTAAGTACATAGTCTCTAATTAATTCCTATATCTGCTTTGCACCCACTGCATAAAGTGTCCTGTATAAATTTTGCTAGCTGAAAACTACTGATATGGAATGTTATCATGTATATACTCTGCATTGCTTGTATAATATCTTTGATTTGAGAATGATTACTTATGTACTATTCTTTTTCTCACCAATTGTATAAGCTGCCAATAATATGTACTAAATGTCTTTATTAATGTAAATTCTGCATTATATGTGAAATGTCATACATGTGGAGCTTTTCTTCCCAGAACACCACTGAAAATGGGCACTTCTGGCTCAGTTGGACCATCCCGGTAAACAAATGCAAATAAATAAATAAATTAAATTAAATTAAATTAATTAAAGGAATAGGAGCTAAAATTATTAGCTAAGAGAGCAGCATGTGTAAAGCCAGGAGTCAGAGGAATTCTTTTGGTTGTAGCTTATAAACAAATGAATGAATGTTCTGTACTGCCTTGACTGGCGCTTAGATTGTATTCCAGACTTTTGCTACACAGTGTGAGTACAGACTGACTGCAGTTTTTGTAAGGATTATTGATGTCAAGTAGATTTTTGTCAGAAGATCAAAGGTGACGATCTGGGAGGTAGTGGTGGAGAACTGTCCTTATAGCTGGGCAGGAAGTGCGATTAAATATCAGCCAATTTAAGAGTTTTTAGAGCAGACTAGTGATGTGTTCTGTGACTTGTATTAGTTGCAAATCAAGCTACACTGAATCACTGTTCTAGTTCTGATTTTAGGCTGGCCTGAAAGTTAGTCCAAATGGAGAACCAAACAGAGAGGGGAACAGGTATGTAGTGGCAAGAGTGACTCTGGTGGATGCTAAAGGAATTTTTGGCTTTACATAGCATTTCATTTTTGTGAGAGTTTTTTTTTATATTGTTCTGTATGTGCATATCATATCTGAGGTTATAATCTATTGTAACCTCCAGCAGTTTTGTAATAGGGCACTATTTCAACTGTCATCTTGTTTGAGGGTGTAATTTTTTATGTTATGTTTCTCATGGAAAGTGACTTGGGGAAAAATATCAGACATCAGTTCTTCAGACAGTGCAATGGCGTGGCTATGGGCACATCCTGTGCCAATAGCTACGCCAATGCAGTCATGGTAGTTTGGGAAGAGGACTACGTTTTTAAAGGCCCTTTTACACAGTATATTCGATTTTACCGCAGGTTTGTGGACGATGTCTTTATTTTATGGGAGGGCGATGAAGATAGTCTTTGTAGTTTTTTATCATCTATCAATGAGTCCACAACTTTTTTACATTTTACGCTTAGGATGTCCTATGAGGAGTTGGACTTCTTAGATGTGGCTGTTGTTAGAGATGAGACAGGGTCAGTTTACACGAAATTACACAGGAAGGATTGCCATGTCAATCATCTCCTACATCGCAATAGTGCACATCCCCCTCATATTTTTAGGAATGTTGTCACTAATCAAGTTATGAGGGCCTCTAGACTTAGTGTCAGAGAAGTAGATTTTGACTGTGAATTAAGCAAAGTTACTGGCTATTTAAGAGAACGAGGTTATGATGATAAGATTTTAACACAACACGTACCTGTGGCTGTCCAGAAGCGAGGTAGAGAAGCAAGGCCTTACTTCTCTCAGAGGAGACAACATACAGATAAGCCCAAGGGAGATCTCACAAGTAATCCACTTAGAATGTGTTTGAAATACACATCTGATGTCAACAGATATACTGAAATCATTAAGAAACATTGGCAGGTTTTGTTGACAGATAGTAGCATAGCTGACATCATTGATACTGTCCCCAGGATTAGCTTTAGGAATGATAGATCCATCAAGAGGCGATTATGCTATCCCAGGGAGAATGCAATAGACAGAAAACACTCTGGCACCAGCCAGTGTGGGTCCTGCAACTGGTGCGGATATATAGACAGTAGTCTGTCTTTTAATCACCCTGACCAAGGGAAGGAATATTTTTTTCATGTTTCAGCTACCTGTGACACCAGACATGTTGTTTATCTTGCCAGCTGTAAGACATGCTCTATGTTTTACGTTGGCAAGACGGATGGACATCTTAGAGAACGTATTAGGGAACACATTTACAACATTAGGAAAGGTAGCACCACCAATGCACTTGCCAAGCATGTCACTAATACTGATCAGACACATGTTTTTAGCTTCAGAGTTATTAGTTTAATTCAAGAGAGCTTAAGGCAAGGTGACATTCATAATAGGACTGAAAATTTAGAAGCAGTGTGGATTACTAAGCTAAGGAGTACAGAAGGGCATGGTCTCAATGAATGTATTCCCTTAAGACCTAGATTAAGAAGAAGGCCATTGAAAAGATAGTTTTTTGCTTTTTGTCTTTTGATATGTTGTTTTTAGTTTTTGATATATGTATTAAAAGTATTAATGTAGCATTTTCATAGCTACGCACTGGAGTTTTTTATTCCTCATTTTAAGCATGTCATGTGTTTTTAAATATTGTAATTAAGGATTAAGGTCATGTGATATGTTTGATAGTATAAAAGGTGTGTATCTGTAGTGCTTGAATTACACCTGAAGAAGCTCGTTTGTGAAAGCGCTTGTGTTTTTGCACTAGTAAAGGCCTTTTTTGGATATTACAGCCATCAGCGTCTTATTTTTCCATTTTACTACACGAAAAATAAAAGTAGCTTATACTACAACTACAATATGTATCTTGTAGACGTTTAAATGATTAGTTGTCTGCATTACAAGTTTATATTTTTATATTCTTCTCTAAATGTTAGACATTTGTACTATGTTGTTGTTTGTCTTTCGGCTTTTCCCGGTTAGGGGTCGCCACAGCAGAACTCCAGTTCACTAATGATTGGCAGTAGGTTTTTTACGGTGCCGAGTTGCCAGCTCGACGCCCAACCTTCAATGAAGACACGCCCATTCACGCATGTCTTTCAGAACGCCACTCGACCGCGGGGAGGACATGCAGACTTCACACAGAAAGCACTCTAGCCGAGAATCAAACGGGAGTACCTCTTGCTGTGAGGCAACAACACTACCGCTGCTGCACAACTAATATTTAAGGGAACTTGTAATAAAGCCGCATATATCACAAAGCATAAAACTAAATCTCTATCCTCATTCAGTGACAACTGCCTTTATCCTAGTCTATCTATATCACTGAAAAAACCCTCTTATTTTCAAAAAATATTTCTTCTCTTTCCACACGTAATCCACCTACTCATTTTTATTAGGATCAGATAAAAGACAGTCACTTGAAATTAAGTAAACAAACGTATGGAGTAAGTCAAAGGAAGCAATTTACCTAGTTCTAAGAACCTGCTTCTTAAAAACTTGCAGGTATGCAATTCTCCTTCTCATCAAACACATCTTAATCTGTTCATAGGTGTTTACTAGGCTAACTACCACAAGGGCCTTTTTAAGCCTAGCCATGCATCCCAAATCTCTGACAAGTTCTGATGCCCTTGATAAGTGTAAGCAGAGGTTTGGGAGATGAACCATTTACATGTTACCTGTGTCCATTAGAGATATAGGTGCAAATCCAGGGATGAATTTCCGGTTTAACATCAAATTGTCCAAGTTGGACTTGAATTAGGTTAGGGAGGAACTCTGCTTCACATGGATGGGGAGCCTGTTCCACAGATGCAGTAGTCTTTGGGATACATACCCATCTCTCCAGTAGGGCCTATTTATGTCACAGGCAAGGTTTATGTCTTTAGAACGGGTAATTCTGGTGCTGTTTATTTTGTGGATATGCAGGAGGTCCATCAGAGTGGGGTCTGACAATGAACTGTAAGGCACAGACTTCCCCTTAAAAGCCTGTAAGAGACAGAATACAAGGATAGGGCCTTGAGGCAGTCTGCACAGGACATTTTACTTGCGCCCTGCATTCTCTTAGTGAGGAACCCCTGTGGACGTTCCAACTGTTGGATATGCCTGGTTAGGTACATATCAAAGGGAGCACTGTACTCCGTGATAGGTCTGATGAATGCCAAACACAGTGGAACAATGACTTCCTTGGACTTACATGCCAAACCTTTGTTTATAAGTTCTGCAATACAGAACGATTTCCTCACCACTGTAGACTCATGATGGTCAAAGACTAGATTATTATCCATGTATGTTCCTGTGTTCCTGACAACTGGGTCAACTCAAAGGGGTGTGTTGTCAATATGATAGTCACCAGGGATGGGGGATGGATGACTTCCCAAAGGATACTATTATGCATTTCTTGGCATTTATTTTTAGTGCATGGCTACGACACCAGTTGTTTGTCTGTGTTAGCCTCTCCTGGAGCACATTTGTGTCAGTGTGAGATTCAATGACAGCTCCTAATTTGCAATCATCTGCAAATTTAGTCAGACAGAGACCTCTGACATTGGCCTTAACTTCTGAGAAGTAAATGCCAAAAAGGAGCGGTCCAAGGACTGATCCCTGAGGGACTCCACTTGTGACTGGCCTCTTTGCAGAGGTGGACTCCCCACTTCTAACTTCCTGGGTCCTGTCTGTGAGCCAGTTGGCTATCCACCAGGTGACATACGGGTTTGTACACAAACTCTTGAGTTTGTCCACAATGCCCGAGTGGGGTACTGTGTCAAATGGCTAGGTAGTGTGAACAATTCTGCAGTCATCCATTGCTTTGGTGACCTTCTCAAAGAAGTCCACCTGGTTGAGCAGGTATGATCTGCCTTTGACGAAACCAAACTGGGTTGGGTCCAGTGTCTGGAGGTTTAGTATATCTCTACTGATCATCTCCATGATAATTCTTTCCATGGCTTTACATATAAGAATAGTGAAACTTATGGGTCTGTAGTTTCCAAGGTCTGCAGATGGCCCACCTTTCTGCAGAGGGATGACCGCTGCCTTTCTCCATTCATGAGGCATGAAACCTGTTTGGAGGCTACAGTTAAATAGTAATTCCAGAGGCCCTGATAGGTAATGTTTCATGCTACTTAGAAGGCATCCTGGCATATTGTCTGGGCCCATTGATGCACTGTTCTTGGTCTTAGAGAGAGCATTAAGGACCTGTTCCCTAGTGATAGTAGGGGGAGTTATATGTGATGATATTTCCGTAGGGAAGGTTGAGGGGAGAGAGGGGTAAAGCTGGAGTGGAATTTATCAGCCAAGAGGTTTGCTATGTCTTCTGGCTCAGCATAGGTGGCTCCATTTACAATGAGGTCTGCACACAATTGTGTACTGCCTTTGAGGTTGCGGACATAGCTGAAGAATGCTTTACTTACCTCAAATTTGGCTTTGATAGACTTTATTTGTCCTTTGAGTTTGTTTAGTTTGATGAAAGTGCTTTTATCCTGCTGGGTGCTGCACCTCCTAATTGTTGCCATGATTTTCTTCCTCCTGTTATACAGCCTGTTGATTTTGTGCTAACACCACGGTGGCTTGTTTTTTTGAGTTAGTTCTGTACTTCTTCCTGGTGGGTACAGCTGCCTCTATGTAGCTATTAACATGCTTACTGCTTCTAACACACCTGTGGTGTCCAAGACACTTGTAAACTGTTATCATATTTTATCATAATCTATGGAAGGCAACCCATCTAAATCTCATTATCATCATTAAACCTCCTTTTTCTGATTTTTTTCTATGTGAGGGCAAGGTGTCTCAAACTGTTGCTACCCCTCTTGATTTAATTCCACTCGCATGCCTTCTTTGACAGTCATGTCTGATTGTCACAGGACTTTTCTTACACAACCCATCCCATCTCTTTGCTAGATGTCCTAATTTCCTCTTGATTTCTCCCTGTCTCTCCCAGATCTTCATCATACTGTCCTGCTGCTTTCTTGCACATGTGCCTGAACCACTGTAATCTGTTCTTTTTCTACCTTCTTTGCAAATGGAGCCACTCTTGTTTCTGCTCTAATGTCATAATTTCCTCGTCTTACAGTATGCATCCTACCACCCATCTCAGGTACTTCATCTCCATCACCTCTAGCTTTCTCAACTGCTCTGCTTTTACTGCTCTGGTTTCTGCACTATAAATTAGAATTGGTCGCACCACTGTTCTGAATCCTTTTTTTCAGCTTCTTTGTCATCCTTCTGTCACTCACTACCCTTGATACTTGGTGCCAGTTGGCTAAGGACCCTTTAATTCTAGCTTTGACCTCCATATTCAGACTTCCCTTTTTCTCAACCACCCCTCACAGATACTCGAAGCTGTTAACCTGTTCCACTATTTTTCATTCTATCTCACCTTTCAGCTTTTTCTGATTTCCCCCCCATTTGCTGCCCTGACAACTGTTTTGTCTGTAATCAATTTTACTCCATGTGTCTTAAGTTTTCATTGTCTGCATACAGCAGGTATTTAGAGCTGTCCCTTCCAAACTATTTGTAAATGTAGTCCAACGCCAATATGATCAGCAGTGAGCTCAGAGCTGTACCGTGATGCACACCCACTCCCAATGGAAACCTTCATTTGAGTTTGAACACTGTTTCTACTTGTGCCACTGGGTCCTTGGCATAGCCTGCAGTAACTTTACTAATGTTTCCAGGACTCTGAACCATTGCAGGACTGCTGAAATCAACTTTCTTGTGACCTTGTAATAAGCCTTCTCCAAGTCTGGGTATGCCCAGTAGGACTCTTTCTTCATCTTTAGTTTCTTTACCAATATCTTACTGCAAACACTGGGTTGGCTGTGCTGCATCCTGATCTGAATTCAAACTGCTCATCTCCCGTCTTACTTTCTATTACTCTGCACATGCATTTATCAATTAACCCTGTAAATCGCACAGTGAAAAAAAAAACAGCTACAGTGTTAATGCCCATCTTAATTGTAGAATCAAACAGAAAATTTACTACAGCCCATAAATGGGTATGCCACCAGTTCTAATATTAATATTACAGCTGCTGTTTAGCATCTTATTCCGTGATAGCTGCTCTTTGCAAATCATAAGATATTTCTTAAGTTCATATTCAAGTGAAAATATATTTTGAGACAGCACAAACATGACGATTAAAATAAAACACACCAAAGTTACATTATATGCATATAATAAGGTAAGAACTTTAAAAACAGGGAATGGCTCTTGTATAATAAATACCCAATACCCCATACGACAAATTGCATGCCACAACTAACATTCATATCAGTGTGAAAAATTATTGCAGGCTTTTACAGTACAAATTAACAACTGTTTTCCTTTAAGAAGGCATTCAAAATTGGCCATGAATATAGAACATCAGTGCAATGGGAGACCCACCATCTTTTCTAGGGAAAAGATTTCAGTTATATAATTTTTTTAAAACTAGGTGGTTTTAAACTGTGCACTGTCATCTCTCTAAGTGGCAGAAATATTTTTTTTATTAACTCTGTACTAAAATGTTGAAACAAAAAAAACTTCACAAAGCAGTAAATAAAACAATTAGCTCCAAATACAATATATATGCATACAGTATAATGCACATACACACATTATATATATATATATATATATATATATATATATATATATATACACATACACATATACACACACACACAACGGACTACTTTTTATACGTAAACTGGAGAGGAACTGTTCTTACCTCTTAATTTATTACTAATTTTAAGTATGATAAAAACATATTTTATCATTGGCTAAATATTTTTATACTAAATTTTTTTTTCTTAAAATTAATGTGTTTCATCAAAATTAAAATGTGGAACAAGTAATATGGGGTCAGAATGGTTAAAAAAGATCTTTATCAAGAATAAAATCCTCTACCAAATATGATATAGACTTAATAAATGATAACACTTTTACAGGCTGACATATTAGATAATAAATTATTTAAAATGAATAAACCAGTTTTGAGATAACATATTTAAAATGTAATGCATTATGTCACTACAGATTACACTTTGACCTCAAATACTGATCAGTTCATTACCTGCAGCTTTAAGGCTGGATATAAGGGCCTTTTATGACACTTTACTGACTGCCAAGTGTAGACATGTACTATGGTAATCTCTCAAATGCATACCATTATCAGAATTTCAGATATGCTAAATACATCGACTGTAACTCAGAAAACTGTCAGTGTTTACAGTTTAATTATGATATGGGACACGCACATCTTTTAATAACAATGCTATCTTGAAAGAAGCTAGTCACAAGCTATATTTCAACAACTTAATATAATAAAGTTTTTTTTAATTTTCTGTAGCATTTTAAGGAAAATGTATTTAAATATGATGTAAGTATATAAATTTAGCACTCTGTATAACACAAGTCTTACTTTTCAAACATAATTGCCTCTTGCTTACATTTTCATCACTGTGTCAGAGTTTTCATGGAATAAACAATGCAAAAGGTTGTTTATGTGATAAACACCACAGTAAAGAGAATGTTTCTGCAGTAGATAGTGAAGACAACTAGGAAACTCAAAAAGCCAGGTACACTGTCTTGCTAACTGAAGCATAAAAATGCATTTTAAGAAAATACAAAAAATGCTTTTTCAGTCTTTTATACAACTTATTGAAACTAAAATCCTATATTAAATAAATTGCACCTTCAAAGTTTTTCAGAGCAATCATGAATACAGTAAAAGTATAATCATGCTGAAAAACATGCCACAATTTCTAAAGTGTTTACTAAAACAACAGGTTTGTGATCCAATCCCTTTATGTTTCTTCCCCACACAAAACTCCTCTCTTCATGTATTATTTATTTGTTTATATTTTAATAACAATGCCATAATAACCAAGTTAAGTTCTCATTATATCTTCTATTTATATAAATTTTTTGCTTTTTTTCTCTATAATTTTAGGTATCTCTCTTTAAAAGTTCTGTTTTAACTAATATCTAAAGCAGTATTTTCATCTCCTTTGTATGATGACTCAAGTGGCATAACTCAAACAGCACTTAAAAAAAGGAGATATAATATACAAGCCATTTACAAAACCTAATATGAACAATACTTTGTAAAAAAATACGAAAAAGAAGTTAAGTCCTACCATAACGTTCCATCTGAGTTGTTGATCTTCTTTCATTCATCATCGATGTGTTCGTTTCCGAGCCCTTGGAACAGAGTTGGCCTAATACCAAGCTTGTGCCAACCAAAAACTCTCGAGCTAAGCTCCTACCCACAATATGCCCTTCTCCCTGTTACCTCAGATCGATTTTTCCCGTGTTGTACTAGTAAAGCAGAGGCCATTTCTCCGCAAATGCCCCAAGTACTTGGACCCAAAGTTTCACCCAGGAGCCTTTGGCGGAGGAAGGAGAGTGGGAAGTGATGAATGAAAGAAGATCAACACCACAGATGGAACATTATGGTAAGAAATAACTTCTTTATCTGATGTTGTTGATCTTCCTTCCATTCATCACTGATGGGACAGAATCCCCAGCTACCTTGTGAACCTTGGGCGGCCCTTATGGAAGAACGTCCGTGAGCACCACTCAGCCAAAGGCAGCTCTCCCTCTGGAGACCACATCCAATTTGTAACAATTGATAAAAGTGTAGGGTTTAGCTCAAGTAGCTGCTGCACAGATATCATCCACAGAAGCTCTGGAGTGGAAGGCTACAGACATTGCCATAGATCTAGTAGAATGGGCTTTAACATTTCCTGGCGTGGACTCTTTTGCAAGTGAATAAATGTAATGTATGCAGTCCCTTAACCATCTTGACAAAGTGACCTTGGAGACAGAGTTTCCCATTCTAGGTCCAGAGAAGGAAATAAAAAAGTTGGTCAGTTTTACGTAGTGCTTTGGTTCTGTCTAAATAAAATCTCAATTGTCTGTGCACATCCAAGGAATGTAAATAGTATTCCCCTTTATTAGAAAAATTCGGGAAAAATACTGGCAAATCGATGGACTGATTGATGGAAAAGTCCGAAACAACTCTGGGGAGGAAAGATGGATTTGTCCAGGGTGATGCTCTGTCCTTGTGAAAGACTCGATAGGGCCTTTTGGTGCATAATGCCTGAAGCTCAGAAATTTGTCTGGCTGACATGACGGCTACCAAGAAAAGGGATTTCCATGACAAGAATTTGAAGTCAGACTTAGCTGCAGGCTCAAATGGACGTTGAGTTAAACACTGGAGAACTAACGTCAGATTCCATGGTTCTATAGGTTGTCTGATTGGGGGTCTAATGTGAGAGACCCCTTTGAAAAATGTTTTGCATAACCAAAGCAAGATGAGGGGAAAACCATCCAACCCATTATGACAGTTTGAAATAGCCACTAGATGCACTCGTATGGTGGAAGCTGCGGCTCCATCCTTGAAGAATTTAGATAGGTATTGCAAAACTGCTACAACTGGAGCTGAGTACGGATCTAGCATCTTTTTCTTTGACCAAAAAACATTTGTCTAAATATAGCTTTCTGGTGGATGGTTTATGAGAGGCCAGAATAATGTCGCGAACAAGTGAGGTGAGGTCATCCTGCCTGGCAATCAACAGAAGTGGAGAAACCAAGCTGTCAGCTTGAGACTGGATAGTTTAGGGCGACTCAAACCTTAGGGGTGAGAAATTAGGTCTGAAAGAGGGCCCAGAACCTATGACTGACATAACAGGTGAGGCCGAAGGAAGGGGAACCACAATTGTAGAGGCCAAAAGGGGCTATGAGGATCACTTTGCATTTCAACTGAACAGCTTTCTTTATGAGTTGGGGTATCAGAGGAATTGGGGGGGATAGGCATATAGCAGTCCTGTGGGCCAATCGTGAATCACAGCACCCCTCGGGGACTCCCCTTTAGGGGGAATAGGGCAAGACAGCTGCTGCATTTGTTGATTGACGCGGAGGTAAATAGGTCACAGCACAGCTGACCCCAATGGCTGAAAATTTCTGCTGTGATGTCAGAATTTAGGGACCACTCATAAGGCAGGAGACTACATCTGCTCAACTTGTCTGCAATCACGTTGGAAATCCCCAGGATATGCGTTGCTGTCAGAAAGTGGTTGGAAGCTATCACCCACTGCCAAATTCTCATGGCCTCTCGACACAGAGGATAGCACTTGGTTCCTCCTTGCTTGTTGATAAACCAGACTACTGATATGTTGTCTGACTGAATTGCAATCATTCCAGAAGGAACAACAGGTTGAAATGGTTCCAACGTTAACAGCACCATTCTCAGCTCTAGAACGTTGATATGCAGGTCGGCCTCCTACGTAGACCATGTGCCTTGGACTGTTTTTCCCTGAAAATGCCCACCCTATCAGGGAAGCATCCGTGGTCACAATGGCTTTAGGTTGAGGGTACTGGAATGGGCGGCTCCAAAGTTCTGTGTCTGGCCTCATCCAACAAAGAAGGTCCTGCTTGCAAGAACTGGTTATCTGATTTGAAAATTCAGAGGATGGTAATTCGGAAACCATTGAGAGAGTAGAAGCCATTGAAGTAATCACATATGCAGCTTCGCAAGAGGCACTATTGATATGGCAGATGCCATTGATCGTAAAACCCAAAGAACCTCTCTCACTGAGACTTTGTTTTGACAGAGTATCAGATTGAGCTGGAGCCTCAATCTCTGAAGTCTGTGAGCTGGTAGCGACACCAGAAAAGAGTGGGTGTCGAAGACTGCTCCAATGAATTCTATGTTCTGCACTGGAGCAAGGTTGGATTTCTCCCAGTTCACTGTTATCCCCAAACTTTTCACCAGGAAAAAAAGTGTACTGCAGGGCTTTTACTAGAAGATGCTTGGTGGGGGCGGTAAGGAGCCAATCGTCCAGATACGGAATGCTTGGAATCCTTGCAGTCTCAAGTAAGCTGTAACCACCGCCATGCACTTTGTGAACACTCTGGGGGCTGTGGAGAGTCCAAAAGGCAGGGCATGAAACTGGTAATGATTGGCTCCTAGCCGGAAGCAAAGAAGACTCCTGGAGCGTTTGCCCATTTTGATGTGGTAATACGCGTCCCGGAGATCTATCGACCACATCCAATTGCCCTCCATTAGAAAAGGGAGAACGGACTGAACTGTGCCCATCCGGAATTTGGCTTGGGCAACAGACTTGTTCAAATTGTCGAGATCCAGAAAGGGTCTCCAGTCCCCCGTCTTTTTTGGCACCAAAAAGAATCTTGAGTAAAATCCAGATCTGCATTGGTCTGGTGGGACTAATTGGATGACTCTTTTTTGATACAGCTTGTTTATTTCTGCAGCTGCTTCCTCCCTTTGACTGGGTGGAATGTCTGGAAGTTTTTTTGGAAGATTTGGGTAAGTGATAAGGGGGATGGTGTAACCTCTGGTTATGATCTTCTGCACCCAATGATCGGTGGTTATTGAATGCCAGGCAGCTTGGTGCAGAGAGAAACAACCCCCGACTGCTTCCAGAGGAAAGCAATAAGGCCGCTCTTCAGGAGCAGTGATAAGGCAGCCCAGAGAAAGAATCCCTGGGTCCCTGGTTACGTGGACCCCCCCTCTGCCTTGGTAAGGGTGTCTTCCAGAATTGTTACCCCCTCTGCTCTGGGGGTATTATCACCATGTGTGGCACGGAAAGGACCCTGAGATTTTTTGTGCCACATTTTGCCACACCTCTGGTTCCTGGAAAAGGAGCATTGAGGACTGGAAAAATGTAGACCCACGGCATACAGGGTCTTACCATCCTGCTCACACCTGGCCAGAGTGTCCTTCACCTTGGGGCCAAAAAGGGAAGATGCTTCGATGGGAGCATTCAGGAAGGAAGACTTGAAAGGATCTGCAAGATCACAAAAGTGCATCGAGGCATGGCGTCTCACAACTATGTCTGAACTCGCAGTTCTAGCTGCCGCCCCTTCAGTTGCATGAGAGAGCAACCTCATGGACGAATTGGAGATAGATTTCAGGGTTGCGAGCTGCGAGGCAACTTTATCCCTTACCTTGTCAGGCATCTGTCCTGCAAGAGTTTCAGAGAGTTTGGATATCAAGTCTCTTTGGAACCTCGTAAAATGTGTCAAGAATTTCAGGGACCATATGGCAAAGGTCACTGAAGCAAAGATTCACTTCCCTAATCTGCCCATGTCCCGAGACTCATTGTTGGGGGGTGAACAGTATGACTCTCTTCAGAGAGATCCTTTTTCGTGCCTGCCACCACCACCATAGCATCGCCTGGTAAACCTCTGGACCAATGTGGGTTTTCCTCGGGGGGAGAAAGCATCTTGTCAGGTCTCAGAGGGATTGACTCAACAGAATCAGGGCCCTTCCAAGCAAGCTGCACCACGAGTTGTACTAGCTCGTCTACAGATGGGGTCACCCAAGAGGTATATGGTCAGGCATGAAAAGCCTGCAGAAACACGGACTCCTTGGAAGAAGGATTAGTGGGCTTCCAGTCATCCCTCTGTTTCAACATTTCAAGGATGTCTCCAAAGGAGACATCCTCGGGGGGGGTGACCGTGGGGACCCTTCACCATTGGAATCTGTGTCCTCTGTTAAGAGACTCTTCAGGAGAGTCCAAGTGCTTCCTCTTGCATGATCTCTTCCATGGGGGCTCCTCAGTGGGGGCTTCTGAGGAGATTCTGAAGAGGAGGCACACTGCAACAGAGGGTTCTACGGCTTTCCTGCCCGGTGCCCCGGGGAGGTGGCCTGTGACAACTGTAGTTCAGGGGGAGAAGTCTGGAGTTCCAATGCTGGCGGAATGCTTCCAGAAGCAAGAGTCCTCTCCAAAGCTCAGAAAGCAGGTCTGCCTGAAGAGGGATTGGAGCCCAGAACCATGAAGGACATCCTCAGAACTGGGGTCACACCCCACTCCATCGAACCCACTCCCGAGGATGGAGCCTCAAGCAGGATCGGTGCAGAGAGGACTCCTGGCACCGAGGACGGAACCGTAGAAACACTCCGAACCGTGCCATGAACTGAGGAGCCTCAGCCCAGTCATGGGGTTGAGGAAGGCCTGGTTTAGTGGGAACCAAAGGCCAAAGAGACAGTCCCGGAGCCCCAGTGAGGCCCATTACTGGTGCCGAGATAAGGGGTTCCAAAAAGGACGTCGGAGTAGAAGGTTTTGAAACTGGTATAGTCACAGGAGACTAGGATGGAGTCCATGGAGAAGTCAACCAAAGTCCCGCAGGAGGATGGGTCCTAGAAGGAGTGGGTACCCCCCTGACTGTCAACAACTGGTCCACAAAACGCACCACATCAAGTTCTGAAAGGCTCCTGGTGGATCTAGTAGATACTCCCGATGGGGAGTCAGGTTGTTCTAAGAACGGACTGTACACTTGTCCTAGAAATGGGTCTGTAGAGGGGGAGTGTCAGGCCCGTGGTGTGGAATCTACTGTCATCGAAGTCTCAAGTTTGGAGACCGGAAGCAGTGGAGTCAAATCAGTATTTGTCGGGACTGCAAAAGGGCTTGGTGCCAAGAGGCACTTAGAGCCGACACAGAAGGTTCAGTCGTAATTGCAGAGATAGGCATTGAAGGCGTACTCAGTACCGAAGTCATACTAGTTGTTGTAAGGTCGACAGACGCTGCCAGAGATAGTATAGGAGCCGAAGCTGGCGTCGACATAGGAACAGCCAAAGCTGGAGAGGACGAGGTCGGTGCCGATGAGGCAGACTTATGCTCCGAAGATAACTTAGGCACTTTAGGATTTACAGATTTGCCCTGGTCACCCAATGGTGAAGAGAGGACAGAGTGGGACCTTTTCTTATGCTTGATTGGAGGGTATGAGACCTCTGTCGCAGAAAGGGCCTCTGAAAAGGGCGACTTAAGTAGGCCCTTCAGAATCAATGTATTCTTGCATTCGTTCAAGGTGCGCTGATTGAAACTTTGACAAATCATACGGGGGCTTGCACCAAAAGATGGGGCACCCCCAAACAATAAATGCAATCATCATGGGAGTCACAATTAGGAAGTTTACCCTTATATTAAGCACAGTGCTTAAAACCCGATGCGCCCTTCTTATCAGACATCATGAAATTTACACACCACAATCCAAGTAGAACACTACAGAAAAAATCTAAACTCTACTATCTCTAAGTCTAAACTATCTAAATAAACACTAAACCTATGAAATATGTCAAAAAACACACAACCAGTTAGTAAAAAGGGAGAAAAAGAGGAGAAATATCAACGATGGTATTCAAGAAATACCACAAGGGTAGGGAGAAAGGCCGTACCACCAATGGTACTTAAAAGTTTACCAAAAGGGTAGAAACAGGAGTTGAAAGGTCTAAATATAGCTGTAAGATAATAGAAATACCAATAGAAGCCACAAACAAAAAGGAAAAATACGAAATATCCTGAGAGATATCAAAAAGTTTTCTCTTAGCTGAGAGTTCGGCTGAAACGCGGCTTGACGGCTATGCGGCAAATGAGATCTGAGGTAACAGGGTGAAGGGAATTGTGGGTAGGAGCTTAGCTCGGGAGTTTTTGGCTGGCGCAAGCTTGGTATTAGGCTGCCTTGGTTCCAAGGGTTCGGAACGGAACCCCGTAAGTGAAGTGATGAATGGAAACAAGGTTAACAGCATCAGATCAATACTATTTAAAACAACATTGTTCCAAAGACAAGCCTGTAGTACCCACTATTTAGTATGATGCAGTTAAGTGGAGACATATCTGATGTTACTAATGGTACAGGGCAGATTTTGTATTATCAGAACTATAAAAGAGAATTCTTTGCTAACAAGGGCATAAAATCTCCCTTGCTGACTAAAATGAAATCAAGGGCCATCTTGTTTTACAGATTCATTAGCCTGACTACAACCCTCTCAGCTAATACACTACCCAGGGAATCTCCATTTTTTTATTTTAACTTTCCCTAACAAACTTGATGACAGTCTAACTTCTTTAATGGCACAAGCTACATAATACATACTGGAAAAAGAATGGAAAATATCTTTGCTTGGCTATTTCTCATTGTCTTCTAACATTATTCTGGGGTATGGTAATATAGTCCTTGACTGCAGGAAGAATACAGCCAGGATGGCAATCTTACTTCCAGCTAGTAGGTACCCATCTGTCTCTGCAAATGTAGTAGTGGGATTGAACTGTATTAAGCTTTCACCCCACTCATATGGGAAAGCAATTCATGTTGCTGTCTGGTGATGTTATACCTATTGCTTCCTATAGCATGATATATATTCTATTCAAAACAGATACTTCCTCAAACAGCTACAGCCAAACTAAATGAAAGTGATGTTATTCCACACAATGCTGAGTGGACAGTTTTTCTACAAAGTGTATTTTCAGTAGCTGCATGACAGATGTGGGAATCCCACCTTCTGTATGATGTGAGACAGAGCTATCAACTCAGCAGTTGCTTGTTTTTCAAGTCCATGGCATAAGGATTCATTATTCCTAAAAAGGAACTGACTTTCCAGCCTAGAGGCAGAGATATACTTAGTACACTAAATAGTCCAAAAACACATACACAGATTTATCTTGCAGGATCATTTTTGGTCAAGGGGGTTTGTAGCAAACTGTTTATTAAGCAAAACTAGTCACTTTTACTAGCTGTTACAATTTTCGGAAAACAGGCCTAAAACACTGACTGCACTTCTCAAGAAGAAGAAATGCATTTTCTCCTCTGGAGTTCAAGGTTCAATTCGCCTAACCAGGAAAAACAGAAAAACTCACCCATCTCATGACAAGCCAAAAACCAAAGTCCAGGTTACAGTGAGGCAGCAAGAAAAGACAACCTCTAGGGATTCATAGCAATCATGGGCATTGTCGTATCCAAAACCAGGCAACTACCCAGGGCCCTGTACTGGCTGCATGACCAGGCCACAACATAAAAAAAAGTTTTCCTGCTCATAGCCACAACATTACTGCTTGCATTTAAATCAAAATAATATTATTGCTTTAAAAGTTTCATTTCCTGCTCTTTTTATTGGTAGAGCTGTTAAACCAATAAAATGCAACACACAGGCACAGGCGTGCACACACACACACACACACACACACACACACACACACACACACACACACACACAGTGAATGACAGGCTTTGTAACTTTCGAGTGAGATTTAATCTCACAGCAGAACAGGCAGGAGGGACACATGAACTACACAAACATGGCAGCGTTAATGGATGGAATTTATTTTCTGTGGCAGAAGAGCAGCAGCATTAGGTATGGAGCTATATAAGTAGTGATTAGTGATGTGTGTGTGTATTAAATGCCCCCTGTTAGAGAGGGCAATTTAGTTAAGTGACTTGCTCAGACAAACACTGTACCTTGGTTACAGGAAGCAAGAGCCTTAATCCTACACAACTGACAGACCTCCATTAACTTTTTTCCCATTTGGTAAATCAGACAGGATTACAGTCAATGTCAGTCATTTGAGTTTCACAATTTTAGTATTTCATATCTTACATGCTGATGCAACACCTGTTCTGATAACTTTTTAAGTGATTTAGAGTGGTCTGCTTTTATTTAACTCCACTTTTGCAGAACATCTCTGATTTTGTCTCATATTTATGCCCTGACCTTGAGCAAGTCATTTAACCACTGTTTTGAAGCAACTGGAAATTTGGGCTAGGTTGCTCAGTGGTCCCCTGGACTGCAGGCCTAGTAATTAGTACATATTAACCAGAGTAGTTATGGTGTTCATAGGTTCATAGGAGATTACTAGGCTAACAGCTTAAGAGCCCTTACAAGCCTAGCCAATATAACCCAATTTTACCCAATATATAGCCCCTAGGGGCAAGAGGATGGCATGGGTTTGTGCCTATGCCTTGAGTACGTTACAGATTGCTCCTGTCCAAAAGAGACATAGGTGCTACCTCAGGTGTGAATTTGCGATTCCCCATCCATTGATCTAAACTGCATTTGAAGGGGGCCAGGGAAGGGTTCTGCTTAATGTGAATAGGAAGCCTGTTCCAAAGAAGAAGCAATCTCTGAGACACATATCTGTCTCTCCAGCATGTTTTAATTCAGTCCCTGACTAAATTTAAGTCCCTAGATTGGGTGACCCTTGTGCTGTTTGACTTGCAGATGTGTAGCAGCTCCATTACAGTTGGATTTGTGAGTGCCTTGTAGGTCAGGCATAGGTCGCCCCTTAATAGTTGTTAGGAGACATAATAAAGGGATAGGGCTTTTAGTCTATCCCCATAGGACATGTTTTTTACACCCTGTACTTTCTTTGTGAGGAACTTCTGAGGTTACTGCAGCTGCTGAAAGTGGCTAGTCAAGTACACGCCAAATGGAGCATTGATTATTGATCTCATGAGGGCTGAATACAGTGGGACTATAATTTCCTTGGATCTGGATTCCATACCTTTACTTATAAATTGTGCCACATAGATAGACTTCATCACTACTGTGGACAAGTGGTGGTCAAAATTCAGAGTACTATCCATCTGCATACTTAGATTTTTCACCTCTGAGTCCACTCTTAGGGGTATACCATTGATGTTGCAAATTGCAGGGGTATCTAACTTCCCAAAGGGTATGACAATGCATTTTTTTACATTTCGTTTTAGGCCATAGTTCTGGCACCAATCACTTGTCTGACATAGAATCTCCTGAAGGACTGCTATATCACTGGGGGATTCAATGATTGCCCCCAGCTTGCAGTCGTCATCAAACTTTGTCATCCAGAGGCATTCCACATTAGCCTTGACTTCAGAAAATCTGCTACAGCATTTATAGTCTGTAATTGTTTGTTTTATTCACTGCACTAAAGAAAGAATTCATTCATTAATTGGCTTGGATTGTGTAATACAGTCTAACCATGCTGCATTTTAGTAATATATTTTTGCAGTACCTCCTTTACATCTTTCAGCAAATGCAAAGGGACTGAGATTTGTCAGGTCATATAGTCTGAACAGGAGTGGTCCCAGCACTGAGCCCTCTGGCACACCATTAGTAACTTGTCTCTTGCTGGATCTGAAGAAGTAACTTGGCAGTCGCACAAAAAAACAAACAAAGGCTGAGGGAATTAAACCATGTACTACAGGAAAGGAAAGTTATACTCAACAGGAACATCACTACATGAGCCATGTTCTTTGGATATGATTCTTGGTTTCCTTAATCTTGATGGTGTGGTGCAAAAAATGGACATGGAGTCCAGCAGTTTAATGTTAATATCTTAACTATGGATATTTTTTTAATTTAGTTTGCTTTTTGCAAGCACACAGGTGTGAAATGCGAGTGTTTAGACTATAACAGTTTTTTCTATCACATAGTGTGGATGAGTAAGGCTATGAGTTGTTAAGCAGTTGTTTCCTGCAGTACATGGGTTAATTCTCTCAGCCTTCATTTGCCTTGTGTGTGACTCTGCCAAGTTACTTCAACAGACAGTACACCCCTGGGTTACACCTGAAAAGGGAGATGTGTTTAGTGGGCTGTTTCAGGTTGTTAGCAAATGCATTATATATGTCTTTTGAATTTCTGCACCCTTCACATAGACAATAATTAATACTATACTACATACTATTTAAGCATGAATCTCACCATATCTCTTGTAATTTAATAGGTTGCCAGATGCATTTTCACTAAATGTGACCTTCAAGGGAAGAGGTGTTTACTGTTTCTCATGCTAAGTTGGTTTTCAATGCAAGAGTGTTTTGTTTAGAAAATGGCTGTAAAAGTAAATTTTGAAATAAAACTTTTAAATTAAATCCAAATCTCTGCTACAATTGTAAAAGTAATAGTAAGAAGAAAATAGTGCAAACACGGACAGGTTTGAACAGTGTTTATGGTAACTAGAGAAAGAGAGAGCCAACTAATGGGATATTGGTATGGCTGGCAGGGGCCCGATTCATTAACCTTCATAGGACTTGTTTTGTCCATGATTCAGCTTCATTGACTCTGGAGTTTTATGTTGCAACAATACAGCATTAGTAGCCATTCAAGTAGGTCAGACCTGTACTGAATGATATCAGAAGGGAATAGCTATTTTTGCTGACAGAGAAGACACAGAGAGGTAAAAGACGAGAGACGTAGGTGTCCTGCAGGCATGTAAGACCCCTCCCCAAAATGTATTATATATGCACTGATATTTCTGATTTTTGTATGACTTGTGCATTGTTGAACAAAAGCTGCTGCAGCATTTATATAGTCTGTAATTGTTTTGCTTTATTCATTGTACTAAAGAATGAATTAATTAATTAATAGGCTTGGACTGTATAATACATTCTAACCATGCTGCATTTTAGTAATATATTTTTGCAGTACCTCCTTTACATCTTCCAGTAACTGCAAAAGGATTGAGGTTTGTCAAGTCATATAGTCTATATTATCTGGAGTGATGATTAGAGCATTTTGATCTTCAGCATCCATTATGTTGTCATTGTTGCATCTTCTGTGATACAATCTTCTCTACAAGACTGGATTCTAATGGATTTCTGCATTTAGTTACTCTAGCAGGTAGTGCAGAGGACTAAAGTTCCAAATTGTTAATAAGCTGCTTTTTGTGGCAAAGGTGCAGGATTTGAATCTTTCCAACTTCATTTACTTAATGTGTGACATTAATCAAGTCACTTAATCAGACAGTACTCTGGAACAACTGAAAATTTGGTCTAGGCTCTTTAATTTTCTCTTGGACTGCATTCTTAGTAACTAAAACCCTGTTGTTGTTGACAGCCATCTGCTATTGCATACCTGATCTAGTTCAGGAAACATTATGGCACTATCACCACTACACCAATTTTTTTATGCAACACAGGTAACTTATTCTTCAGGGGCAGCAGGCATTTGTAGGTGAAGCACTGGAATAGAAAGTTGTTTGCCAGAAACAACTTCTGCATTAGTAATAGTTCTCTTTAACATGAAATTATTCAGATAACTTTTACTTCTGCAAAGACTGTGCATATTGACACAGCATATCTAATTAAGTGGTTAATATTTCTTACACTCTCAACTACATTTCTATTTAAACTATGCTATACCTGGCTGGAGCTTATGGTATGATGCTAGTGATCTTTACATAGTTTACTGTAATTCATTCAAGGCTACCAATAAAGTACATGTAACTTATTTCTTCATAACAATAAGGGATGTACTGTCAACAAAGTGGCTATAACTGCTGCTGGTGGTGGGGGCTTTTTGTGGATAAAATTACCTTATGCTCTTGTCAATTGGCCATTTTAAAAATATTTACTTTGCCTTTGCAGAACTAATGACCATGTGTGTGAATTAAGTAGGAATACTTTTGGCTACCATGTGTTTGGGTGAAACAAATTTGAAACATGTGACTGTGGTCATTATCTTCATCAATACAGACATCTGATTAGGATGCAGTTAATAATGTAGCTATAATTGCTGAGTTTGAGGATGTATGTAGATAAAAATGACTGACCCTGCTGAGTTGATTAAGTTAAAAAGTCATTAGTCTGTTTTTGCAGGACTACTGTGCATCCCTGTAAAGCAAATTGGAATACTTTACTGTGTCCATTGTTATCACAAATAGACATGTGATGTGTACACAGCTCATTTAGTGTCTGTAACTGCTGAACAAAGATAATGGTGGATTATGATGACAGCACTTTTTGTGGCCTTTTATTGTTGAGATGTTCTGAATGGGAACTTTTGTTATTACTGGTTCATACATTTTGTTTCACTGATTACTGGGAAATGTTCAAAACCATAAAATTATACATACTCTACCAAATGTTGTTTTAAATTATATTTCTTGCTAAATACAGCAACCAGGAATGTGAATCAAAGAACACATGCTTTTATGCACGGTCCTAAAATGTGTGCAGGAGGCTCATGGTTTGAAAACAGCACACTGACCAAGGTACATTTAATCAGCCACTGGCCAAAAGCATTTTCAATGAATATGAGTTTCATGGGAACAGAAGTTTAAAGTTGTTTATCCTAAGACTGTTTTCAATGTGTAAATGTTTTGTTTAGAGAGAGTGAAAAATTTAAAACTTTCTAAACACTAATAATAGAAAAACTTCAAAAGGTTGAACACTTAGCTGAAAAAGAAGGCTTGACATGGCTGTACAGCAATGCAGCAAATGAGATTTGAGGTAACGGAGCACAGCATTGTGAGTAGGATCTTGGCTCGAGAGTTTTTGCCGGACGCGAGCTTGGTATAAGGCCATCTCGATTCCGAGGATGGAACCGATAACCCATCAGTAAGGAATGAACGAAGATTAACATCAGATTATGAGTTTCAAGGGAACAGAAGTTTACTGTTGTTTATCCTAAGTCTGTTTTCAATGTGTAAATATTTTGTTTAGCAAATGGCTCAGTGCTTCTGTTATAAAATATGAAATAAAAGTTTTAAATTATTTTCACAACTACAGAGATGTGGATTTAAAGTAGAAAATAAAATGCACACTAACAGCTTTGAAAGTGCTTATGGTAATTGAGGAGAGAGAACCAAGTAATGGGACACTGAAATGGGGGGGGGGCATAGTCCATTATCCTACCTAGGTCCCCATTTGATCATGATCTGGCTCTGATCATGAGAGGGAAAACATATGACTAAACATCAAGACTTCAGACATTAACACTAGTTCCATCAAAAAAGTGCAAAAATACAAAAACAGCACTTCTTTAGAAGGGGCAAGCCCCTGCTCTTTCCACATCTTTAAATATGCCATCTCTGAGTGAGATCACACAGCACTGAGTTAAAGAGAAACTTTCTTACTCCTCAATATTCTGTGATCTTGTGGTATTCAATATCAGTAGACAGTTTATGACCAACCATAAGAATCGATAAAAATATGTATATCGATGTGAAAGATGAGATGTACAGAGAAGGAAATATGTTAGTGTATGTATTACATTTCAAGATGGATTCCTGATTGTTTTTTGGTATGTGTCTGATTATTTACTTCCTGCCTTGCAGAAACTGCTAACAGGACAGAAATGTAGAAAGCTCTGTTCTTTCTAAAATGTTTGGTTATAGAATTCTGAACTCATGCCTAATATGGAAAGTAATAAACAAGAAGTCGAGAGAGCTTAGCAAAATTAATGCTATAGAGCTCCTTTTTAATTAGTCAGTGGCTGTTCTAAGACTGTTATAATAATTTTGCTTTTAGTCAAAGTAAAAAAAAAAATCTATGATTCTAATGTTCAAGGAGATAGGACTTTGATTTCCCAATCTCTCCATGTTTCTCTTTACAATAAAGAATATTTTCATTCTCTGCTGAAACGTGTCATGTGAAAGTTATTGGGCACCTTAACACTGACCATTCCCGTTTCTTCAAACCTGGGCAAACCATCAGGACACTCTTGGTGAGTATGAAGGGATGTTTGGCCTTACATTTAGGCAGCAATAATGTCTTCTCTTCTTAGAAAGACATGACACTAAAAAGAAGATAAATGGTTCCTTCACTGTGGAGGGAGTTTATTTCCAACTCAGGAGGCCATCCACCACAGTCAGGCTGCATACAGCTGGAAATCTCTGTACTTATGTTAAACTTACTTACGCTTTGCTATATTCTTTTTGACTTACATTCATTAGTATAACACATAACACTAATTATTTATGTGCATAAGTTAGGAATGTTGTCCACTAGTTATATGTATGAGTTAAGAACACTGCATTTAGAATGAACATTCTGCCTGCATTTTTAACTTACTCCAATATTTAAACTAACATAACTTTTCACTGTATTTTTTTGTCAGTTCTTAAGTTCTACTATTATTACGTAACTGTTTACAACAGCATTTTGCTTGTGCTCTTCATAACTGGTCTATAATCAATGGAAACAAATGTATGTTTTTCTAAATTTTCCATTGCAAAATCTGAGAGAAGTTTTCTGTTAATATGGTAACCGATTAGGTAGTTGCTCATATATAAATTTTACTCTGTTCATTCTAAACCTGTGTCATACTCAGTTATTACTTAATGTTTCTGTTAAACATTTGCATTTACATTACTGTATTTGTTTTTCTGTCAACCTGGTTTATTACTGCTTGGAAATGTGTCTTGGGATTCAAATGAAAATGTGGTCTACCCAGCTGAAAAATATAAAACTGTAGGCTGATCCAGTGGTGCAAAAGGACAAAACCTTAACTATGGTCCAGTCAACTTGGGATCGATCTGCAGCTTGGGTGAATGACAGAGCAGCAGAGCGGGATGGGCATGCCAATGCCTGAGCAGCATTTGTCACTGATGCTTCCCCTTAGTGCAGATGTGGTTCAAAGAGACGACTTGCCCTCGAACTTAGGTGGTGAGTGTGGAAGGTGCAGCAGTAAAGTGAGTAGGGCATTTAAAGAGAGAAAAAAAAGGACTGAAGTGAAGACCACCATGCCCTCAAGGATGGCTTTGGGATCCAATAACAGCCCTAATGATATCAAAGCAAACTGGGTAGAAAACAATCTGGTAGACCTGTCATGGACATGGGTCGCTGGGGGCCGGGCCACTAAAATGATGTTTAATGGGAGACCCAAAAAAAAAAAAATATATATATATATATATATATATATATATACATACATATATATATATATATATATATATATATATATATATATACACACACACACACACACACACACACACACACATACATATATATATATATATATATATATATATATATATATATATATATATAAAATCTGGTGAACTTTGCCCTTTTCTCCACTGTAATGCAATCTTGGAGTGGGTATATTTAAATGGGAGGTGTGGGAGGGCAAAGCCCCCCGCTTGAGTGGGTTTTATCTGCTTCGTTTTTTTTTTTTTTTTTTTTTTTTTTTTAATGTTTTGTTGGCTGATTGTTAACTTACCAGGGGAAAATTTACGACGATCCGGACATTCGTGAATATAAACTTTTGTTGTGTCCGTCTCGCAGTTTTGCAACTTGACATTATGGTAATTCGTTATTTTGACATAGATCTATATATATATATATATATATATATATATATATATATATATATATATATATATATATATGCACATAGGACTGTAAAATAAACAGATAAGCCAAACGATGCAAACTCAAAAGATAATATAAGCTAGCAACATAGGAGTATAAGATTATTACACAGCAACATGTACCTCCATGGCTTCAGATCTGGAGGTGTTAAGCTTCAATCAGTTTACAGGGTAACAGGGTACCATTAATGGATAATTTCCAAACCACTCATGAGGAAAGACAAGGTACAACATGGTATCAAGAAAACACAGCAATGGCAACTATAGCCCTATACTTCTAATAAGTTCTACTAAGGGGAGCATAAAGACAATGCAGAACACACCCAGAACTAAGCCCTACAGAACTCCACACCACAAAGTCAAAGACCTACAAACAGTACATTCTGGTAGCACTGTCTGGAAACATTGATAGATAAGAGGCAATCTGTTTCTAGACAGTACATGAGAGACCACAGTAAGACTGAGCATACTAAGTTAGAATGCTGTAATTAACACTGACACATTATAGCGAAATCAAGTAAAAGCAATGATCTCCTACCATAAGGAGATCAATAGCCAGTAAAACAACGTTGGTTTCAGTATTACAGTGAATACAAATAATACATGGCTCCATACCAGTCCAGTTTATCAATTAAATATAATTCAGGCTGCATATGAGCTATTTACTGCTAACTATAACTAGACAAACTCGAGACTGCACTTCTCTGGAGTTGAGGGAATACTTGGTTTTACTGTAAAATGAAATATTCACTCCGTCTACAGCATGCATATGGGGAGGATGTAAGGAAATGTAAAATTATTATTACTACATTCACAGTTTTTTTCTTTTACATTTTTTAGTGAAAATACAATCATATATCTCTAAGGTCAACGTTGACACACAATTCATGCAGCAATACATCAGTATGCCTTTACACTTTTCTCTGTACTTGCCTATAGATTCAGAGGCGAGTATGAGAAATAAATCAGGTAAAGACTATAAATTGCTCTTCAATTATCTATAACCTTTATTGTATTTTAAGACCTCTCTAATGCACTCTAGTTTCTGGATATTAAGACAATGATGATTTCAAACACAGCTAAACTGAAGCTCTATGCTTTCTCCCTCAAACCTCTGAAAATACTGCTGAGGATACCTAAACTTCAGAACACACTGTGATGTTGTGTAATTTCATCTACCCTCCTCAAAGATCTCCTGAGCAGCTCTGCAAGATCATGCCCACAAGGGGTAACTGATTCCAACACAGATAAATAACTTTTAAGTAGGGGCAAACAGACCATAAGGAATTCATGGCACTCCACTGCCAATTGTATCGTCAGTTGTATCAGGGTTATGAGATGGGAGAAGAGCAAGGAACCAAAGTTGCCCCTTAAGACATACAACTTTCACAGTAGGGCTCCATAGCTCAAACTATCTGACTCACGGAAAGTGAACTTGCTTGCTCTTAAGTAAACATGGCAAAGATCCTAATAACCAAAGGATTTAGACCTGCTTCAATTCTAAACGTTGATTGCAAGTCTTGTATGGCACCACAGGCACCTAGAAATGGTAGTTATGTACTTATTATAGCACTATAGCCTTCATTCCTGTCTGTCCAATATGACTGATGGGTCTTCGGACCACTTGTCGGATCTAAGCCAACAAAGCTAGTGCTCCTCCAGCTCCTCAAATTTTCCCTCCCACAAAGCACCTGTCCTGACTAAGCTAGCTTCCCTCAGATTGAGTTTGCTGCTTAGAATAGGCCATAAGGAACACAAACTTGTTTGGAATCCTCAGAGTGTGACAATGTGAGGCATTGCCAGCTATGCAAGAAGAAAGTACAACTGTGTACCTACCATAAATGTAGATGTTCGAGTGTATTCACTGTTGCAGTCATTACACTTGGGTTATCCTGCTGGCAGGCTAACCGCAGTTGGCCTGAATTCCAAAGTCTTGGTCCGGCGTCGGTTGCTGTCGCCTCTTCCCTGACGTCAGTGCGCCAGGGGTATAAAAGATGCAGCCGACGCCATTTTCTTCAGTTTGTCTTGCCCCAGATGTCAGGTGCCCCCAAAAGGGTAGGCTAAAAATCATGCCAATAAAAAGCATGCACTAAAATATAACATTACCTTCATCTACAAGCAAATACACCACATAGGTTGTATAGAATAGAGAAGTACAGATAAGTCCCAGCAAAGAAAGGGGATGGTGGGTGGGTAACCTGGACTGCAACAGTGAATACACTCGAACATCTACATTTATGGTAGGTACACAACTGTACTATGTTCATCGTGTTTCACTGTTGCAGTCATTACACTTGGGTTGAATCCCAAAGCAGAGGTTGGGTGGCTGGGCCTAAATAGAATTAGGAGTGGCTATGAGGCCCTGCAGAACTACAGTGGCAAAGCCTGCTCTGGATTTAGAGTAGAGAGGTAAGTGGTAGTTCTTGGTAAAAGTGTGCACTGAACTCCAAGTTGCAGCCTCTAAAATGTCTTTGGTTGGTACTCCTCTGAGGAAGGCTGCTGAAGTGGCTGCTGCTCTGGTTGAATGTGGCCTAATGCCCTTAGGCACTGATTTACCATGTTGTGCATAGCAGAAACGAATGCAGTGACCTATCCACTTTGAAATTGTCTGCTTAGAGATAGCTTTTCCTTGTGTTCCTGCAGCATATGCCACTAAGAGCTGCTTAGTCCTTCTGAAAGCTTTAGTTCTGTCCAAGTAGAAGCGTAGTTGCCTGTGTATGTCCAAAGAATGTAGGGGTGTCTCACCCTTATTCTGTGGGTTTGGATAAAAGGTAGGCAAATGAATGGTTTGGTTAAGGGCCACACTGGACACTACCTTAGGCATAAATGTCGGGTTCGTCCTCAGAGAAACCCTGTCTGGGTGGAAAATGATAAAAGGTTCCACAGCCATGAGTGCCTGTAACTCTGAGACTCATCTTGCAGAGGTTATTGCTAGGAGCAGAGCTGTTTTCCATGATAAAAACTTTATCTCAGCTGTATTGGCTGGCTCAAATGGTGGCAGTGTGAGTTTTTCCAAGACATAGTTAAGGTCCCATGCAGGTATCGGTGCTCTCCTTGGGGGTCTTAAATTTTTGGCCCCTCTGAGGTACTGCCTTAGCAATGGATGAGAAAAAAGAGGTGGGTCCGTATTGTAATGAGTTTAAATGGCAGAGGCATGGATTTTAATTGACGAAAAGGATAGTCCTTTGTCCAGCATCTCAGTTAGGCATTGCAAAATCTGAGGAATATTTGGTACAACTGTGTTAATTCCCTGTGCCTGGTTCCAAATGCAAAATCTCTTCCATTTTTCTGCATAAGATTTTCTGGTACTGGGCCTCCTGGCCTCCAAAATAACATCCATCACTGCTTTAGAGAGAGGTGTGTTCTGAATGGCTACATTATCCGCCATGCTGCCAGATTTAGGGTCCTGAGTTGGCTGTGCAGGATCCGATTGCTTTGTTGGGTCAGTAAGTGAGGAATTAGAGGTAATGTCCAGGCTGGGCCTTGAGACAAGCTCTTTAGGATTGGGTACCAGTGCTGGCGGGGCCAGTCTGGGGCTATCAGAATAACTTTTGGCTTCTCTTGTCTGACCTTTAGGAGTACCTTGGGGAGGAGAGGCAGAGGAGGAAAGGCATAAACTGTTAGGGTTTCCCAACTGAATGATAGAGCATCCACTTTCCATGCTTGCTTATGATAAGTCCTTGCGCAGAACCTCTGTAGTTGGCAGTTGTGGGGGGAGGCAAATAGATCTATGTCGGGGCATCCCCATTCCTTTGTTATCATGCTGAAGACTTGTGGATCCAGTTTCCACTCGTGGGGATCCGTGAGGTTTCTGCTTAATTCATCTGCCAGAGTATTTATCTTTCCTGGCAGGAACTGTGCTTACAGGTGTACTTGATAAGTCAATGCTGTGTCCCACAAAGTCATGGCTTGTCTGCAGAGGGGGTAGGAATGTGTGCCTCCCTGCTTGTTTATGTACCACATGACTGTAGTATTGTCCGTCCTTATCAGTAGTTTTCCTGGATGAAGTAGATCCTTGAAAGCTGTCAGGGCATTCTGAACAGCTAGCATCTCTTTTTGATTGATATGAAGATGCCTTTGGCTTGTGGGCCATGTGCCCTGAATACATTTTCCTGCCATGTGGGCTCCCCAAGCATAATCTGATGCATCTGTTGTTATTGACTGTCTAGCTGTGGGTTGGTTGAATGGCTGTCCCTTGTTGTGGTGACAGGCCTGTGCCCACCATCGAAACTCCTGCTTCAGGCAAGGAAGGAGGGTAATTAATGTTTCCAGGCTGTGGCAATGTTGAGTCCAAACACTTTTTAGATACCATTGTATTTTCCTCATATGCAGTCTGGCATATGGAATTAGTAGAATGCAGGATGCCATGAAGCCCAAAGCCTGCAGAATTTTTCTTGCAGATAACCGGGTCTTTGTTGCCAACATTTTGAAGTAGGAAGTCAGTTGCCTTTGTTTGTCTTTCGTGAGATAAGCCATCTGGGCAATTGTATTTAAGCTTGCACCCAGGAATATTATCTCTTGAGAGGGTACTAGTTTTGATTTCTTTTTGTTTACTGTGTACCCTAGGCAAATTAATAATCTTTTTACAAACGCCAAATGTTTTAGTAAAATGTCCTTGTTCTCTGCTTGAATAAGGCAGTCGTCCAAATAAGGATATATCTGAATTCCTCTTTGTCTGCAAAATGCAATTACTGGTGCCAGGCATTTTGTGAAGACCCTGGGCGCAGTAGATAAGCCAATGGGCAGTGCAGAGAATTGGTAGTGCATTGAGCCAGCTATGAATCTAAGGTATCTTCTGCAAGATTGTCTGATTGGTACATGCAGGTATGCCTCTTTTAGGTCCAAAGTTACAAGCCAAGCCTTCTTGCCCAGCATGGGCAGAAGCTGCTGCAGAGTCAACATTTTGAATATTGGGACGACCAGAAAAGTATTTAGAATAGACAGGTCCAGTACTGGTCTCCAGGCTTTGTCCTTTCTGGGTACCAAGAAAAGTCTTCAGTAAAATCCTTGTCCCTGCTTTTGCTGTGGTACTTGCTGAATGGTCCTCATGTCCATGAGGGATGAAACTTGTTTTTGCGCCTCTGCCCATTGATTGTGTGGCAGGTCTGGCATACCTTTTGTCCTTGGCAGGGTGTGAAAGTGGAACCTGTAGCCCTGGGACACTATATTCAAGACCCATTTGTCCTGGGTGATCCTGTGCCAATTCTAAGAAAGAAGTGCTAGTTTTCCCCCCAAGGGGGCTGCCAAAGAATAAGTGCTTGGTGCTGGCAGAGGAAAGTCATTGGGACTGTTCCCTGTACGGCTGTGATTTGTCTTCCCTGCATTTGGAGGTGGAAGCACCCCACTGTTTAGGCCTGTATGAGCCCTGGGGCTAGGGTCTGCCTCTGGGGCGTTTGTACCTACCTCCTTGTGGCCTGTCTGACACTGGAAAGGACCAATTTTTTGTAGGCCAGTTCCTGCTAAATCTGAGTGGCTGTACCTGTAAGAAATCCTTTATTGTTTGCATAAATTTTGCTTTGTCCTCCATTTTCTTCAACACCTCCTCTGCTTTAACACCAAACAAAGTATCATGCTGTAATGGAGCATCTAATAATTTTGCTTTAACATGATCAGGCAGATTCTGTTCCTTTAACCAAGCATGCCTCCTAATGACAGAATCCGTAACTGCAGCCCTGCAAGAGGCCTCCAGAGAATCAAAACCACATTGCAATGTATGCTTTCCCACTTGTGCAGCTGCATGCAATAAATCCTGCATTTCCTTATTTTCTGCACAATCAGAATTAGTCAACATTTTCTGTTTAAGTAGTGACATTAAGTATTGCTGATATTTAAGCACATGAAATTGACAGTTTAAAGCCCTCACAGACAAAGTAGCAGAAGTGTAAACCTTTTTTGCCCATCTGTCTAGTGCCCTTGAATCCCTATCAGAGGGAATAGGATTTTTTGCAGTGGAAGCCTTGACCCATTTGGGACCCTGAGAAATGGTTTCTGGGTCAGCAGCAGGGTTTTTATAAAGAAATTTATGTGAATCCGGAACCCTGTAGTATCTGTCTGGTTTAACAGGGGCAGAGGGTAAAGAGTCAGGAGAAAGGCCGGACTCTGAAAATACATCATCCACAATGTCTAACACAGGGGGAATAGCAAGAGGCCTGTGCTGAGGTAGTAAAAGGAAATCTCTAAGCCTTTTCTTTGATTCTGAGTAGTCTTGGCTCTCCCAGTGGAAGTGCTCCCTCATGGTATACAGGGTTTCCCCAAAAGAATAATCCTCAGGAGGAGAGGCTGAAGGGATAGATTCTTCAGCATCAGAATCCTCATAGGGAGGAAGAGAGTATTCCTGCTCAGAGGAGGAGTCAGAGGAAATGGAAACCTGATCTCTTGCCTAGGCCTCTTATCAGGAGGGGGATGGGAACCCCCTGATCAAGGTAATTAGGTCTTCGACCATTTTGAGCATCTGTTTTTTAGGCATGGAAGTCTGTCCAGGAGAATACTGTACTTGTTTCTTTGTCTTTAGAGCTGCTTTAGTCTTTGCTTGTGGTTGGCTTAACATACAACTGTGTAGGTCTGAAAACACCCTCAGAAGCCGATGCCTGCTCAGCGGCTCCGGACCCATCTGAGGGGATAGTTTCCGAGTGTCCAATACCTTGAGTATCCAGAGGCCTAGTTGGCTCCACGTGGGAGTCGGCAACGGTCTGTGGCTCTGAGGCAGCGGGCATCAGGGGCTGCGAAAGCGCCTCACTGAGAACCGGCGACTGGCTTACCGGTAGCTTCGTCGTCAGTTTTGGACCTCGGATGCCTGTCCTTTTCTTTTTCCTTGTGCTTTTTGTAAACTCCGGTTGTCGGCTGTTCCGATGGCATTATATAATTGAATCTTCGGCCAAAGTAATGAAAGGCAAAATCGTGCCAACGCTTAATAGTGCGTTGGTTAAATCTAGCGCAAAGCCGACAGCTAGCAACGTTGTGATCAGGACCTAGGCAAGGAATACAGTAAGAATGAAAATCCTTATGAGGTATTTGCTTCCCAGAAGAAATACAATTGTTAACTTTTTCTGACATCGGTCTGAAGCAAGAAAAAAGTTTCCCCAACAGGGTACTTAGCTTTAATGAAGACTTTGGATCTTAAATTCATCTTTGAAAATGTGAGGAGTAGGCCGACCGGCACTTGTGAACTGCTTTTGCTTCGGCCACCGCGTGGCAAGAAAGACTGAAGAAAATGGCGTCGGCTGCATCTTTTATACCCCTGAAGCACTGACGTCAGGGAACAGGTGACAGCAACAGACGCCGGACCAAGACTTTGGAATTCAGGCCGACTGTGGGTAGCCTGCCAGCAGGATAACCCAAGTGCAATGACTGCAACAGTGAAACATGATGAACATCTAGGGCAGTGGATGTGTAACATATACCAGCACAGATAGCTGCAATTTTGTAAGGAATTATATGTAATTTGTATATCAAACTGATTTGTACAGATGCCTGTATTGAAAAATTTATTTGCAAAGTACTGCCGACATAGCAAATCAATGCACAGAAATTCTAAAGGTATTACTGCTCAATGCTAGGAGTCAAAATAAAAAATTCCACTCCCTAGATGCTCTCTCTACCCTAGAGAATGCTGATGTCTGTGTGATCACTGAGACATGGTTTAGTGCCACGCAGAGCACACTAACAGTGCACGGTTATAATGCCTTCCGCACATTTAGGCCAGCTACTTCACAGGCAGGAACTAAAGGAGGAGGTGTCTCTATTTATATCAAAAATAAATATACGTTAAGGCTGGTCAAACAGTACAATGCACTTGAGCTGCTCCATGTTCAAATCACCAAAGGTAAAATCCAGTACCACTTCTTTGCAAGCTATAGGTCCCCCTCTATGACCCAGGAAACCCATACCATGTATTTAAACTTATTAGAAACACTAACCATCCAACCCAATACCATATTCATGGGTGACTTTAATTACCCCACTATTAACTGGGAATCCTATACAACACCAAACGTACATGCACAGAGATTCCTTAATTTGGTAAGCACAAACTCCCTGTACCAGACAGTCAATACACCAAACAGGGGTGCAGCCATACTGGATCTGGTCCTCACTAATATGGGAGACTGCTGCACAACCCCCTACTGTAATGCCTTCCCTAGTAAGGTCACACCACAAAATGGTCTCCTTTGAAGTAAAAATAAAACCTGGACCCCCAGCTAAACCTGGAATATTCACTAACTATTCTAAGGCTAACCTCCTGCTATTAAATGAGAACCTGGCAAAATTTCAAGCCCCCATAAACCCTGAGAACACTGCTGCCTATGCAGAGCTGTTCACAGAAACCCTGTACAAACATGTTAATAGCTGCATAAAGGCAGCTGTACCCACTAGGAAGAAGTACAGAACTCAAAAAACAAGCCACCTTGGTGAAATCACAAAAATCAAGAGAGTGTATAACAGGAGGAAGAAAATCACTGCAAAAATTAGGAGGTGCAGCACTCATCAGGATAAAAGCACTCTCATCAAAGTAAACAACTCAGAGGACAAATAAAGTCTACCAAAGCCAAATTTGAGGTAAGTTTGGCCTCCCAGGCCAAGGAAAACCACAAAGCATTCTTTAGCCATGTCTGCAACCTCAAAGGCAATACACAATTGTGTGCATAGCTCATTGTAAATGGAGTCACCTATTGCTGTGCCAGTAGACACAGCAAATCTCCTGGCTGATACATTCAGCTCCAACTATATCCCTCTTTCCACCGCAACCTTCCCTCACCAAATATAACTCCCCCTACTATCACTAGAGTACAAGTCCTTAATGCTCTCTCTAAGAACAACAGAACTGCATCAATGGGCCCAGACAACATCCCAGGATGACTTCTAAATAGCATGAAACATGACCTATCAAGGCCTCTGGAATTACTATTTAACATTAGCCTCCAGACAGGCTTTGTGCCTCATGAATGTAGAAAGGCAACAGTCATCTCTCTGCAGAAAGGTGGGCCATCTACAGACCCTGGAAAGTACAGACCCATAAGTCTTATATGTAAAGCCATGGAAAGAATTATCACGGAGATAATCAACAGAGATACAGTAAACCTCCAGACACTGGACTCAGTCCAGTTAAGTTTCATCAAGGACAGATCATGCCTACTCAACTGGGTAGACTTCTTTGAGAAGGTCACCAAAGGAATGGATGAGGGCAAGATCATTCACACTGCCTACCTTGACCTGCCCAAGGCATTTGACACAATACCACACTCAGGCATAGTTGACAAACTCAAGAGGTTAGGTACAAACCCTTATGTCACCCGGTGGATTGCCAACTGGCTCAAAAACAGAACCCAGGAGGTTAGAATTGGGGAATCCACCTCTACAAAGAGGCCAGTCAAAAGTGGAGTACCTCAGGGATCAGTCCTTGAATTCTTCCTTTTTGGCATTTACTTACAAAAGTCAAGGCCAATGTCAGTGGTCTCTGGCTGACTAAATTTGAAGATGATTACAAATTAGGAGCTATCATTGAATCACACACCGATACAAATGTTTTCCAGGAGGGGCTGACACAGTCAAACTATTGGTGTCAGAGCCATGGTCAAAAACTAAATGCCAAGAAATGCATAACAGTATCCTTTGGGAAGTCATCCATCCCTGGTAACTATCATATTGACAATACACCCCTTAGAGTTGACCCAGTAGTCAGGGACTTAGGGACACACAGAGATAGTAATCTAGCCTTTGACCATCATGTGTCTACAGTCGTGAGGAAATCATTCTGTGTTGTGCAACGTATAAACAAAGATATGGCATCTAAGTCCAAGGAAGTCATTGTTCCACTGTATTCGGCATTCATCAGACCTATCATGGAGTACAATGCCCCCTTTGGTATGTACCTAAGGAGGCATATCCAACAGGTGGGACGCCCACATAGGTTCCTCACTAAAAGAATACAGGGCATAAGTAAAATGTCCTATGCAGACTGCCTCCAGGCCCTATCCCTGTATTCTGTCTCCTACAGGCTTTTGAGAGGAGATCTATGCCTGGCATACAGAACATTGTCAGAATCCACTCAGATGGACCTCCAGCATATCCACAAAACAAACTGCACCAGAATTACACGTTCTAAAAATACTTAAAGCTTGCCTGTGATATAAATAGGACCTGCTTGGAGAGAGAGGTATGTATCCCAGAGACTACCCTATCTATGGAACAGCCTCCCCATCCATGTGAAGAAGAGTTCCTCCCTAACTCAATTCAAGTGCAGTTTGGACAACTGGATGGGAAGCTGGAAATTCATCCCTGATTTGGCACCTACGTCTCTAATGGACACAGGTAACCTGTAAATCGTTCATCTCCCAGGCCCATGCTTACACTTATCAAGGGCATCAGAACTTGTCAGAGATTTGGGATGCATGGCTAGGCTTAAAAAGGTCCTTGTGGCTGTTAGCCTAGTAAACACCTATGAACCTATAAAGCTGCTTGTGTTAAAAAATGCATCAACAGTGTGTCCTGCTGGGCAGAAAAGAAAAGTATATGCAGTACTGTAACTGTTTAAATATATATATTGTAACAGAGGATACAGGAAGAAAAGAGGTTAATCTCAATCCACCTGACTTTGAGAAACAGTAAAAAAATCAAATTACTAGGCCTAGGCCACAGAGATGTTATCTCACAGTTTTGAATGAAGTCAGAGACGCAGTGTCTGTAAGAAGCATGGTTTGTTAGTTTCTGTAGGAGGGGTAGAAGTTTGTAATTGTTTTTTTTTTTTCCCTCAATAACATCATTATTAAATTATCACATATGACACAGGCAATCTTACATTTACATAAATGAAAAACAGACACCACTTTAGTTGCAAACATTACACATCACAGACACCACTGAAACAACTGTAGTTGCAAACATTATACATCACTTATAATCTATTCAATCATTGTCAGTTAAGCATTACATGGCTCATTCAAATCCTGCCTCTTAAACCTCGTTCCCTCTCTGCATATATTTTCCCACAATTCCCATTTTTTTCAATGTACTTTGCTCCGTCCCTTTTCTAAAGATCCCAATTCCTGTTGTTTTATCGCTGTTACTATATTCACTACTTCTAGTAAAGCTGGTATAGACTCCGATTTCCATTTTCTAGTTATTGCTTTTCTGGCAGCCACCATAATTAGACTCAGCAAGGCTTTACTACGTCTAGGCAATTCCGATTCTGTATCATAGCTCAAAAAAATCATCTCCCCCGTCAATCCAATCCTCTCATCCAGCATCTCTGACATAGAGGTTCGCAGGGAATCCCTAAAGTCTCCCACCTCATCACACTCCCAAAAAATATGTTCCCAGGCACCTCTTTCTTGCCTGTCACACCTCCAACATTTGGTATCCACCCAAGGAAAAATTCTTTGGAGTCTACTTGGGGTATAAAAATACCTGTATTACCACTTTCAGGCAAAGATCCTAAGTCTTCTACACATTGTTGCATATTTGGGAGATATGCATATATCCCCCATTGTCTCTGTGAATTGCTTATGCAGTCTCTCTTCCCAATCCTTTCTAAGCTCCTTTGACTGATTCTTATAATTATCATGTAATATTTTAAATGCACTGCTAATTATTCCTTTAATGGCAGCTTTTGTTCTAGATTCTATTAAAAATTCTACCAGTGCTGGTCATTCATTTAGGATCCCTCCCGCCATTTCTTTTTCTCTGCCTATACTCTGATATCAATCCCTGATAAGGAAGACAATCTCTAACCTACAGTCCAAATAAATTCTTGGTCTCTTCCCATTCTATTATCTTTCCCTTTCTAGTTATTTCCTCGCAATACCTTGGTTCCTTTGCCAGTTTTCCCCAATACATTCCAGCCTCTTTTGCCTATTAACTGTACTGCTAACCACAGTCATCCCCTTTGGCAGAATTTATTTTCTCCATTCTTGTGCTGTTTTAGTTCTTAGAATACTCCCTGCTATTTTATGAGTATAACACTACATATGATTTTTGTTGTTCTCCTTAAGAGTCTGCATCCAAAATCCCAATCTCTCCTTATTTCTTGAGCTTTTCTCCTGTATTGTCATCATTCCTTTTCAGTCTGAATTACAGTTTTCTGCTTGTGCTATGTAAAAGAGCCTTAACTGTGTTGCTCTAAAATACCCCCTCAGATTGGGTAATCTGTTCTATTAGAAGACTCAGCTTATCCCACTTGACCCTTGTTGTCTTCCCTTTCAGATAAAATCCTTCAACTCTTTTTTTAATTGCTATTCACAGCTTCTCTTCTGGTTGATAAAAATATATCTGACCTGTGTATAAGACTAAAGGGACTAAAAACATTTTAATTGCTTGCATCTTAGTATCCATATCCATATAACAAAGCTTCCACTTTCTCAATTTTTGTTATTATTATCTGTTTAGTCTCTTCCCACATATGCTTAGCTGCCACAACAGTCATTTCGAATCCATATTCCTAAATACTTCATTTTATCATGTCCCCATAAATATGGATACTGTCGTACCAATTCATGCGTTAGTACATAATTTACTGCTATTGCCTTTGTTTTAGCTTCATTAATTTTGCATCTGAAACCGACTTAAAATGTTCCATTACACTGTAATGTCCCCTTCTGTTTTTTGTCATGTATAAAAGTCTGTAAATATAGCCAGCTTGAAATGGGCCTCTATGAAGCTGGATCTGATGGATCCTTAGATATTACCATTACCACTGCCTTCTTCCAGGATGCTAGTATTTCTCCTCCTCATAAAATACTGTTAAACTAAACCTTCCCGATCTTTATTAGTTTTTCCTTCCTAGCTTCCAAACATCCACAGGAATACCATCTATTCCTGGGGACTTTCCTGTAGATTGGTTATACATAGCCATTTTTATCTCATCTCTTCCTATCTTAACTGTTAGTAACTGAGCCTCATTTACCTCTAACCTTGGCATATTTAATTCTTTATAAACATTTCCATTTGTACCTTTTCTTGATTTCCATATTTCTCTGCTTTATAGAAACTTTCATAAAATTTTCAAAATATTTCTAATACTTCTACAGGATCTCTTGTTATCTTCCTTGTTATAGGTTCCCAAAGCTTGGTGTGAGCCCTTTCTACTTTCTGTTGCCTGAATCATTGTTCTAACAGTTACTGTGCTCTAGAATTATTACCAAAAACAGTTGCTTAACAGCAATCTTTCTAAACTCATGCAAATTATTGAGGTAATCCCCTATTTTCTGTTTAGTATTCTGCAGTTGCTTCTTTTCTTGTTCTGAGAGATTCCCCCTATTTTGCAATACTTTAACACTTGTTAGTTCCTCTAAACAATTCTTGTTACTTCTTAGCCATATCTCCCTTTTCTTTATTTTCACCCTAGTTTTAAACTCCACTTTAGTTTTATCCCACTCTCTAGCTATATTTCCAGAAGCAATTTCTATCTTCTCTAGTAGCCCCTGAATTCATTCCAAAACCCATTCCTTAAATTCTTCTCTTTTCAGCCGATACATGGAAAAGTGTCAGTGTCTCATTTTTATTTTATTTCATTACCTTGCATTTTTATTTTATTTATTACTGGCACAAGATATGAAATAGTTATTGGGTGCATTTCAAAAGCTTTAATTAAATGCACATGTTCCTGTGAGATATAAAGTCTATCTAGCCTAGCCCAGTTTTTGTATCTTGGAGAATAATACGAAAATTCACTCCGAACTTCCAGTACTGAATTCACATCTTCCATGCCAAACATTTTCATAAAATTCTTCAAAAATCTACCCTCCTTAGTTTTAGTTCCCTTCTAGGCCCCCAGACACATATTCACTGCTGCAAACCAAATTCCAGTCTCCACCTATAAGTAATATTCCTTGCTGAAAGCTGATTATTTCCCCCAGAATTTTCTTAAGCTCCATTATAGTAGTTTTAGGTGGAATGTAAATGCATGCCAGTGTGATCCTCCTCCCTTGCCAGTAGCCCCTTTGTACTATATATCTTACATGATTAACTTTTTATTCCCCTCTTCCAACACTATTGGAGCTCCTCTTGTAATTAATATAAGTACTGCTCTGTACTTTGCCCCAGATATTCCACTGAATAACTATCCTGAAAACCTTCACATGTTCAGTTCTTTCCAGGTGTGTCTCCTGTAGCATAGCTACTTGCACTCTACATTTTTTAAATATAGATCACTACTTTTTCTTTTCCATATTTATCTGTAAGACCATTCAGATTGAAAGACATTACAGAAAGCATCATTTTCTTATATAGTTATTACCAGCTTTTATGTAGTGGAACACCAGTCCAGTTGCTTATTTGTGCGTTCCTATAATTAATGCAGGCTGTTCTTCCAGCTTCTCTGGTACAGCTAAAAATATCAGGTTTTTCCTATGTGCTCTGTCCTCTAATGTTATTACTTTTGAAACATCTAATCCTGAGCAGTCTCATATTCAGCCAGCCTTTTCTTCATTTCAGCTTCTGATTTTTGCAGCTTTATCATCTCATCTGAATATCTGTTTAAAGCTTCTTCCATTTTTCCATACTTTTGTTGTTTGTGTTGATATATTCCCATTGGTGTTTTGTCTAATTTAACCAGGTCTGTATGCAGTTGTCAGTCAGTGTTTCTTCCTCATTTTTTGTAGCGGATTTATTCCAGGTCTTCTGTATTTCTTTATTCCTGGCATCCAGGCAGTGCACTTACTAGCCAGTTACTGAAATTTACCCATAAACACAAGTCTACTGGCCTTCTCTGCTGATTTCTGTTTTCACACTGGGAGGGCTAGAAATAAGAAGTTATGTACCTACCATAACGTTCCATGTTAGTTGTCTTCTTCTCGCCTTCTTTCTTGCTGGTTGGGTTTGGAGCCGACCCTCGGCTCCGACTCGGCCATTTTCTAAAGCTCGAGAGCTACTTACTGACTCGAGGCCTCCCTATATCCCACAATGCCTTGGGCTAGACCCCCAGATCTCGTTTGGAAGACCTAACACCAAAAAAATACAAAATAATACAAAAGGACAACTGTCCCAGAAGCAAGACTTCAGCTAGAGGGCTGAAGAAAAAGGTAGAGGACATAAAACGGTAAAGACTCAGCCAGTGACAAGACTTGTAGGAAGACTCTTCTCGGTCCATCTAGGCTAGAAGGATGGAGGGTGGGACGCAAGAAAGAAGGCGAGAAGAAGACAACTAACATGGAACGTTATGGTAGGTACATAACTTCTTAATGTTAAGTTGTCTCTCTCGCCTTCATTCTTGCTGGTTGGGACAGCGTCCCTAGCACCTTAGTCCTGGGTGGCTCATCGGAACAGACTCTTGAGCACAGTGGAACCAAAATCATTTCTACTCCTAGAGGCCACATCCAATTTATAATGTGAAATGAAGGTATGAGGGGTGGTCCATGTGGCCGCCGCACAAATGGCTTCCATTGGTAGTCTTGCTTAAAAGGCTACCGACATAGCTAAAGCCCAAGTAGAGTGGCCTTTAGATTTAGCAGGGAGTTCTTTATGCCTCAACTGATAAATAAGGGTAATAATAGAGGACAACCACCTGGATAAGGTTACTTTAGACACTGGTCGACCCTGCTTACCCTCTGCATAGGACAGGAAGAGTTGGTCTGACTTCCTTATTTGCTCAGTCCTATGCAAATAGAAACGTAATTGCCTGTGAACGTCCAACTGGTGTAATTTGTGTTTAGCTTTGTTGGAATAATTTGGAAAAAAGACTGGCAGATCGATGGACTTATTCAAATTGTTCTCGGAGGGGACCTTAGGAAGGAACGAAGGATTAGTCCTGAGTGAAACTCTATCCTTATGGAAAACTAGATAAGGAGGACGAACACAAAGGGCTTGAAGTTCAGAAACTCTCCTCGCTGAAGTAATGGCCACCAAAAAGAGGGTTTTCCAAGTAAGCAATTTCAAGGAACAGGAAGCTGCCGGTTCAAAGGGAGGAAGTATCAAGGAAGCTAGGAACAAATTTAAGTCCCACGTAGGCGGGGGATCTCACACTGGAGGCCTGAACAAGATTGTTCCTTTCAGAAAGGCTTTGCAAAGCTTATGCGACATGATGCTGGTTTCTGACAGGCCCGTATGGAAATTAGAGATTGCCGCTAATTGAACTCTAATGGTGGCCGACGAGGAGCCCGCTTGAAAAAGTTCTTCTAAGAAGTCCAGAACGTTATGGACAGGGGCCGTGAAGGGATCTATATTTCTAGCCTTTGCCCAGAAAGAGAAACGTTTCCACTTACTAGCATAAGTCTTCCTGGTTGTAGGTTTGTGCAAGGAAAGGATAACCTCACGCACTGAATTGGAAATACTGGGAAGCCTGACTAAGGTTGGAAGTGGAGCAATCAAGCAGCGAGGTTGAGAGACTGAAGAGACTGCTGCAGCCTGCCCGACTGATGGATCAGGAGGTCCGGAACTAGGTCCAGATTCCAAGGCTGCTCTAGAAGGTGACGATGCAGGAAGGGGAACCAGATTTGTCAAGGCCAGTAGGGGGCAATGAGGATCATCCTGTAACCCAGCACGGTAGCTTTCTGAATTAGTTTGGGAATTAGTGGAAAGGGTGGGAATGCATACAGAAGTCCCTGGGGCCAATCGTGAACTAGAGCGTCTCTGGGGGAGTGTCCAGGAAGAGAGTGAAGAAACTGTCTCACTTGCTGTTGAGAGGAGTTGCGAAAAGGTCGCAGCAAGGCTGACCCCATTTGCGGAAGATTTTGTCCACTTCTGTCTGGTTGAGAGGCCACTCGTGAGGCATGAGAATAGCTCTGCTTAGTCTGTCCGCTATGACGTTGGACTTTCCCAGGGATGTGCGTTGCCATCAGAAACCGTTGAGAGGAGCTCGCCCACTGCCACAGTCTGAGCGCTTCTCGACATAAGGGATATGACTTGGTTCTGCCCTGCTTGTTGATGTACCACACTACAGACATATTGTCTGTCTGAATTGCAGTGGTCCCAGTGGGTAGAGAGTTCTGAAGAGCGTGCAACGCTAAAAGCACCACCCTCATCTCCAAGACGTTTATGTGCAAGTGGTACTTGTGGGGTTGCCAGGTGCCCTGGACAGTCCTGCCCTGAAAATGCCCCCCCCCCACCCGATCAAGGAGGCATCCATGGTCACCGTAGCAACTGGAGGAGGAAGGACAAATGGTCTCCCCCGGGGTACTGATGGAGAGACCATCCACCAAGCCAAGTGGTCTTTGCATGACTGTGTGATTATTATATTGTAAGACAAAGGAAGTTGTTGAAAGGACCATTGGGTGAAAAGCATCCACTGGAGAATCCTCATGTGAAAACGAGCCAGGGGAACTAATATGATCGCTGCTGCCATGAGACCTAAGGTGTTTAGGACGAATCTGACCTGAATCTTTCTGCATCCTAATAATACCTGTACATGTTGGCGAATGTCTGCCACTCTGTCTACTGGAAGCATTGCAGACAGATCTTTTGTATTTAATCTTGCACCTATAAAGGTTAAGGACTGACAAGGCGACAATGCAGACTTTTCGAAATTTATTGAGATACCTAGGTTGGAGCATGTTTGGATGGTATAATCCCTGGCTCTTAGCAATTGATGTCTGGTGGTAGCAGTAAGGAGCCAGTCATCTAGATATGGAAACACCTGGAATCCTTGCCGTCTCAGGTGAGCGGTAACCACTGCCATGCATTTGGTGAACACCCTGGGGGCTGTGGTGAGACCAAAGGGCAGGGCTCTGAACTGGTAATGACTGGCTCCCAGCCGGAAGCGGAGAAACCTTCTGGAAAGCCTGTCCATTTTGATGTGGTAGTACGCATCCTGAAGATCTATGGAGCACATCCAATTGTCCTGACCCAAGAAGGGTAGAATGGACTGAAGTGTGACCATCCGGAACTTCGTTCTTTGAACAGACTTGTTTAGACTGCTGAGATCCAAAATGGGTCTCCAGTCCCCTGTCTTCTTTGGTACCAAAAAGAACTTTGAGTAAATTCTGGATCCTTGCTGGTCTGCTGGGACTTGTTGGATGGCCCGTTGTTTTAGCAGTCTTGAAATTTCTTGTACTGCCTGTTCCCTTAGACTGGGTGGAACATCTGGGATGGGATTGTTTGATTTTAAGGGAGTGTGGACAAACAGGATTTTTTAACCTCCAGATATGATAGACTGTACCCATCTGTCTCGAGTGATGAGACGCCAGGCTTCTGGCCTCCGAAGGCAGACAGCCGGGCAGCCCCTCAGGGGTGCTGGAAGGGCTTGTCAGAGAAAGATTCTCTGCTGACCTGATTCTGCGGACCCCCTCTGTCCCGCGGGTGGCGTCTAATGTTGTTCCCTCCTCTGCTTCTGGAGGGAAACTCACCACGTGTGTAAGGCACGGCTCCCTGGGGTTTCCGGAACCACATCTTCCCACTCTTCTGACCCTTAGGGTATGGTCTAGAGGGAGTGGAAAAACGGACTCCAACGGCAGAGAGAGTCTTGCCTTCCTGCTCACACCTGGTAAGTGTATCTTTCACCTGAGGTCCAAACAGAGCCGGACCATCAAAAGGGGTGTTGGTGAAAGACACCTTGAAGGGATTAGGGAAGTTACATAACCGCATCCAGGCATGCTTTCTCAAGGCCACGGCTGTGCCTGTGGCTCTACTCGCCCCATCAGCTGCATACGAAATGAGCCGCATGGAGGAGTTAACAATAGAATTAAGAGTCGCCAGCTGGGAGTTTATCTTGTCTTGAGCCCCCGCAGCTGATGGATCTTGCAGGATATCTCCTAGCTCCTTGAGGAGATCCCTCTGAATATGGGTGAAGTGGCACAAATAATTCAGCGACCGCATGGAGAAGGTCGCTGAGGAAAACATCCGCTTCCCGTATCTATCCATCGTCCTAGACTCTTTATTAGGGGGATGGACAGGTACAGAAGTATCAGCCAACTCCTTTTTCGTGGCAGCTGCTACCACCATGGCATCAACGGGGACATGCTTTGTCAGAAACTGTTTATCTTGGGGGGCTGTGATAAACTTAGTGGGCCTGCGAGGGGTTGGTTCCAGTGTGTCCGGAGCTGACCACGCCTTCCGAGCCACCACTTCCATTAATGGATCAAAAGGCGGAGACACCCAGGAGGTGGAGGGGCGAGAACCAAATGCATCCAAGTATACCGACTCGTCCTCAGAAGGGTTAAGGGCAGACCAGTTCCCCCTCTGCTTAAGGATCTCAAGGATGTCTGAGAAAGAGACATCTTCAGAGGGGGATCCTCCAAGTCAGTATCTGATGTGACCGACTCTGGGGAGTCGACATGTTTCCTCTTACATTTCCTCTTTCGAGGGGGCTCCTCTGAAATCTCAGGGGAGGCCTTGAAAGAGGGAGATACACCCAGAGGGGTGACCTGGAGCATTTTTCCCCTCGCTTGGGGTCTGGAGGAGGGGCAGAGACCAAAGCAGACACCCTGGGGGGAGGAATTGCAGCGGCTGATCGAGGTGCAGACTCAGAAGTCAGCACTCTCCTTATGACCTCAAAGGCACCCCTGTCCGGCACAGAAGAGGGCCCCTGCTCCGAGGAGATGGGAATCCTCTCCGGCACCGAAAGGGACGGCTCCAAGGCCGATGTAGGAGCCGAGCTTACCTGCGAAGCTCCGAGAGGAAGAACGGGGTCTCAGTGCCCAGATCCCTCCAAGGACGGAACCATTGAAGAAATCGGAACCGAAGGAGCCGAAAGGGGAAGCATCAGCGCAGACGTTTCCAGGATCCGAGCCCCAACAAGCTCTGGCTCCGAACTGACAGGAGGAGTCGGAGGAGGAACTACTTCAGAAAAGGGAGCAGCCACAGCCTGATGAGGAGGGCTAGTTAACATTTTAGCCAGGGCCTGCAATTTGAGGAGTCTACTAACCACTCTCTCCAAGTCATGATCGGACAGCCTTGAGGACCGAGAAGAGTGTGACCTATGGCTCCGTTCAGACTGTAGCAAAGGTGATCCCGGAGCCGAGCGAATCGACTCCAGGGATGGCAATCTGGATCGCTTACGGCTCCCTGATGGCTCCGACACCAAGGTTGGAGCCGAGAGAGATTTTGATACTTCGGCCCTGGCCGGAACCGAAATTGAAGCAGACGCTCCACCTGGCGACGGCTCCATACTGGGAGCAGACGGCTTGGTGGGCTTAGGGGTTTTAGCTGGCTGAGACTTTGCCTGAGACCCCTCGGGTTTTAATAAACCCCTGAGAATTAACTTGTTCCTATGCTCCTGCAGGACTCTCGGACTAAAGGCATGACATACCGAGCAAGAGTCCTGCAGGTGTAGGGAACCCAAACAATAAACACAGGAAGTGTGACCGTCTGTCAGAGACATTTTCTGACAGCACGAGTCACACTTCTTGAACCCTGATACCTTGGTATCCTTTGACATGTTATAAATAAAAGGAATACCGATGGATGAAATTTTAGACTAGTGCAAAAAAACACACACACATACACTAGTCCCACACCTTCACACAAAAATTTTAGGTAACTATACTAACAAAAACTAAGAGACTATGATCTTAAACTACAAAAGCTAAACACTACTTCCTACTGAAAACAATGTAAAAGGGAAGGGGATAGCCTCTAACTTAAACGGCCTACTTAGGGAGATGGGGGGGGGAGAAACTCTCTGAGTAAAAACGAGTTTCCTAAGGGTCAGAAAACACAGGGAAACCAAGACTAGTCTACAGTATTACTCTGATTTAACAAAAGATTCGAAAAATATACACTAACAGTTAAACTACTAAAAATACAAAAGATTAATATGACCTGAGCCAGTGAAGTGCAACCTCGTAGCTGAAGCGGCAAACGAGATCTGGGGGTCTAGCGCCAGGCACTGTGGGATATAGGGAGGCCTTAAGCCAGTAAGTAGCTCTCGAGCATTAGAAAATGGCCGAGTCGGAGCCGAGGGTCGGCTCCGAACCCAACCAGCAAGAATGAAGGCGAGAGAGACAACTTAACATCAAGCTGTTACTCAGTGTGCAGCCATCTTGGAAGTCCATACGTTTGTAGTTGTTTTATGACTTCCAGAAGCTGCACCACATCTGAGCAAAACTCTTGTGTGTGAATTACTGACATGCAGATGCTAAGTCCTGGTTTCTAGCAATGGGAGGTTGCATGGGAACCAGAAGTTAGATGACCAGATATATGTGATGTCATTCTGTACAGAAATAATGCTTTAATATTAGCTAAGACTGAAGTCTCAGGGCAGTCTGTTTCTTGGAACTTGACAAAGAAGGATCCCTCCCCTACATCATCTTGTCTTGCTCTATTACGGAAGTAGGAACAGTAATTCTCTACAACAGAAAGGAAAATATAGTGAGAATAGTTGAGCATTGTTTTTCTGTAACTGTGTGAATCTTTACAGTTGTGTTACTTCTTAATATTGCCTGTGAATGAAACTCTTGTGTTTACTATAAAGAGATATTTAGTATTTTCATGTTCTTTTATTAGTTATCATTAAATATATTTAAAATTTTCATTCTGGCTGGTCCTTTAGAAAATATTTTAACCTTTGAGAGTACTTGTATCTATTGGTGACACTGTAGCCACTCCTGAAAGCCTGGCTGTTTGGTCAACATTACCATTTGTATGAATATTAATTTCACTCAGTATAACTGGGTACCCTTACAAAAGCCTTAGAGTAGCTGGCTTTGGGGTGTCTGGTGGCAGGGTAGCTACCTTATAGTCTGGGCAGAAGGGGGCATAGCTAGTAAATCTGTGCCAGCCTTTTCCATGTGTGTGTGTGTGTGTGTGTGTGTGTGTGTGTGTAAATCAAATCTCACAATATGTGTGTGTCAGCTACCTGGAGCAGGGACATGAAGCACTGGTTTCACACAGAGGGTACTGGAGGACTTGGCTTGGACACTTGGCTGATGTCTCAACCCTATAGCTGTACCAGTGAGGAGTCTTAATGGGGACCTACAGGGAGACATACAGAAATCCCTACCCTGGACTGAGTGTGTTCCATGTGTGCTCTTCAGGGAAATTGTCCTTGATGCAGACTGGTCTGCATCTAGAAATACTGAGTGTATCCCCATTTGTATTCCAAGTGAACGTCCCTCCACAGCGTCAGTGGTGAAGATTCAGACTCCTTGGTTACTGGCCCAGAGTGGGGACATCATACAGAGAAATGGAAGAGGGATGCCAGAAAAGGTGCCATATCACACAAACAGGAATGAAAGGATGCATCTTAGTGGTACGTACATAAATGCCATATCCGTTTCACTTCATCCATCCGATCTGACCGATGGGTCGGAATCCTCAGCTACTGGGAAACTTGGAGGCAGCATGACAAGATGCCCTTAAGGATGAAGGCTCCAAGAGAAACCCTGGATCTTGAAATCAAATCTTGTTTTACAATGCTTAGTAAAGGTATGCACCATAGACCAAATTGCTGAAACACAAATACCATCAATCATCCAATTCTTGAAGAAGGCTGCAGGTATAGCCACATAATGTGTTGAATGAGCTCTTGCTTTACATGATGATTTATTATAACTGGTATAAACAAAGGTGACACACTCAGCCAGCCATCTAGACAGTGTTACCCCAGACATTTTCCCCCAGTTTACTGGGTGGAAATGATACAAATAACTGGAGGTCTTCCTTGAATAATTTGGAGCAATACAAGCAGAATCTCAATTGTCTGTGAACATCTAGGGTGTGTATAGTACACTCTCCCTTGTTGGAGTAATTAGGAAAAATGCTGTAAGATGGATCATTTGTCTCAGGTTAGCTCTGAAAGCCACTTTAGGAATAAAATACGGAATTGATCTACAATAAAACCTACCCTTGTGAAAAAATCAGGTATGGTTGGACAGTAAAAAGGGAATGTAGCTTAGATATTCTCCTAGCTGAAGTGAAGGCCAAGAAGAAGAGAGTTTTCCAAGTAAGGAACTTTAAGGCAATGGAGGAAGCTGGTTCAAAGGATGATTGCATTAAAGCTTCTAACGCAAAAATTAGGTGCTAAAGAAAAGGAAGTTGTCTCACTCTGAGTCTATGGAGAAAGACCCCTCTTCTCAGGATATCTTTACAAAGTTTATGTGATGTGGGAGTCTGCCTGGGGAAGAAAATTGGAAACTGAAGCCAGATGGACTTTAACTGTTGAAACACTGGCCCCTACACTGAATAATGTATACAAAAACTGTAAACCTTAGGAATCAAGGTTTCAAATGGGTTTATCTCCCAAGAAGCAGCCCAGAGAGCTAAATTCTTCAATTTTCTAAGACATGCCTTTCAAGTAGAATCTTTTTGAGATGCAAAAGAATCCAAACAACTTCTTACGATAAAGTAGGGTATATGCCTATTACTGAAATTACAGATTTCAAGTGGTTACCTTCAGGTTCTGGAGATCTGGGTAAAGCTTTCTGAATGGGTGAGAGCAGATTCAGAGATGTTTTCAGAAGCCAAAGTAGCTTCCTGAGGTGAGCCAATCTGTCAATGGCAGAATAGAACACAGAAGATAACAGTTGCTCTGCACCAAATGGCTTTCAATAAAAATCTGCATATCAAGGATACAGGGAGGTAAGCATAAAGAATCCCTGAAAGCCACTGCTTGACAAGACTTTCTTTCAAGAACTGCTTATCTTGCTGAATCAAGACAAAGTAGGTGTTGCATTAGGTACTGTCCGGGAATGCAAAGGGATTGCAACAAGGATGGCCTCAATGGCTGAAGATGGTCTGAGACACCATTGGATTAAAAGACCACTTGTGAGGCATTAGAATAATTCTTCTGAGCCTGTCCATAAGACAGATGGATTTCCCAGAAGTATGCATTGCTACCAGAAAGTGGTGCGAGTTCACTGCCACATTCTCATAGTTTCCCAACATAAGGAATAGGACTTGGTTCCTCCTTGTTTGTTGATGCAGTATACAACAGACATGTTGTCGGCCTGAATGGAAATCACACCTGGGGGTGGTATTCTTGAGGTTTCCCACAATGCTAAATGGACCACCCTCACCTCAAAGATATTGATATGAATATTAAAACTCAAACACTCTGAACTCCTTGGACTATCCTTCCTTGAAAATGCCACACACCTCAACAGAGTGGCATGCGTGGTGACTACCACCTTAGAAGGAGGAAGTACAAAGAATCTTCCTGAGTGGACAGGTGGTAATCACATCCACCAATATTAATGTTCTCAGCAGCTGTTGGTCAGAATAATCGAGGAGTTGAGGTGGTGTGTTAGCTGAGGCCACTGATCCCTTAGTAACCACTGTAACATTCATGTGGTAACATGCAAACTATGGCATTAGAACACAAGATGACATGAGACCCAGAGCTCAGAGGTCAAGACAGGCAATGGGTCTGTTGAACGCAAGACCATGGACTGAACAGTGTAAGGTCTCTATCCTGTTCAGGTAGAGAGAATACAGAGTGAACTGTGACTAGATGGGAGCTAAAGAATTGAATGGTCTGAGTAGGCTTAAGCAACAACTTTTCTGTGCTGATTGAGACTCCCAAGGATAGACAAAGCCAGAAAAGGAAATCCATGGACTTCATTAAAGATTCCACCATTATGGCAGCCAGGAGCCAATCCTCCAAATATGGAAACATCCTGTTCCTTGGAACTGTAAATGGGCTGAGACTATGGCTATGTACTTGGTAAACACCTGTCGGGTGGTGAGACCGAAGGGCAGGGCTCTGAACTGATAATGATTGGCTCCTATTCAGAAGTGGAAAAATTTTCTGGATGCTGAGGCAATTCTGACATGGAAATAGTCATCCTGAAGATCCATGAAGCACATCTAGTCTTTTGCCTAAAGGCATGGCAGATTCAATTACACTATGACCATTCTGAACAGGCTGTTTTTAATGAAGGTGTTGAGGTGACTGTGTAGACTGTACTCCCTATCTTAAGTGGAGTATTACCTTCCACGTGGAACTGTCTACTGAGCAGCTGATATATTTGGAACCATTTGTCATAAAGTGGTGGTGGATAGTGTCTTCAACAATCACATATGAAGTTGATATACTGGCTCATTACCCATGGATTACCAATTAATATAATTTTTCATATTCTTTTTATCTTTGCTGCCTGCAAACCATCAGCTCTCCCGTGATTCAGTTGGCCATTCACTTCTTTTTGGGTGAGAACTGGTTGGGGGAGGCCATCAAGGTTTTCTGCTTAGACCTACCGCCATTTCATGGCAGCTGATGGGTTTAGCCACACCACCATCCTCCCAAACAAGCATGTTACTGCGCATGCCCAACTCCAGCTACAGAGTGTCAAAGCATAAATGTTAGCAATTCAACATGTTTGGACATCTGACCTCCAGTTGGTGCTAGTAAAGCAGGTAACTTCTTTTAGGTGTTTGGCAGTAAGTGCCAAGTATTAAGGATATGAGCTGTTAACAGGCTGCTTCCTATGGTATAGGGTTTGATTAACCCTGAGCCTTCATTTGCCTACTATCGGATCTCGAGCAATTCACTTAACCAGATAGTACTTTGGGGCAACTGGGTTAGGCTTCTCAGTGGTCCCTTTTGATACAATGATGGCTTGAACAAAAATTAAATCCTATGAATAAGAAATTTTATCATACTTTTGTATTTCAAGGAAGAAATAAGTTATATCCTTGGTTTCATGTATCCCCCCTCTGGTGTTAAATTGGTTTTAAAATTAAGGCACACATGCCCAATCATATTTCAAGCTGTGACTGTCATATTTATATATAGCATGCCTCCGCACCCCGTAACCAGACAGCCACCTTTTGTGTAGACTTCTGATGTCAGACTGGGACAAAACTGAAAAAAAAGAGGAAACAGAATATAACATATTTGCTGCTGGACATATATAAACAGCATACTTAATTACTCTCCCCCAAAAGATAGCCACCTGTATATACAACAGATGTTTGATTGTGAAGAAAATAAAAAAATGATTAAAATAACATTTCCAGGTTACTTCCAGAAACAGTAAGTGCTTCACTACAAGCTACAATGACCCTCTCATGCACCCTTCTGAAGTTTATGAAGTAAATTAAAGAAATAATGACTGTCCCCAGCCCAACATAAGCTATAGTGACCTCTGAGGTTTGGGAAGAAAGTTAAAGAAATAAGGACAACGTTACCAGCCGCCCCCACACAAGTATTGCGACTTTCTCTGTACACCCAAGAGCAAGGCTGGTTTTAGACTAGGTGGGCTTCAGGTCACAGATTATTAAGCCCATCTCAAAACCCACCTAAAGCCTCAGTGTGTGGGTGCCACCGGCACCCAGAAGTTTTGGAGGTCTGGGTATTCTGTGATGCATTTATTCTTTTGTCGGTTTGGGGGGTGTGGAATAACTGTTAAACTGGGCAAGTGACAACAGGGTCAGTTATTTTCATCCAGATAACCCCACCAAGCAGTTATAGCCACTTCTATGTACAACTCAAATGTCTGATTGTGATAAACGAGAATGACAGATGCACTTTACCTTTGTCCCAAACAAACAGTTGTCACACATTAAAATATTGCATGTTACTTCACATAATCACATTAGTAGTGCAAAGCCAAAATAATAAGCAAACAGCAGCAGGCAGCTAGCCATTTTTTTCTAGAGGACAACCACAGCAATTATACTTCCTCTTTGCAATATCTAGTGTTGTCCAATTAAGCAGTCCATCTTACTTATCATAAAACTAGTCCTTCAAAGCCATACAGTGAATGTTAAAATTGGGAAAAGGCAAGGTCAGTTAATTGCATTCAGCCAACCCCAACCTTCACCTAGCAGTTATAACCAGAATGCCTGATGGCTATATTTATTTTATTTATTTGTTTAACATTTGTTTACTGGGAAAGTCTGACTTGGAACAAAGCCAATTTTCAGCGGAGGCCTGGGGAGAAAAGCTCCAGACATATGTCTTTGTAACATGGGAGGAAATCGGAGTACCCGGAGAAAACCTACACGAATGCAGGGAGGACATGCAGACTCCTTACAGAAGGCACTCCAGCAGAGAAATGAACCGGAGAACCTCTTGGTGTGAGGCGATAATGCTACCGCTGCACCACTGCACCATTTATTATTATTTCAGCTCCGCAGTCCACAAAAATAAATTTTCACACATTAAAATATTCCAGTCTAAGTTGCTTCACAAAAATCACAAAGCTAGGAAAAATTTGGCCAAAAATCTGCCAGCATCACTGTAAAAATAGTAATGACACTTATCTCATTGCACCATTCCCATCATTACTGTCTACACAAATAAAAAATATATATACTGCATGAAATAGCTGGTTGATCACTGCCAGTATTGTTTAAAAAAAAAATAAATAAATAAAAAAGAAAAAACAGTAATTACACTTCTCATCACACCATTTCCCTCATCCCAACAGCCCAGACAAATCAAAAGCTAGAAAAAAAAATGCAAAAAATCTCTGGTTGATCATTGCCAGTAACATTACAGTAAGACAGTAGTAACACTTATATCACAAACTCTGCAATATTCCTCTCATCTCTGTCCATAAAAAGATGCCCAATTTTGAGATTTACTGAAACTCCATCAGGCAACTTTGCTCCTATATTTGAATGTTGTGAGGTCTCCATTTCAGTGACCTCGCTAAGTTTAAGCCAACTCAACATGACTGGTCTGCAGCAATGGAAAACCTGATTTTCTGGGGGCATTTTCTTTTTGTAGAGACAATGTTTATTTTTTTAGAGCAAAGAGCTATTGCTCTAAAAAATAAATAAATATGGAAAGAGCTCTCCTACCAGCACAGCACCCTAGGTGACTGCCTAGTCTCCCTATGTTTAAGGGGAGCCCTGCAAGGCCTGCCACCAATTAACATTCAAATTAGTCACAGAAACAAATTGGTGAATTGTTTCTATCATAATTTTATTGTTTCTTGCATTATGTAATGCAGTTATACAATATATCTGCCTTACTGTGGTATACTTTGGTGTTAACTATTAGCCAAATTTTAAGATGATTCTGGTACCAAGGATTTTAAATTCTCTCTCAAACTTCACAGCACATGTCCCAGCAGCAGTGGTGGACAGGATGCGGTATGAATAATCCAAGTTCTGCTAGGATATGATGCAGAGTTATGGGAAAACTATAGATATAGGCAAAAATTAAGGATATATTAAATTTATTGCTCTAAAGCTTTACTTGCTTGCTCTAAGCTGCATGTTTTGGCTCTGTGGCTTAGAGGAGACTACAAAATTCCATGGAAGAAGCAGAAAATACAGTTGTGTAAGCAAACTTACTGTAAGGATGATCACTGCTACAATAGCCTTAGCTATAAGGGTTATATCCCGCCACGGATAATAACAGCAGGCTAGCTTCCAAAGCCTCAGGGCACCTTCCATGACCCAAACTGTCTGGCAGCTTGAACCAAGCCGACTAAAATATATGTTTTGCTGCCAAGACCTTCAGAGTTTCCCAGCTAGAGACAGGGAGGCTGAGCCCCAAAAGGCCAATGCTAGGAAGAAAAATAAATAAATAACCACACCCTTGCACAAACAGCACACCAGAAAACAAGGGAGATGGGAAGAGGGAGTGACTACTGCAGCAGTGATAATTTGGACATCTACTGTTATTGTAAATGTACTTATACAACTGCACTATCTTTATCATATTAATCACTGCTGCAGCAGCCTGAGCTATTTGTGTAGATTACCCTAGATTACTACATTTGGGAGGTGGAAGAAGAATCCAGAAGTCATTGGAGAATGATCCTAGCAGAGACTGATCTAGACCTATAGAAAGAAGCAACTTTATAGTGCTTTGTAAAAGTATGTACAAAGAACAAAGCTGCTACTTCTAAAATACGTCTAGAATCCATCCCATTCCAAAAAGCCTTGACCCTGCCTGGAACAGTTTTGTTATGGTGACTACAACAAATAGCCTTAGACAACCATTTGGAAACTATCTGTTTTGACACAGATTGCCCTTTTTTTACCTTCACAAGAAATGAATGCTTGCTCCAGAGATATAAAAGATCTACTTCTGTCAAAACAGTACCAGAGCTGTCTGTGAACATCTAAAGTATAGAGTACCCTTTCTCCCTAATTTTTGGGTTCAAGTAAAAAAAAAAATAATGGATAATGGATAGTTTAGCTTAAAGTAAACTTGGATACTGCTTTGGGCATAAAAGAAGGATTAGTTTTTAGAGAAACCCTGTCCCTGTGGAAAATGAGATGTGGATGACTCACCATAAGAGTTTGCAATTCAGATACCCTTCTTGCAGAGGTCAGAGCAATCAGTAAAACTGTTTTCCATGTTAAGAATCTCAAGTCAGCCAGGCTATCTGGTTCTAATGGAACACGTTAGCTTCTCTAACACAAAATCAAGACACCAAGGAGAGGCCGCTGGTTTTCTTGGAGGCCTCTTATTGCAAAACCAGTTTCAAAAACTTCTTGACATGAGAATGCATTGAAAGAGGAGGAATCATGGGAAACATGATGAAATGTATGATAAAAGAACCTCGATAGAGAAGTAAGATAGGCCACAGGAAAGTAACTCACAAATATTGTAAAACCAGAGAACAACTAGTCCTGAAAACCTTTTCCATTTATTAAAATATGATTTTCTAGTAGCAGGTTTTCTTGCCTCCATTAGTAAACACTGCACATTCTCAGTAAACAGGCTCCTAAAAGGAATTAAGACCTTATCATCCAGACAGTCAAACAAAGTTGACTAGTGCTGGAGTGTATCAAACACCCTTGCTCTTGTGTGAATAGAGTCAGTCTCTAAGGAAACATGGTAATTGTCCCTGGCCATTTCCAAAATGGAGAGCCATGGTTGCCTGGGCCAGAAGTGAGTCACCACAATGATCTTCGGTGATTTCTTCTGAATCTCCAGAAGTACCCTTTTTAATGGAAAGGGTGGAAAAGCATACAGACATATTCCTGTGCAAGGAAAGAAAAAGGCATCAGTCTTCCAAGTCTTCCTGTATAGACTCCTAGAGTAGAATCTTGTCAGATGAATGTTCAGTGAGGAGGCAAAGAGGTCTACTGAGGAACTACCAAGAGATGGATCAGATCTTGGAAACCCCCCTGATCTAGTTTCCATTTGCGTGAGTCTGCTCTTGTCCTGTTCAGCTTGTCTGCCACATAGTTTTGCTCTGACAGAAAGTAGGATGTGTGTAAAGTGAGAATGTGTTGGGAAGGTATATCCCAGGCTAACATAGCAGGGGGTTACAGTCTGGTTCCTCCTTGCTTATTCATGTACCACATAACAATTTGAAGAGGTCACTTCAGAGAGCTGAGTGCCTTGATCAGGCAAGCATTTCTTTTACATTTCTGTGCTTGCATCTGTACTTGGTGTCTCCCACACCTTGCACTTTCATCCCTCCTAAAACTGCTCCCCAAATGATGTCCAATGTGTCTGGGGTGACTGCTTTAGAACATGGCAGGAGAAAGGGAGACCTGGATTTAGGGATATCTGTTGTCTCCACCAAGTTTTTTTTTTTTTTCTGAAAAACCCTAGCACTTGAATTTGGTGCTGGGACCAGAGAGACTTCAAATACCACTATATCTTTCTCATGTGAAGTCTTGCCAGGGGTTTCATGAGAATCATAGAAGCCATGAGAGCCAACATGCTGAGGTATTCCCTCAGTGACCGAAATCTGTGTGGAAAACCCTAGAAGCAAATCTACCTTTTTCCTGTGGAAGAAACTCTCTTTGAAGTATGGTTTCTAGATGACAAATCAGAAGCAAAATCCTGTGATGAGGAGTCAGTAAAGACTTTTGAATGCTCTCCTGGAATCCCAGCCTGTGTAAGAGATGTCTCACCCAAGAGAGATTCCTGACACAGTGAAAAAGACTATGCAAAGATACGGAAGTCATCTAACTATGGAAAATTTGAATACAATGTAGCCTACAATGATTTACAACTGGAGCTAAACACTTTGTGAACACTCTTGGTGCAGTGGATAGTCCAAAGGGTAAGGCAAAGAACTGATAATGGGATCAACACACACAAAACCTTAAGAAACGCGATAAAAGGAATGTGATGAAAAGCATCTTTTAAATCTAATGTTACAAGGAAACCTGAATGAGAAAGAAAAGTTAACAGTTTATGAAGTGACATTTTGAATTTGTGCATTATCACAAACAGGTTTAGGAAAGAATGACCCAGAACTGGTCTCCCAAGTATTTTCTTCCCTTGGCATTAAAAACCTCCTTGAATAAAACCCCTTTTCCCACCTGGGAAGGGGGGAGCTGGTTCTCTTATTCCCTGGGAAAGCATGTGATGAAGGAGAGGTGGAAACAACAGAGTCTGGTCTAAAGGATAAGGAAATAAGCCCTGGAAAGGAAGAATTTCTCCCACTGCCATCTGTAACCTTGATGAATGATTTTCAGAACCCATTTGTCTAAAACTAACTGTTGCCAAAGAGAAAAGTAGAGATTCAGACTTTCTAAAAGAAAAATGGGGGTGCCAGGGTGGGACTGGGATCAAAGTCTCAAACAGTGTTTCTGACTCACTGGACTGTCACTGGTTTTGGGATTTTCCAGAATGCTTTTTGGAAACCCCATGGCATTTCTTATTAAATGTCTGTTTACCTATATTTTGTTCAGACTGTTTATTTTATTTCTTACCAAAACTGAATGAGGAGTCAGTGAATCTATTGGAGAAGTTGGAAAAAGAGGGCTGAAAAATCTTATAGATTCCCTGTATCAGCTTATCCCTTTCATCACACTTTTTGATCACCTCTGCAGCACAGAGGCCAAAAACTAAACCTCTATGCAAATGATAATTTAAATTTTAATTTTTAACATCATTAGGGAGGTTTTGAGAATGCAGCCAGCAAACACAATCTTATACCCTTACATTCAAGCCTCAAAACTAAACATGATTCACTATATAAATATCTAACTTTTAAAGTAATGCAGAGTGGTGACATAAACCCTAACCCATGACTGAACACACAAGCAAATACTAAAAGCCTGACATTATTTACCATCAACCTAAGAAGTATATGTAACAAAATACCCCCCCCCCCCTGCACACATGGACTGAACAAAATAAACACATATTAGCCTTAACAGAAACCTGGCTTCACCCCAGCATAAATAACACTGACATTTTACCCCTCTAAATACTCCACTTATAGGACAGACAGACCAAAATAAAGGGTAAGAGTATAGCACTCCTATATTCCTCCACACTCAACATCACTCTCTACCCAAATACCATACCTACCTTCCTAAACGCCAAGATCTTATTAGCTTCCCTTAATCTCAAGAACACAAAAAAATCTGCATCATTGTAGTTTACATCCCATCCAGACACAACATATCAGTCCTGGAAGAAATACTATCCTGGACATCTCACATCAAGCATGCCACAATCATTCTAGGAGACATGAACATTACTTGGCATTCCAACAACCCAAACTCTCCTACTACCACAATTAATCTGTATGGATTTAAACAACTAATTACAAGCCCAACAACAAAGGCCTCACATCCCATTCCACCTGGATTGGATACTAGTATACCACCAAACTGACTTCTCTTTCTCAGGCACTCAATCAATCTCACTTAGTGACAATCTCCCAACATATGCCATCAGAGCTAATACCCACCTTCCAAAAACATACACTCTATGAAATCAGAAAGAAATACTAAGAAATTTAACCAACAACTACTTAATGACTTACTGCATAAAATAGTTTGGACAGCCCTAAAGCTCCTACCCCTAAACAAGGCAGTACAACACTTCAATATCACCTTCCTGAAAATACTTGACACTCTCACCCCTGTACAGTTTAAAAGAATGAAAAAACACACAACCCCATGGATAACCACTAACTGTATTTAGCTCATGGCACAAAGAGATAAAGCATGGAAAACTTGGAAACAAAACAAAACCCAACAAAATCTCCAAGCCTTCAAAGACCTCTGTAATGTCACTACCAAACTTTGTTTGTGTCTTTCGGCTTTTCCCGGTTAGGGGTTGCCACAGCGGAACTCCGGACTGCTAATGATTGGCAGTAGATTTTTACATGCTGGCTTGCCGGGCCTAACGCACAACCTTCAATGAAGGAACGCCCATTCATGCATGTCGACACACAGAAGACGCTCTAACTGAGAATCAAACGGGCAACGTCTAACTGTGAGGTGACAACGCTACCGCAGCACCACCACTGCAGTAATGCCAGACAAAAATAAAAAATCTTATTATTCCAACTTACAGCTACAACATAAACAATACCAAAAAATTCTGGAACTCAATATCTACATTTCTCAAGCCAGGGTGAAACAAAGAGCACACCCACTCAGCAAATGCCCACCCATCTCAAATAGCAGAGGAATTTAATAAACACTTCATAAAATCTATAGCTGACCTACTAACCACCAACACTGATACAATAAACCCCCACCCAAACATAAACCCAACCTCCAACTACTCAATACCGTCCAAACCAGACCACCCCAATAAATACACAAACAGCCATTCCAAAGGTCTCCCAACTTCCTTCACCTTTTATCTTATACCCACTGCCAAAATAAAAAGTTTACTGCTCAAGTTAAAACCCTGCTTCACATCAGCAGATAATCTCCCTCCTCAATACCTCAAACTTGCTGCTGACTCAGTTGCTTATCCAATCAGAATATTCATAAACAAATCTCTCCCAGAATCTACAGTCCCTACCATATGGAAACTATCTCATATAACTCCAATACACAAAGAAGGGCACTCTACAGAAGTATCCAACTTCCACCCAAAATCAATACTATCTCCCTTATTCAAAATCCTGGAAAGGTGTATCCACCAACAGCTAGCCAGATACCTACTCCAAACAACCTGCTTATTGAAACTCAATATAGATTCCGACCAGGTCGTAGCACATCCTCAGCTTTACTATCCTTTATTGTCACTATAAACAGGGCCAGAGACAAAGGATACTTTATATCCTCAGTATTCCTGGACCTCTCAAAAACCTTTGAGACAGTCTTCCACCTCTTGCTGCTGAATACCCGGTCAACTTAGGTAGTACAACTACCACAGTACAGTGGTTCCAAAACTATTTACAGGATGGAAAACAAGCTTGTAAAGTAGCCCAACCAATTCTCCCCCCTTCCTTCTAAACCCTACAGGAGTTCTCCAAGGCTCTATCTTAGGGCCATTACTATTTAATATATTCACCAATAGCCTACACACTCCCTCTTCTCCGGGAACACTAATTCAATATGCAGACTATTCAACCTTAGTCTGTACCTCTCGCTCTCTCACAGATCTATAAATCAAGACTCAAAAAGCATTCACGGCCATTGAATCATTGCTCACTGATGCCCAACTTTTTCGGTATTCAGAAAAAAAAACAAAACAAACATACTCCTCCACCACAAAAAAACACACACAGCCCCAACCAATTCAACATCTTCTCTGCTGAAAAAGCTATCACAGAAATAGTCCAAGAGACCAAACTCCTAGGTGTAATTATTGATAAAAATCTCAAGTTCGACCTTTACATACAACAAAACCTAAAGAAGACGCACAAAAAAACTAGGGGTCCTGTACAGAAACAAACAATTCCTCACCAAATCAACCAAAATTACACTTGCAAAAACTTTTCTGCTCCCCTCCCTACTCTATGGGCCCTGTATATTTACCAATTTGCAAAACTCTATCATGTCCTAAATGGAATAATGCTATAATAAAACTGCAAAATTTTCAACCAGTGCTAAATACAAAATACAACACTGTAAACCAATGCAAGAATTAGACTGGCTTGAACTACCAAACCAACTATCATATATCCAATTAACCACTATACATACCCTAATCTATAAACCCACTGCCTGTCTTGCCCTAGCAAACCTTATCAAACACTACAAACAAAGCAGACCACTGAGATCAGAAGACAAAAACCTACTCGAAACATACAAACACTTCAAAAAACACGGTAGATCTCTATACACATACTCAGTTTCCAAATCACAGAATGCACTCCCCCCAAACACTAGATTAACTCCTAGCCTGCCACTATTTAAAGCATCACTAAAGGAAAACCTACACAACTCATAGTTATGCACATGTGTAACCGCATAATAAACTCCAATAACCCCTCTCTATCCCCCACCTTTACTTGATTTTATACTTCCTGAAACATGTACATGCGTAACCACTGGCTAATCTCCCTTTACTTCTCTCTATCCCCCAACTCCACTTAATTTTATATTTTCTGATACTGTTTCCATTATTAAAACGGGACATTGTGAGCAACAGATACTGCACTGGATCTTCTCACCTTTCTCTGTGGAATCTATATTTTACAAAATCACATTAACCATATTCTAGTTTTTAAATCATAAACATGCTACAGAAGATAATCAAAACAGAATATAAGCAAAGACCAACCATTTAGAAAGGTCTCTGCTAACCTGTACAGAGCAGAGCAAAGACTTAAACTGCTTTTAAAATATAAAAACCTAGATCATTATCACAAAACCTCAATGCTTTAGTAGCTTTCAGAAAACCATCCCTCTTACTATAACTCAACCTGCTACATGGAACATGGATACATGGTATTAGTTATTTAAGCAATAACCCACGCCTGGGTGTGGGTAATGCTGGATTTACCCACGGTTGGTGTGGTTTGGTCACGAGGGCGAAGCCGTAGATGAGGGTAATGTGGTTCACACAGCCTATCTTGACCTCGTCAAGGCTTTTGACACCATCTCCCATTCTGGAATTATAGCTAAACTCACTAAACTAGGTATAAATCCCTACGTCACAAGATGGGTTGCCAACTTGCTCACTGACAGAACCCACACTGTAAAAGTTGCAGACTCCAAATCTGACCTCAAAGCAGTGACAAGTGGAGTACCACAGGGTTCCATCCTGGGACCTCTTCCTGTTTGGTATCTACTTCGCTGAAGTACAGGCTAACACAGAAGGCCTCTGGCTAACGAAGTTCGCAGATGACTGCAAACTAGGTGCCATAGTCAAGTCCCCAAATGATGTGCACATCCTACAGAAGGGCCACACTGAGACAGATGCCTGGTGTCAGAGCCATGGTCTCAAGCTAAATGCCAAAAAGTGCAGTGTCATCCCCTTTGGTAAAAGCTCTGTACCCATGAACTACCACATAGGCAGCAATCTACTTAACCGAATGCATGATAAGAGACCTTGGGACCCAGGTGGACAGTAGTCTCTCCTTTGATAGTCACATCGCCACAGTAATCAGGAAGTCCTTCTACATGGCACACCTCATCATAAAAGGGTTCTCATCCAGGAAAAAAGAGGTCACTGTTCCCCTCTACTCGACACTCATTAGACCCATTATAGAGTACAATGCCCCTTTTGGAATGTACCTCACAAGACATCTGCAGCAGCTGGAAAGGCCACAGAAGTACCTCACAAAGAGGATTACTGGTCTCAAACAAATACCCTACACTGACCACCTCAAAAAACTCCAGCTTTACTCCGTAGCATAACGCCTACTCCGGGGTGATCTCTGCTTAACATATAAAGCTATGTCAAACCCAGAGCTGTTGGACATGCTACACCTAAAGGAATCCCAATCCCACCGAGCTACATGCTCTAGGGACCTAAACCTCGTCACCACAATAAACAGGACATGCTGGAGGGATAGATTCCTGTCCCAGAGTCTTCCCATACACTGGAACAGGCTACCCATCTATGCCAAGCAAAGTTCTTCATTAGCTCTCTTCAAGAAAAATCTTGATGAGTGGATGGGAAATAGGAAATACACCCCGGGGATCACTTCTGTGTGTCTGCACGACAGTGGCACAGGAAAATAACTTTCTTGGGTGGCGTAAGCCAGGGAACCTTGTTGGCTAGGCTTACGTAGGCCCTTGGGCCGATAGTCTAGGACCTACCTATGAGCCCCTTTTCCAATATTTGCACATGGGGGTCAGGGAGTCTCTTAAACAATAACAATCATCTGGAAAAAGAAGTTATATACCTACCATAATGTTCCATGATAGTTGTCTTCATCTCGCCTTCCTTCTTGCTGTTTGGGTTCGGAGCCAATCCTCTGCTCTGACTTGGCCATCTTCTATAAAGCTGTTTACTAGCTCGAGGCTACCCCTTATCCCAGAATGCCCAGCGTCAGCTACCCAGATCTCGTTTGTGATAGCGCACACTAGACATTAGTAGAGTAACCAGTTAATAAAACTGGTTGTCCAATACACCTAAACAAGGAAAGAGTTATAGATTTACCTGGCATGTGAAGTAATAAAAGATGCTCAGCCAGTGAAAACAAAAGGGAGCTCCTCACAATCCTCTAGGAAGGGGGAAGGAGGGACGCAAGAAGGAAGGCGAGATGAAGACAACTAACATGGAACGTTATGGTAGGTACATAACTTCTTTATGTTAAGTTGTCTATCTCGCCTTCGTTCTTGCTGTTTGGGATAGCGCACCTAGCACCTAAATACCCGGGTGGCTCATTGGAACAAACTCTTCAGAACAGTAGAACCAAAGGAAGCTCTGCTCCAGGGAACCATATCTACCTTGTAATGAAAGATAAAAGTGTGGGGGTTTGGCCAAGTGGCAGCTGCACAGATTGAGTCTATGGGCAACCTAGACTGAAATGCTACAGAGGTGGCTAATGCTCTAGTGGAATGACCTTTTGGTTTAGCTGGTAGCTCTTTATTTTGTAATTGATAAATAAAGGCAATAGTATCAGATAACCATCTGGATAAAGTCACTTTAGAAACTGGAAGACCTTGTTTGTTGAAAGCATAAGAAAGAAATAACTGGTCTGACTTTCTTGGTTCCTTAGTTCTATGGAGGTAAAAACGCAATTGTCTGTGTACATCCAATTGGTGGAGCTTGTATTCTGCCTTATTGCTGTGATTAGGAAAGAAAACTGGGATATCTATGGATTGATTTAAATTGTTCTCTGAGCAGACTTTAGGAATAAAGGATGGATTGGTCCTCAGAGAAATTCTGTCCTTGTGAAACACCAGGCAAGGAGGACGAACACATAGTGCTTGAATTTCTGAGACATGTCTAGCTGAAGTGATAGCAACCAGAAAAAGTGTCTTCCAAGAAAGAAATTTTAAAGGGCACGATGCTGCCGGTTCAAAGGGAGGCAAAATTAAGGAGGCTAAAACTAAATTGAGATCCCAAGGAGGGGGAGGATCTCTAACTGGGGGTTTAAGAAGAGATGTTCCTTTCATAAAGGATTTGCAGAGCTTATGAGACATTATGCTAGAATTAAACATACCGACATGAAAATTAGAAATGGCAGCTAGTTGTACTCTAATGGTAGCGGAAGCCGCACCAGACTGAAAAAACTGTATTAGAAATTCAAGAATTTCATGGATTGGGGCTGAGAAAGGATGCAAATTTCTAGATTCTGCCCAGTAAGAAAACCGTTTCCATTTACTAGCATACATTTTCCTCGTAGTAGACTTATGTGAGGAAACAATAACATCACGGACTGCTGGGGAGATATTGGAAAGCTTGGCTAAGGTTGGAAGTGGAGTAACCAAGCTGTGAGCTGGAGTTTTTGAAGGGATTGGTGCAACCCGCCTGATTGGTGAATCAACAGATCTGGAACCGAGTCCAGAATCCACGGTTGATCCAGAAGGTGGAGGTGTAGGAACGGGAACCATATTTGTCGAGGCCAATATGGGGCAATGAGGATCATTTTACAACCCAATGATTTTGCTTTCTTGGAATTAGGGGAAAAGCATAAAGAAGTCCCTGAGGCCAATCGTGGACTAGAGCATCTCTGGGTATATGACCTGGAAGGGGAAGTAGGGAGAAGTAGCTGCTGCATTTGTTGTTGAGAAGAGTTGCAAATAGGTCACAGCAAGGCTGTCCCCATTTGTGGAAGATAAGATCCGCAACTTCCTGATTCAGAGACCACTCGTGAGGCATGAGGATAGCTCTGCTGAGCCTGTCTGCTAGAACATTGGATTTCCTAGGGATTGTGCACTGCTATCAGAAAACGTTGGGAGGAAATCGCCCATTGCCACAGTCTGAGTGCTTCTCGACATAAGGGGTAAGACCTGGTCCCGCCCTGTTTGTTGATGCACCACACCACTGACATGTTGTTCGTTTGGGTTGCAATGGTCCCGGAAGGAAGAGAGTCTTGAAGGGCTTGCAACGCTAAGAGAACCGCTCTCATTTCTAGGACACTGATATGCAGATGGTACTCGTGAGGTTGCCAAGTGCCTTGGACTGTCCTGCCTAGATAATGCCCCCCCACCCTATCAGGGAGGCGTCCGTGGTCACTGTGGCTACCGGAGGGGGTTGTATGAAGGGTCTGCCCTGAATTACGAGTGGGGAGACCATCCACCAAGAAAGGTGCCTTTTGCATGTTTCTGTGATCAGGATCATGTGAGACATGGGTAGTTCCTGGAAAGACCACTGCGTGAAAGGAAGCCACTGAAGAATTCTCATGTGGAAACGCGCTAATTGGACAAGAAGAATTGCAGCTGCCATGGAGCCTAGAGCCTGGAGGACATGTCTGACTTGAACCCTTTTTCTCTGCATTAGAATTAACACTTGTTGATGAATAGTGGAAACTCTTTCCTGTGGTAATCTTGCAAACATTTCTTTTGTGTTTAATTCTGCTCCTATGTATGTAATAGACTGACAGGGCAACAAGGCAGATTTTTTGAAGTTTACTGTAATGCCTAGTTGAGCGCATGATGTGATTGTATAATCCCATGCCTCTAAGAGTTGATGCCTGGTGGTAGCATTCAGGAGCCAGTTGTCTAGATAGGGAAACACCTGGAATCCTTTATGCCTCAGGTGAGCCGTGACTACTGCCATACACTTGGTGAACACCCTGGGGGCTGAGGTGAGACCAAAGGACAGAGCTCTGAACTGGTAATGACTGGCCCCTACCCGGAAGTGAAGAAATCTCCTGGAGCATCTGTCCATCTTGATATGGTAGTATGCGTCCTGAAGATCTATGGAGCACATCCAATTGTCCTGACTCAGAAAAGGGAAAATGGACTGCAGTGTCACCATCCAGAACTTTTCTTTTTGTACAGATTTGTTCAATCTGCTGAGATCCAGTACTGGTCTCCAGTCCCCTGTCTTTTTTGGTACTAAAAAGAATCTTGAGTAAGTTCCGAATTCTAGTTTGTCTGCGGGGACTTACTGAATGAAACTTCTGTGACTGCTTGATCCCTTAGATTGGGTGGAACATCTGGGACGGGCTTTTTCAATTCTGGGGGGGGATTGATGGAAGGGAATTTTGTAACCTCCGGATATGATGGATAGTACCCATCTGTCTCTTGTTATATTTTGCCAGGCTTTTGGGTACAGCGAAAGTCTTTCCCCAACTGCCTCCAGAGATGAGCAGTCGGGCAACCCTTCAGGGATGCTGGAAGGGTTTGGCAAAGAAAGTCTCTCTGTTACCCTGGTTTTGTGGTCCCCCTCTGCCACGAGGGCGGTGTCTGTTATTGTTGTTTCCCACTCTGCCTCTGGGGGAAAAAAATCACCATGTGTGTCAGGCAAGGGTCCCTGGGATCTTCGGAACCACATCTTTCCACTCTTCTGACCCCTGGGATAAGGTCTAGAAGGAGTAGAAAAATGGACTCCCACCGCAGACAGTGTCTTGCCTTCCTGTTCACACCTGGTCAATGTGTCTTTCACCTGAGGCCCAAAGAGAAAAGAGCCATCAAAGGGAGTATTGGTGAAGGACGCTCGAAAGGGTTCCGCAAACTGATACAGCCGCGTCCAAGCACATCTCCTGAGAGCCACATCTGTCCCTGTGGCTCTGTTCGCTCCATCGGCTGCATAGAAAATCAGCCTCATGGAGGAGTTAACTATGGAATTAAGAGTCGCAAGCTGAAAAGCTACTTAGGCTGGTGCTTCATCAGCTGTAGGATCTTGAAGGGCATCTCCAGGCTCTTTCAGGAGATCCCTTTGAAGACGTGTAAAATGGCATAGATAATTCAGGGACCTCATTGAAAAGGTTGCTGAAGCAAACTTTTGCTTTCCACATCTGTCCATCATCCGAGACTCTGTTTGGAGGATGAACAGAAGAAGAGGTTTCTGCTAACTCTTTCTTGGTGGCTGCTGCTACCACCATGGCATCAATGGGCACACCTTTAGAGAGGAATTGCTTGTCCTGGGGGGCTGTAATGAATTTATTTGGTCTCACCGGAGTAGGTTCCACAGAATCTGGAGCTGACCAAGCCTTTCGAGCCACTACAAACATGAGTGGATTGAAAGGAGGAGTTACCCAGGAGGTGGAAGTTCGGGAACCAAATGTGTCCAGGTATACAGACTCATCTTCAGTAGGGGCTAGGGAAGTCCAGTCCCTCCTCTGCCTAAGCATTTCAACGATGTCCGAAAAGGAAACATCTTCAGAGGGAGACCTTGGGGACCCTTCCGATTCATCCATGTCTGTATCTGAAGTAACAGACTCAGGGGAGTCTATGTGCTTCCTCTTGCACTTCTTCTTCCGGGGAGGCTCCTCCGAGTGATCAGGGGAGGCTTCGGAAGAAGAGGGATCACCCAATGTGGTGTCCTGGGGCATAGGTTCCCTACGCTTGGAGTCAGGAGGAGGAGTAGAGGTTGGCACAGACACCACGGGGGGAGGAGCCGATGGAGCTGGCAGCAGAGCTGTCTCGGGAGACAGCACACTCTGCATAACCTCGAAGGTGTCCCGACCTCTAGGCAGAGAAAGCTCCGGCTCCGAAGAAACAGGAGTCTTTCTCCGCATCGAGGGTGACGGTTCCGAGGCTGATGTTGGAGTTGAGCTCACCTGCGGCGAGGTTCCGAGGGGGAGAACGGGGTCGGACAAGGGTCCAATGCCACTCCCCCCCTCGGAGCCGACGAGAGAGCCTCGGCGCCTAGATCCCTTGATAGAAGGTACAATCGAGGTAATCGGAGCCAACGTCAGAACCAAAGGAGAAATGATGATCGGCTGCGGATCCATTGTCTCCAGCTCCGAGCTAAAAGTAGTCGGAGGAGGAATAGAAATAGAGGCGGTTGGAGCAGATACATGTTGAGGTGGGCTGGACAGAATTTTTGCCAGTGCCTGTGACTTAAGCAACCTACTTACTACTCTCTTCACATCATGATCCAATAATCTAGAGGATCGAGAGGAGTGGGAAGAATGATGGCTACGTTCACTCTGTAATAAAGGTGACTGTGGAGTCGAATGGATGGACTCAAAGGATGGCGACCTCAGTCTCTTACGGCTCCGAAACGGCTCCGAAATAGCAGATGGAGCCGACGGAAGAGTTGTCTTGTCAGTGCCAGCCGGTACCGACATACTTGGTTGGTCAAGTAAAGGAGTCGGCTCCGAAGGTGGAGCAGACGGCTTGACAGACTTAGGGGATTTTTCTGGCTGAGTACTTTTAGCCGGAGAATCCTGAGGCTTCAATAATCCCCGAAGGATTAATTTGCTTTTGTGCTCCTGCAGGACCCTTGGACTAAAAGCATGACATATAGAACAGGAGTCCTTCCGGTGAACAGCGCCCAAACAATAAACAAAACTAGTGTGCCCATCTGTCAGAGACATTTTCTGACAGCATGAGTCACACTTCTTGAAGCCAGATAGCTTAGTATCTTTAGACGTTATAGTAACAACAACCACACAATAAATAATGAAAAACTATACAATAAAAACAAGAACAAATAGAGGTTTTTTTTTTTTTTTTTTTTTTTTTACAGTTAAAGAATAGAAGGAAAGCCTCTAATTTAAATGGCTATCCTGGGGGGGGGGAACTCTCTAATTTAAACGAGTTCAAGGGAACAGAAGGCCTGAGAGTTATGGAGCGACGACCAACAAAGTTAAAATACACAAGAACGCGAAAAAGGGATAAAGGAATATTATCTATATACTAAAAAGACAATAACTTGACAAACTTTCAAGAAAAAAACAACAATATATAACATCAAAAAGATTATACTAAGCCTGAGCCAGTAAGGAAGCAACCTCGCAGCTGAAGTGGCAAACGAGATCTGGGCAGCTGACGCTGGGCATTCTGGGATAAGGGGTAGCCTCGAGCCAGTAAACAGCTCTCGAGCTATAGAAGATGGCCTAGTCGGAGCCGAGGATCGGCTCCGGACCCAAACAGCAAGAACAAAGGCGAGATAGACAACTTAACATCCAAGGTTCACACCACTGGGTGGCCCTATGCATAATCATATTTATATGTGTACTGTTTATACCATTAATATTCACAAAAAAAGTTTCTTCACACAACTTTTTCCAGAGTTTCACCACTCTTTTACATTTGAAAAGAGCATGCTCTTTTGTCTCCTCCTTCCCACAAAATAAACACACTCATTCAACTTTTTTTTATATGGCATATTCCCTTTTATTGGTAATTTATTTATTACCGGTCTCCATAGGAAATCCTGACACGCTACTATCGTGGTACACCACTCTTTAATGGCTTTAATTACTTCTTGTATGCAATTTCCTATGGATTTACATAACAATATTGTTTCAACACATTATTATACCCCATCCTTCTGTCTTTCTCTATATCACTTTTTATTTTCCATGCTAGTATTTTTTTTTAATTTCCACATTTATATACTTTTACACACTTTTCTCTTTTTCTTATTTTCATCACCTCCCAGAACTTTATGTACTCATATTTAAACATTGTCAGTATTAATTACTCATTCTTTTCCTTTATCAACTTAAAATATTATATTCACGTTTAAAGAAGCAGAATAAACAAATGGATTTAGTAATCCCAACCCTCTTTTATCTTCACTCATAACTCACCTCTTTTCACTGGGCTAATCTTGAACCCCATATGAAAGAAAACACCAACTGCACAATTTCCTCTTCATATTTTTGTGGGATTGTGTAAACATTTGACATGTATATATTATTTTTCCCATTCTTCACTCTCTCTTACTCCTTTCCTACATCATCCTGCCATTGAAAAACAAAAACACTTTTTTAAATCCAACCCACCATTTAAACCAGTTTTTACTGAAGTCCTTCATGGTTACATGTTTTTCCACAGCTGCCATACTCCCCCCACCCTCCAATTTCATCTATCTCTCATTGATTATTTTTGCTCCCTTTCCTATTTTAATATACCCCATTTCTTCCATCACTTCCATCCATATTGCTAAATGGTCTGAAAAAATATCACAACTGTATCACCATCTGCTACCCTCAAACCTTCCGATAATTCAAAATAATCAGTTTCAGATCTAAGTGCCCCTTTTCTACAAGTCTACTGACTTTTGTCTCACAGTTAGTTTACCACACTTTAGCACTTCCTGTATGTTTTAAATCTTTCCCTTTATTTTTACTTTTCCCTTTAAATCACAATTAAAGTCCCCTGTGATTACAGTTTTCATGTTAACCACCACATAGTCTAATATTTAAACATATTCACTCTTTCCTTGCTAGTTATATATGCATATAATGCTATAATTCTATAAACATGTTCTCTTCACCTCACTTCCACAACAGTTAACCTTCCCATCCTTACCAATATTACAACTAGTATTTTCACTGTTTTTACACAGCACAGCCACTCCAGAGCAATGTTCACTTCCATATTATATTTTCACCTCACAATTTTTCTGTTTGCTTCTTTTTTCACTTGTCAGGAATCTTATATCCTCTAACAGAATAACATCCACATCACATTTAACACGCCATTCCATTATCCTATCCTTCTTAACTGTTAATAATAATGTTCACATTTTCTAAAAATACTCCATAAAGTTGTTGATTTTCCTTATTTTTAAGTTCAGGGGAAATATTTTTAAATTTTCATTTTCTTATTTTTACTCTTTCCCAACTGAATATTTTTCCTGTGTTTATGTACAAATATTACTTGATCATTAGAATCAGATTTTTCAATGGCTATAATTAAAAAAAAAAATATATATATATATATATATGGGTCTACTTTAAAACATCGACACGCAAAACACCGACGATGAGAGCACCGAGACCAGAAGATCGACAACTGAGATGACCGACAGTTTAAAAGCACGAAACTTCACATGCCCAACAAACCACAATCCCGACAATCAACAAAACAAAACAAATACATTTCCGAAAAACACACACAACACAAGCACAACAAAAACCTTACAAACCTACACTAAACTTTACATACACAACTATCTATGCACTAACCTTAACCCTAACCCTAAGGTCCGTCACTATCGCACACTCACCTAACCTGCAGCCTAACCCTAACTCACTTAACTCACCCCTAACACTAAAGTCTGTCACTGTCGCACACTTACCCGCACCCTAACCCTATTCACTTAACCCGCCCCTAACCCTAAAGTCCGTCACTATCACACACTTACCTTAACATTTCGGTGTTCTCAGAGTCGGGCTTTTAAACTGTCGGTCATCTCAGTTGTCGATCTTCCGGTCTCTGTGTTCTCGTTGTCAGTGTTTTGCGTGTCAGTGTTTTAAAACAGACCCATATATATATATATATATATATATATATATATATATATTCTCCTGAACTCTCTTCCTGCATGCACTCTCTTTTCTCATTTTCCCCTCCATACCATTTTTTCTTCTACAGTTTCTTGTTCAACTAGTTCAACATCTCCTCCTAGCCTCTTGTTCCTTCCTTGTGGATGTTTTCTTCCCCTTCTTTTTTATTATTTACTGTTTGCTCTTGACAATCCATCAAAAAGTGTTACACAATCTGTATTCAGGCACACAGCTTCTCCTTATTGGTTGCACTGTACCTTGCCACACTCATTAATTCATTAAAAGAAACATGATTTAGGCTGGCCAGCATATCTTACTGTCCCTTTATGACCAGCCACAAAAATACACTTGGCGAGTGTTTCATCATGTTTTTTTTCCCATTCCAAAACAGCTTCCAACCTCCACCCTCCATTCCATAAGTTTCTCTCATCTCTTTAACAATATTATCAACAGTTACATACAAATCCTGCATGCATTTGTTAACATCGCCTTCTTCCACTTCATCAGTTCTAAACTGCAAAGTAACATTTTTTTTAATATTTCAGTTACTATCAGAAAACAAATAATTGTTCTATGGATAAATGTCCTTTTTGTTACACAATTCCAGAATTTCATTACTGGCAAAGGTTCTTGCCGCCTCCATAATGCCTTTTTTAGGCAAGGTTTTGAAAACAACATTACCAACGTTAAATTAACCAATCAGAACAAAGGGTCAAGCTGCTAAATGCTAGGAGCTTAAACCAAAAACTTCACTCCCTAGAAGCAGTTCTATCCCTAGAAGATGTAGATGTCTGTGCAGTCACAGAAACCTGGTTCAAGGCCTCACAGAGTACCCCGGCCTTGCAAGGCTTCGATGCCTTCCACATCTTTAGACTGCAAAACGAACATGTGAAAACCAAAGGAGGTGGTATTTCAATCTATATTGAAATAAATTCACCTTCCATCTAGTTAGACTGGACAACTCTATGGAGTTACTCCAGGTCCAGGTTACAGTGTATAAGACCTCCATTCAAGTCATAGCCAGTTATAAATCCCCCTCCATGTCTCACATCGACAGAGTTGCAGCAGAGGATCGGCTCCGAACCCATAAGTAAAACTGAAGGTGAGATCAGACTACCTAACATCAAACATTTTGGAACTGGTCGTCACCAACATGTCAAACAGAAGCACTGCCGCAACTGTTGGATCCTCATTAGCTAAAACTAACCACAAATCAGTTACGTTCGAGATAGCACTAACAGCGGAACTCACAAAGGGTGAAATCAGACTAAAAAACTTCACCAAAGCAAACTATACCCTCCTAGGTGAAGGTGTAAATGCATTCCATGCCCCACCCCAAGCTGGAAATGCTAACTACGCCAAAGCTTACACTAAAGCCCTGTACAATCATTTGCATAACTATATAAGATTGGCTGTACTAAAAAGAATTAAAGCCAGAGCCCCAAGTAAAAACAAGCTGCCATGGTAGACATCCAGCATCAATAGACTTTACAATACATGCAAAAAACTGCTGTCCAAGTAAACAAAGGCAAGACCCCAGCAATGGAAAAACACCCTCCACAGCCTCAACAGGCAAATAAGACAACTTGTCAAATCCTCCAAAGGCTCCTATGAGAGAAACTTACCAAGTACAGCCAAGGATAACCATAAGGCCTTTTACATCTATGTACATAACCTAAAGGGTGGGACCCAAGCATGTGCAGAACTAGTGGTTAACTGTATCACACACACTGACCCAACAGAGATAGCAAACCTGCTAGTGGATAGGTTTGGCGAAAATGTCACTCCCTTATCCCCTAACTTACAATAAAACCTTCCCCCAAACTTCTCCCCCACCCTACATATCTGAAGAGCAGGTCCTCAAAGCCTTGTCGAATGCAAAAACACACAGCCTTTATAGGACCAGATGACATCTCAGGCTGTCTTCTAAACAGGCTAAAACATGAACTAGCATCACCACTAAGTATCCTTTTCAATCATACCCTAACCACAGGCTTTGTTCCTGTGGAATGGAGAACAGCAACAGTTATTCCCCTCCACAAAGGTGGTCTAGAAAAAGACCTGGGGAACTACAGACCCATAAACCTGACCAGTCTCATCTGTAAGGTCATGGAACATATCATTAGACCTCTACACCCTGGATTCTACCCAGTTCGGTTTCATGAAGGGCAGATCCTGCTTGCTAAATCTGGTGGATTGCTTTGAGAATGTAACCAAGGCCATTGACAAGGGCAAATCTGTGCACACAGCATACCTCTACCTGGCAAAAGCTTTCGACACAATCCCACATTCAGGCATTACTGATAAACTTAGCAAACTGAATGCAAATTACTTTGTTGTAAGATGGGTTGCCAGCTGGCTCACAAACTGGACACACACTATCAAAGTGGGTGACTCCACATCAACCAGCAGACCTACCACCAGTGGGGTGCCACAGGGTCAGTGCTGCCCCCCTACTGTTTGGTATACACTTCTCAGAAGTTCATGTCAAAACTAAGAGGTTGTGGCTGATCAAGTCTGCAGACAACTGCAATCACTGAATCCCCAAATGATGTCAGTATATTCTAGGAGGGTCTCACGCAGACCAACGACTTGTGTATTCTTCACAGTCTCAAACTGAATGCAAAGAAATGCATCATCATTCCCCTCGGCACAATGTCCCCTCACACTATCAGATCAACAATAATACCCTAAGTACCCAATGAGGTGATAAGGGACTTTGGATCACATGTTGACTGTGACCTTAACTTTGACCACCATGTGTCTCCTGTTGTAAGAAAAGCATTCTACAAAGCACACTTTAGTATAGGCATCATCTCAACAGCAAAACAAGTTACAACCCCCCTATACTCTGCACTCATCTGGCCCATAATTGAGTATAATGTCCCATTTGCAATGTACCGTACTAAGCACTTACAGCAATTAGAGAGACCTCAGAGGCTTCTAACAAAGAAGACCAAGGGGCTCCAGCATGTGCCTTATACAGACCAACTAAAGTCCCTGTCACTACACTCTGTATTGTATAGATTTCTTAGTGGAGACTTATGCCTGGTCTACAGAGCAATCCAAGGCCCAAACCTAATGAACCTGCAACATATCTATAAATCAAATGGGACTAGGGATACCTGTTCCAGGGACCTAAATATGGCCTGTGACTTAAGACATGGTGGAAGGACAGATTTATCTCCCAACAACTGCCACATCTTTGGAACAGGCTACCAATTCATGTGAAACAGAGCACCTCTATGACACTGTTCAAGAGGAACCTGGAAGAGTGGATGGGGCACCATAATTTCATACAGGGGATAGAGCCCACAACCCTCCTGGACATAGGCAGTTATCACTAAATGCAATCTTGACTACAGACTAGCATTTCTATGGTACTGAAATATGAGGCACAGTGTAACAAAAAACAATAAACAAAAAAAACACTGCGAAGAGGACAAACCGCAACGGACAGCCGAGAAATTTTAACTGATTTATTCCAAGGTTAAACGTTAGACAATTCACCATGTTTTTCATCAATAAGCTGTAAGACTTCTTCAGACAAGGCACAATTTAATTAACACATTTATATATGCTGACAAATTTTAAATTGACCAATAAAAACTGTTAAAAAACAATCCTCATGAATATGAATGTAAATGAAAAACTCATCCAAACTTGTGTATACATTTTAAATGCATCCCTACTTTACAGATACATGTATTATTTGTGCAATATATGGTGCACTATGGATGGAGGGTGAGGACAGCTTTTCCCCGGTCAGTATGGATACTGTTACATAGCAGGGAAATCAGTTACCGGCATTTATTGGCCAGCTGAGCCAGCTAGTTGCTTTGCTGACTCCTTTATGTCACTCACTTGTACGCCAAAGCGGCACTGACTCTCTTCCTGGTAACCAGGATGCACTATTGCCTCGTGGAGACAAGAGTGGAGATGGCGGAGACGGACATGGCTCTAATCGCAGCTTCATTGATGTTGTGAATACGGGACCTGGTGGCATCAACAACTACCCAAATATTCTTATCCAGGGCACTAACTCTCAAGCGGATAACAGTGGACATGGTTACATTCGCAATTTGGCAGGAAAACAAGATGACTGTTTGATTAACAATATATCTTTGAACGAGTGGCTCAAACAAAAGGTTGAGCTTAACGACGTTTCACCTTTTGAAAATAATAACTTTTGTACATATGCCGACAATGTATACAAGTTAAAGACTTGTTGTTTAAGTTTAAAATATTGAACATTGACAACGTATATTTGAAAGAATGCCTTAACGCTAAAATTGTACCAAAAGGCTTGCACATTTATAAATTTCCCAACAATGTGAAGGAAGGCACAAAGTTCTATGATAAGTTATTGAATATGTTTGATGGTTGGGGCTTTGAGCTCCTGAGAGTTATTATTAAAAATAATGAAGAAGAAATTGATTGCTTAATGAAGCAAATTGATATTGTTAATGGTAAAATAACTAGTGATCTTTTATTTACTGTGGAACAAGAAAAACAGAAATATTTGAATTTAAGAAGTGATATAGACAAGAAATGTAGTAAAATTGTTGAAAAGAAAAAAAGAAAGATAATGAGAGATACATTTGAATATAAACAAGGGATACAATACCCGAAACCTAGAAGTATTTTTAACTATAAAAATGAGAGATATTTATACAATAATCAATATGGACATGAAAATAATATTTCATGACGAAAGACATGGTGACTTACAACAGGACCCTTTTGACCCTTCCGATTTCCCTCCCCTTCGAAGGTCAGAAAGGATCAAAAATCAGAAAGAAGGAAATTTTCAGAGGAATGGATGGAGAGATGGGGGGATGGGGGGGAGGGGCAGGAGATAATAAACCATAGATATTTAGAACTTCCTAATAAGGACAGTAATAACACTAACACTGATTATGATGATATTGATAGAGATCTGGGAAATATACATGATAAAGCCATTATTTGCACATGTGCTAATTTTAGGAACTTTAATATATTTAACTATACCGAGCTGGATATTAATAACACCTATTTTGAATTGTTTTCTAAAGGCCTCAATTTCATCCCGAGGACTAAATGTGATATGAGTAGATTAATTATCGATGTTAAGATGTTCCTGAGGAAAATTAATTTAGAATTAGTTTGTGGGGATTTTACCACCGAAGCGGATCATGCTAGTGAGTTAAAGAAAAAAAGCACTTGGAATCCCCCTATACACACACAATTAAAAAATTTCGAGAATATTGTGGAGAATGAGTTAAGACAAACTATCAGAAAAAATAGATTTACTCCTAATCTTACACCAGAAGAACTAACATTACTTAATAGATTAAGAGAGAATTTGAATTTGAGAATAATGAAACCGGATAAAGGGGGTGGGGTGGTACTTATGAATTCCATTACATATGAAGGTAAAATGCTTAATATATTATTGGAAGAGTCAAAATATAGTAATGTTTCTATTAATGAAATTAACATTGATTATAAGAGAATTTACACCACATTATATGATTTGTTTCTGGAAGGATTTATTGAACATAGTATGTTTGAATTTTTACATAATAATAAACCAAAAATTCCATCAATTTTCGGCATTCCCAAAGCGCATAAGAATTTGGAAGACCCCCCTTTACGTCCTATTGTAGCAGCAAAAGGTTCAGTGATATCACCTTTAGCAAGATATATTGATACTAAATTGAAGAACCTAATGTTTAAAGGGAGGTCTTATCCGAAGGACTCATGGGATTTTAAAAAAAAAAGTGAAGAATATTACTACAAATAAAGATGTTATTTTGGTTACTATAGACGTAGTAGACTTGTTTGGTTCAATACCGCATGAAATAGGATTAGAATGGTTTGAAGAAGCTATAAGATCTTTTCAAGAATTAAAAGATGATGAAATTTACACGTGTCAATTTGATGGAATTGGTTTTAAAACATAATAATTTATTCTTCCAAGGAGAATATTACCATCAACTAAGTGGGGTAGCCATGGGAGCAAGATGTGCTCCCATATATGCCAACATGGTTTTAAATACATGGGAAGATAAATTTATCCATCATAGTGCATATAGAGAATGCTGTAGTTTATATAAACGGTTTTTAGATGACATTATTATTTTTTGGAAAGACAGTATAGAAAGGTTAGAAGAGTTTATCAAATATGTTAATGGCACTACCACTTTTTTAAAATTTACCCATGAAATGAATACACAGAGTATTAATTATTTAGATGTGATGATAGAAAAAGACGGTGACAAATTTAAGTCAAAGGTTTTTAGAAAAAAAAGTTTTTCCAATTCATATCTACATTTCAAAAGTGGACACCCTTTACATCAAAAGCGCAGTATTGTAAAGGGTCAAATGGTAAGGATTTCTAGGATGACATCCAATGACCAAGATTTTATTGTAGAATTGGAATTCTTGGTGGATATGTTTTTAGAGAGGGGTTATCCACTTCACTTTTGCAACCACATTAAAAAGGATATCATTCAAGGGAGAAATAATAGGTTTGCACCCATACTGAATTACAGTCTCCCCACTTCCAGTGATTTTGGTCCAACAGAGCCTAAAGACTTAAATAAAGGAAAAATATACAGTCAGGCATTGATAACTGATTTTAGTGGGGATGCAGATGTCATCCACCAAGTGGTTCACAGAGAATGGGACAAGTTCCTTAACATCACTGATCTTAACTTAAATAAATCAAGAGATTCTTTTAATATTATTTTTAGGAGGGGACGTAATATAAAGGACTGGTTGACAGTTCAACAAAGAGTGAGGAAGAAAAGTACAAAAATAGGGGGCACTTATCCATGTGGTATGTGTATGCAATGTTCATCTATGTTTAATTCACATAGCATTTTTATTGAAGCAAGAGATAGAGAAGATGTTGGTAAAGTACATAGTAATTGCAATTCTTTTGGAGTAGTATACATTGCGATTTGTGAAATATGTTCGGCTTTCTATATTGGAAAGACCGAAAGGAAAATAAGAAGGAGGGTGTATGAACATTTGAACGATATCAAAAACAAGAAAGAATTTAATGCACTATATAAACACATGAATACCTGCCCCCTAGCAAAGTATAAATTCTTCATTTTAGAAGAAATTCAGAAGGACGAGAGAGGGGGTTTATAGGAGACTCACATTGAATACCGGGAATTATATTGGCAGATTGTTCTTGAGGCCAATAAATTCCCAGGTCTAAACGACTATATCTCACTCGCCCCAGTTTTGAAATTAAGGGCAGCCAAACTGTAATAATACCAGCATTGGGTTCACATGTGCACATATATACATTTATTTATTTACATGATTGTATATTTACATATATTTTAAAATAAATACATTTTTTTAAACAGTTTTAAATATTTAATATATTTAATACAACACAATATTTTATGGGTATATTATTTATGTTTTATGTATATTTTATGTATATTATAAATATATACATATATATTTATGTATCAATACTTTTTGGGTTCAATATTTGATTCATATATATTTATTTATCTGGGTATTTTTAAGGTGTTATTTATATTCATTACATGAATTCATTCTCGCTACATTTCTATTTCAAGTTTCACTTTGATTTTAGTGTAAAAGATGCAATAGGATTATATACCATTTTTTTGACCACTAGATGGGAGTATTATCCCATTGATGAAGTGATTTGTGTTTTTGGTTGAACGTTGTCTTAATATTATGAATTTTATACATGAATATATTAATAAACAAAAGATTAAAAAATTATTAAATGTTTTTAGTGCACCATATATTGCACAAATAATACATGTATCTGTAAAGTAGGGATGCATTTAAAACGTATACACGTTTGGATGAGTTTTTCATTTACATTCATATTCATGAGGATTGTTTTTTAACAGTTTTTATTGGTCAATTTAAAATTTGTCAGCATATATAAATGTGTTAATTAAATTGTGCCTTGTCTGATGAAGTCTTACAGCTTACTGACGAAAAACATGGTGAATTGTCTAACGTTTAACCTTGGAATAAATCAGTTAAAATTTCTCGGTTGTCCGGTGCGGTTTGTCCTCTCCACAGTGGGGTTTTTTTTGTTTATTAGCATTTCTATGGTATTACATTGGGATGAAATGGCTAGGCTTAAAATGACCTCTGGGTCGAAAGCCTAGTAATCTCCTATGATCCATCAGTTTCAAATGTTATAAGTCATGAAAAGTCTCTGTCACAATATGTATAAAAAACCAAATTTATTGAGCTTTAAATCCCAGAACAGTTACCAAACTACACTGTCACTTTTTGTTTGTATTCTCACAGTTGGTCTTCTCTTCTTTTTAAAAAAAATTTTACTTACAATTTTTTTGCTGCTGTCCTTTCTTGCCTGCTGTCACGGCCACATAAGTTTTAGTTACTGCACTATCTGCTGCCACAAAACCAGACACCTTCTCAATTTTTTTGCTGCATTCCTCTTTTACTTTCAGTCACTGCTGCTTAACTTTTAACTGCTGCATTCTCTGCTGCAATATCACCTGGTTGCTTTTCCACATTATCAAAACTTCTGAAAAAGTTACCTACCATCTCAACCCATGAAACAGTACTGTCACCTGGATCATCCTACTTGATTATTTTTAACAGAACATAATCTGCACGTCCTCCTGATGCCAGTTCTGTTATCTGCACTACTTCAACAGACTCAGTTACTTTCTTCTTCACGAAGACAGCTAAATGCTGCTCATATGTAACATCCACCACACAGGAATCTTTATTTACATTCTGAATCTCCACACTAACAATTTTTCTTCAAATTCTCACTTTTCATTTCTAAACTCTCCATAGCTTCTCTCCTCCTCCATGCTGCTGCTTCCCTTAGGTCTCTTCCTTGCTTCTGCAAGAGCCCTCCAGTCCCATCTAGCAGCTCCAAAGAGTAGGGTTTTACTGATCTACACATTACATATTATTTACATATTTAAATATTTACATTATTTACATCTATTTACAAATCTCAATACATTATAAACTTCAATTTAAGTACCCCCACTCTTTTATCCACAACCAAAACAATATCTCCAGAATCTTCGTCCAGGTCCATTTTCCATTGTATTTAATTTCACTTAGTCTCTGGTTCCATATAGTACATGAAACACAAATTACTACTCTGTCCATTTTCTTCACGTCTTCCTATTTTCGTGCAACATAATAACCAAATTCTACTATGTCCATATTTATTTACTTGAATTTTAACAAACTTTTCACCCTATTATATGTATATATTTCTTTCCACAAATGATTAACTCTTTCACATTTCAAAACCAAATGCTTACTAGTCTTCAAGCTCGCCACATTTATTTACATATTCTATTTTGCTTTTTTTTTTTTGTATGGCATATTTGTCTTAACCGGCAATTTTCTAACAGACAATCTCCATAAAAAATCATTACATTCTTTAATCTTTTTATAGTTATTATATGTCATAATTATTGTTTTTTTTCTTATCTATTTCTAAACATTTCCATAGATCAACACAATAAAATGCTTTCATAATATTTAAGTACCATTCCTTTCTATTTTTCTCACATATATCTTTTTTTATTTTCCATAACACAATTTTGTTTTGGTACTCTTTCATTTCTTCATTCACAGTGCTTTTACTTCTCTTTTTTAACTTCCATTCCTTCCCACAATTCTTTGTATTTATAATATATTATCATTTCTATCGAGTTTTTATTTTCCTTCATAATTCTTTTTAATACCTTATATAAAATTAAAGATGCTGCATGTATTATTGGGTTTATTAAACCCAAGCCTCCTTGCTCTTCTTTTAGATATAGAATCTCTCTCTTGACTGGATTCAGTCTAGAGCCCCATATAAAAGAAAATATAATCATCATTAGTTCCTTTTCATACTTAATAGGAATCATATAGATGTTAGCAACATAAGCAACTTTTCCTATTACCATGGTGTCAACAAGTGTGGGTTTTTTTTCTATATGAAAATCTATATGATTTCCAAAAAACAGTCATATCCTTTACTTCTTTGAGTATATTATAGTATATTATATTATAATATATTATCCCATCGCTGTTGTCTGTATTCATTCCTTTCAAATATCATTCCTAATATATCTATATATTTTATATCTATATACCTTCAAAATCAAATTCTTTACTTTTCTCTTTATTTATACTTAAACCATTTATTTTAAAGTCTATAATTAAGTTTTCATTTACTTCTTTCATCCATACTTCATTTTTAACAATTAGTACAATATCATCTGCATAATTATACATTATTGGCAACTGTACTTCCTTCATCATTTTGTATCCACTACTACTTAACATTTTATTAAATTCCTTCACTATTACATTCATAACTAATGAGAAAATGGCAGTACTAGCTGTGCTGCCCTGCTTTATTCCACATTCTATTTTTATTTCTTCCCCAATCCAGTCATTTACATTTAGTTTCACATAGTTCTTTCATAAACAGATTTTATTACTTGTAATATATATTTTTTTTGCTTATATTATATCCTCATAATGATTTATATTGAATATTATCATAGGCTTTACTCATATCCCTTATCATAACCTTTGCTTCTACATTTTTATGACATCATCAATTATGTCTATTATTATCCATAATAGTTCTGGATTTCCTTTTCCTTTTCTTCCGAATACATTTTGGTCATATATATTCTATCCATGTTTTGACCTTTATAAAATTTTTATAATTCATATTATCCAATGTTATAACTCTTGCACATATCTCTTTCTCCTTAATTCTAGTTTCTAACCATTCATTCATAACTTCTATAAAAATTATTTTTTGCCACTCCATTTCTTTATACATATAGTCAATTCCCATCCAGTCCTGATGCAGAATTCATGTTAACATATTTTAGAATTTCATTCAGTTCTTTCATAGTTTTTTTTTGTTTTAAATACTCTTCTTTACTTAATTTTTTCACCTATATAAATTTGTTCGATATTTTCTTCTTTTTTAACATATAATTCCAATATATATTCTTTAATTATTTCATATATTTCTTATTGCTGTCTTATTTGCTTACCTTCCTTTTTTTCCTTCTTTTATTATTTTACTCAAATATGCCACTAACTTTTCTTTCTTTCCTTGTAAACAATACTTTTGTTTATATAACAAGCTGTGAATTTTAATTTGATTCATTTTATACAGTTCTCTTTCTTTTTCATAAAAGGACTTTTTCTTCTCTAATAATACTCAATGTATCTTGTCTTAACGTTTTATCTCTCTTTTTCTCTTTTCTTTTCTTCCTTATACATTCTAAAACACTCTGTTATATTTTTCTTTCAGTAATTCTCATAAAACTCTCTCAAATTCATATTTTTCCCTAATTCCGTAAGTTCTTTTTTTCCTTCTAAACTGAATTCCTTTTCATTAATTCTCCTTATTCCTTTTCCTATTCTTATATATTCATTTTTCCTGTACTTTAACCCATATAGCCACATGATCTGAAAATCCAGCATGCTTCATTCCCTTTTTAACTTTTAAACTATCAGATATTAGAAATAAACAATTTCTGTCCCTTTGGTAGGTACAGTGGTTATTCTCACATACACTGAACTTTCCACTTCTCATAATTTCTTTAACCATTTTAATATCACAATTGCTGTTATTTTTTTCTTAAAATGCAATCAAAATCACTTACCACTATAATGTCCATATTTACAAAAACATATTCAAGAATATTTTTAAGCATAATTTCTCTCTCTTTTTGTTACATATGCATATAAGGCTATAATTCAATATAAATATTTTTTCAATTTCAAGTCTATTACAGTAATTCGTCCTAGTTCTACCATGGTTATATCTAACATTTTAATGTTTCTTGACATAATATACATATGCCCGAGCATGCTTCTTTCCCCATGTTCCAACCTACTGCACCATTCTAAAGTTTTTCAGTTTGTGTTCTTTTTTCTTCTGTTAATAATCTGATAGATTCTAAAATAATAGTATGTGCATCTACTTTACCATTATATCACCATTGTAATATACCTATTCTCCTCTTAAGATTTTTCATACTGTTCACGTTTACAGCTATTTTCAGCTTTTAAGAATAGTATATTAAAATGTTTATCCCTTTCCTTTCTTATTTTTTCTCAGCATTATATTTTTGAATTTTCTTTTCTTTAACGCTTTTCCCCATCAAATTATTTTTATTTCTTACTGTCCACCAGTCAGATTCTTCATCACTTGTCTCCTCTGCTCTCTTTTTCCTTGTTACTTTCTTTAACCTCTTTATCAGTCACATCATTTTGTACATTTTCTTGTATAATACATTCTTCTATCTCTTTCTCCTGTAGAACTTCATTTTCTTGCTCATTAATTTCACATTCTAGCCATGAATGGCCAGTATTGCCACATTTGTTTGCATTTTAAATCACATTTTTTGCATTATGCCCTGTTTTACCACATAAATAACTTTTTTATCATATTAATTGATTAAATGACAATTTTTTCCACAAAAATAACAAGTCTCTGGTTGACCACTGTATTTCACAAAACCCCTATTACCATGAACATTAGTAATATTAGGTTTATGCATAACATTATCATTTTCCATTTTCAGTATTACTCCACATTCCCATCCCCCAGTCCATAGTCCTCTTTTCATCATATAACTGTCCATTACTTCTTTACATATAGTTAACAAATGTTCTTTCAGTTAGTTTGCTTCATTATTCTTTCTTTTTTTGTCTGTAAAAAGCTTGCACCACATATTCTAACCATGGGTAAATATATTTCTTTTGTTCATATGCCCCCCAAAAATTTCCATGGCCTGCCCAGTCTCAAATATCAAGTCACAAAAAGTATCTTTATTAATTAAAATAAATGCTCTTACCTCTTTTGCTTTGACACCCAGAGGTGCTATGACAGAGTCTCAAATTTCATACCTGTCCAAACTTTCTTTTTTACTGCTCATGCATACTGTATATTTATTTTTTTGTTTCTTTTTTTTTTCTTCTTCTTCTTTGTTCCTTCTCCAACAGTTTGTGCATAAGGTTTTGTCTCTGGAACTTTTTCTAGCACAGTCTCTTATTCTCCTTTTTCTTCTTCTATTTTTTCCACGATGTTGCTCCATGAAATTGCTGCTCCACTTTCTGGCTCACTGTGGTTTACCATTTCTCCCAAATAATCATCCTGCAAACCCCACCCCGATTGAAGGGTTGTAATTACGCATTTTTCATAAGTAACTGCCTCTTCTTCAAACAAGTTCCTCAATGTTTTCCTCTGAATCCATCTCTGTTTCAGCTACAATCTCATTTTCCTTCACAGTATCCTTTTTCTCAAATGTCAGTGTTTTTTCTGCACCCACATCATCAGAAAAACATCTGGTAGCAATTCTACCACTTCGACTACATTATCAGCAACGTTCATTCCAGTTTCAACACAAGATGAATCAGGCATTTTTCTCCTCCCTGTTTCTCCAGGCCATCTCTGTGCCTGGAACAGGAAGTCTGTTGTGTCACACACAAATGCTTCCTCCTACTACCAAGAGTAGGGGAAGTTCCCCAATGCCCTGGTCAAATTTCTCCTACTAGTACAACTACCACCTCATGTCTCCCCTACAAAGAGACTTACTAGCCTAGTGGGACAAACCTGATCAACAAAGGATAAATAAAAAAACAAATAAAACAAACAGAGTTCCTGTGTATTAAGCCAAACACCATTTTCCTCAGAGTCTTAAACTGCCCATTCCATAAATTGGGAGACTTATACATCTTCAAACTTGAATGCGCAGAAATTTCTGGATTTCATCAATACAAACTCTCCGGGCCAGTTAGTCTGCACCCCAACCAAGGCAACAAAATTCTGGACTTTACCTTTACCAATATAGGGCAACTTTGTTCCTTGCCAACTGTAACTTCCTCCCTGATTAAATCAGACACAAATCAATCACCTTCACCAAAAGATTAAAGCCTGAAGCAACTTCCAACTCCTCATTATTCACAGATAAGACAAAGGCTAATCTATTAAAATTGAATGATTACCTGGTTTAATTCAAAATTCCCTTCCACCTTGATGACCCCACTACTTATGCAGAATCATGTACTGTCAAATTATATGTACATGTAAACAGCTCCACAACTGCATCAGTCCCCATAAGAATAAATACAATATCAAATTCAAAAATTACCCCTATGGTGGGACCCTACTGTGATACAAGGCAAAAAATGTACACAAAAATAACTTCATCTCCTAAAATGCCAAAAACACTTTTGCTAAACTAAAGAAGGAACTCCAGACCCTGATCAAATCAATGAAAGCCACACAGGAAGTAAAAACAGATACCCAGGCAAAGGAGAACTATAAACCCTTCTTTAACTATTTTAGAAACCTCAGAAACAATGCACCATATTCGTACCTCTCAACATCTTAGCTCAAGAAATCTATACAAAGCCCGACATAATGGGGGGGAGCAAAGGCCCACAAAAAGGGACATATTTTAAATACTGCTCTTATAAACTTAGAAAGTTGACAGAATAAGAGGATTTGTGTTAGAATGCATTTTCTCAAGGATATGAACTCTGAAAATCGAATACATATCATTATTTAGTGACTTTAATCCTTAGATCATCCCAGTAATTTGTCAAGAAAACACAATTTTTATGAGGAAAAGGTCAAAGATATGAGGCTAAAATCTGGACATTCTGTGAAAATCTGTACAGTTGAGAGGTACTGTGACCAGCTAATAGGAAATGAAATCACATACTCAGACCCAGAGGACACTGCCAATCTACTAGCAGATAGATTAGCTCAAACTTCACCTCCTCCATCCAATACTCTCAGATCACATACCCACATCAACACCCCCTCAAATGTCCCAGGAACAAGTCCTCATGAATCTAAGGCCAAGAACACTACATATATGCAGCCAGACAACATACTAGCCTGGTTTGTGGTTAACTTCAAACAGGACTTGTTAGACCCCCCCCCTACAGAGTTAGCCTCAAAACAGGCTTTGCGCCAAATGAATGGAGGACAGCAACAATTATTTCCTTGTACAAAGATGGGGCTTAGTGATCCTAGGCAATTACAGACCAATGAGCCTGACCAGCCGCATCTGCAAGGCTTTGGCATGGACTGTTATGGAATTAATAAATAAAGATATAGATAATTTACAGATTCTCAACCCAAACCAGTTTGGATTGGTCAAGAGCAGATTCTGCCTTCTATACCTGGCCATTACTGTATCAATGGACGAGGGAAATCACTGCAGACTACATTAAAAAAAATGTACTGTCTACTGCTGCTTTAAGTAGTTAATTGCACTGTATTAAATTGTATCTGGTATAGGGCTGTTAGGGTAGTTTATGTGGTCTTGTTACACTTGGGCTCCAAAAGTACAGTTTTGTACCTACCATAAATGTAGATGTTCGAGGATTCCCTTGCTGCAGTCCTGACTATTGGGTATAGTCCGCGTCCCAGTCGGGTCATGGCGCCTTAGACTGGGTACTAATGCGATGACCCCGACGCCATTTCAGTCTGCGCATGACCGACGCTATTTCCCTTTCTTGCCCCAGATGTCAGAAGACCCAAAAGACAAGTCCCAAAACAACCTGCACCAATAAACATGTACAATATATACAGTAATATATATATACAAAAAATATAAGCATGTAAAGGCACCTACACAACCACCCTGAAACACAGAAACATCTACATTTATGGTAGGTACAAAACTGTACTATGTTCTTCGTCCCTTGCTGCAGTCCTGACTATTGAATCCCAAAGCAGAGGTAAGGAGGCTGGCAAATTATAAAGTAGCAGGAGCTGACAACATGCCTTGTAAAACAGCTGTGGCAAAACCAGCTCTAGACTTAGAGTATATAGGCAGGTGATAATGCCTAGAGAAAGTATGCACTGAACTCCAAGTAGCTGCTTCCAGAATATCCTTAGTTGCCACCCCTTAGAAATGCTGTTGAAGTGGCAGTAGCCCTAGTAGAATGAGGCCTAATCCCAGCTGGAACCTCTTTGCCATGATGGGAATAACAAAATGCAATGCAAAAGCCAATCCACCTAGAAATAGTTTGTTTTGACACAGGTTTGCCCTGTGAACTTAAAGCAAAAGAAACAAGTAACTGCTGAGACTGCCTAAAATCTTTAGTCCTGCTCAAATAATAACGATTGCCTGTGTACATCTAAAGTGTGCAAAATCTTCCCTTTATTTTGAGAATCTGCAAAAACGAGAGGCAAATGAATAGTTTGGTTTAAAGCCACACTAGAAACCACCTTAGGCATAAAGGAAGGATTAGTACGTAATGATACCCTGTCCTTATGGAAAATCAAAACGGGCTCTACTGCCATAAGGGCCTGCAACTCAGACACCCTTCTTGCAGAAGTAATAGCCAACAGAAAAGCCGTCTTCCATGACAAATATTTCAATTCAGCAGTAGCTGCCAAAAGGTTGTAGAGTAAGTTTTTCCAACACAAAATTGAGATCCCAAGCAGGAGTAGGAGCTCGGGTCTTATATTCTTTGCCCCTCTAAGAAACTGCTTGAACAAAGGATAAACAAAGGTGGGTCACAATCATAGTGAGCTGAAATTGCTGCAGCATGAATCTTTATGGAAGAGAAAGACAAACCTTTGTCCAATAACTCAGTAAGATATTGAAGAGCCACACTCAAATTAGGCTCTGAAATCTCCAAATCTTTGCTGTACACCAAAATAAAATCTCTTCCATTTTTCCTAGTACTAGGCCTTCTAGCTTCCATAATCACATTTAAAACTTGTTGAGGAAGCTGAGACCTTCCATGTTTCAACACAGAATATGCCAAGCTGTGAGATGGAGAGATTGAAGCTTGACATTGAGCAGATGACCGTCCTTCTGAGATAACAGATGAGGAATCAGAGGTAAAGGCCATGGAGGCTTCTTTACAAGACTCCTTAGAAGTGGGTACCAGTGTTGCCGAGGCCAATCTGGAGCTATCAAAATCATCCTTGGCCTGTCCTGTCTGACCTTTAGTAATACCTTTGGAAGAAGAGGTAGAGGTGGAAAAGCATAGACATGAAGGTTTTTCCAACTGAAAGACAGAGCATCCACTTTCCAAGCTGTGTGATGAAACCCCTTTGTGCAATACTTTGGCAGCTGGTGGTTTAGTGGAGAAGCGAACAGATCTATGGCTGGAGTTCCCCATGACACTGTCAATTTCTGAAATACATGAAGATCCAGTTTCCACTCGTGGGGATCCATGATTTGTCTGCTTAATACATCTGCTAGGGAGTTCTGTGCTCCTGGCAGAAACCTTGCCTGAAGAGTCAGTTGCAGGCTTAACGCAGTCTCCCATAAAATCATTGCTTGCCTGCATAGAGGATAAGAATGTGTTCCCCCTTGCTTGTTGATGTACCACAGGACAGTTGTGTTGTCTGTCAGAATCAACACCTGCCCTGGAAGAAGTAACTCCTTGAACGCCATCAATGCAAACTGGACTGCTAACATCTCCTTCATGTTGATATGTAGATGCTGTAGTCTGGCAGGCCACTTGTCTTGTATCCACGTTCCATTTAGATGAGCTCCCCAAGCAGTGTCCGAGGCATCTGTCGTTAAAATCTGACTCGCCTCTGGCCGGGTCACAGAGAGTCCCTTGTTTAGGTGACATTCCTGAGCCCACCACAAGAATTCCTTTTGAAGGCAAGGTATTATTTGAATGACAGTGTCCAAATCTTGGCAGTGCTGTGTCCATACATTTTAGAGATACCATTGCAGCTTCCTCATATGCAGTTTGGCATTGGGAAGCACCAGAATACAAGATGCCATGAACCCTAATGCTTGAAGGACTGTCCTTGCAGTCAGCACGGACTGAGCAGATAGTTGATGGAAGTAAAGAGACAGACTCTTTTGTTTGTCCGGGGTTAAAAAGGCCATCTGGGCTGCTGTATTCAGTCTCACACCCAGAAAGCACATGTCTTGAGAGGATACTAGACTGGAGTTTATTTCGCTCACAGAATAATTTAGGCATCTTAGCACTGCTATGACATATTCCAGATGCTGTAGAAGGTGTTCTTTTCTTGAGCCAGAATCAGGCAGTCGTCCAAGTAAGGATAAATTTGAATGCCTTGAAGCCTGAAGTAAGCTATCACTGGAGCCAGAACCTTTGTGAATACTCTGGGCGCAGTCACAGATAAGCCAAAGGGCAATGCAGAGAACTGATAATGAAAATCTCCAGTTCATACTTTCTGCAACTTAGCCTTATGGGCACATGAAGGTAAGCTTCCTTGAGATCCAAAGTTACCATCCAGTGATCCTTGCCCAGCAGAGGTAACAGTTGCTGTAACGTCAACATCTTGAACTTGGGAATGTCCAGATAAGTGTTGAGGATAGATAAATCCAAAATTGGTCTCCACGTGTTCCCCTTCTTTGGTACTAGGAACAGGCGAGAATAAAATCGAAGTTCTGACACAGGGACTGGCTGAATAGCCCCTATCTGGAGTAACTGAGAAACTTGCTTGAGAGCCTCTTTTCTTTGTGGAGGAGGAACATCTGGCATGCCTTTGAAAGGGGCATTGTGTAGAAATAAAATCTGTACCGTGATGAATGATATCCAGCACCCATCTGTCTAGAGTGATTAAATCCCAATTTTCTTTGAAAAGAGACAATCTTCCTCCCAAAGGAGCTGCCAGACGAGAGTCCACTGGCAGCTGAAAAGGCAGGTCATTGGTTCTGCAAGGACTGACCCCTGCCCTCACCAGAAGTCTGAGCAGGTGAACTGTCTGATCTAGGCCTAAACGAACCTTGAGCCCTGCCTCTACCACGCCTAGATCTACCCTAGACTGGGAACCATAAGCAGGATATTTCCACCCCTTAGCAGGCCAATTTCTACTAAACTTCGGAGGCTGCACCCAAAAATCTTTAACAGTCTGCATAGACTTAGCTTTGTCCTCCATTTTCTTTAAAACTGCTTCCACAGGCGGTCCAAACAACACATCAGACTGTAAAGGAGCATCCAAAATCCTGGTCTTAACATGCTCAGCTAAATTCTGATCCTTCAACCATGCATGTCTGCGAAGAACAGAACTAGTAGCAGCCACCTCGAGGAGGCCTGAACAGCATCAAAACCACACTGCAAAGAATGCTTACCCACTTGTTCAGACACATGAACCAAATCCAGCAATTCTTTACACTCAATACCTTCCGCCAAAGCATCCACCTTAGATTTCAATTGTGAAAGGAGATAATTCTGATATTTCAGCATATGAAATTGACAATTCAACGCCTATGGCTAGAGTGGAAGAAGTATATACTTTCTTACCCCCCTATCCAAAGCCCTTGCCTCTTTATCAGAGGGTACAGGATTTTTAACAACAGAAGCTTTAACACCTTTAGGCCCCTGAGAAACAGTTTCTGGGTCCGCCTGGGACTCTTAAACAAATACTTATGAGCTTCGCACCCTATAATACCTATCAGGCTTAACAGGAGCAGGAGGCAAGGAATCAGGGTTCAGAGAAGCCTCTGCAAAACATCCTCCACCACATTCAACACAGGAGGAATAGCTAAGGGCCTATGCTGAGGCAAAACAAGAACTCCCTAAGCCTTTTCTGGAGTCAGAGTAATCTTGGCCTTCCCATTTAAAGTGCTCCCTCATGGAGTGAAGAGTCTCTGAAAATGAAAAATCCTCAGGAGGAGAAGCTGACGGAGGGAATCATCCACATCAGAATCAGAATAAGCAGGAAACTCTTGCAAGTCTTCCACAGAAGACTCTGAAGCCTGTGAACACTGTTCAAAACTATCAAACTCCTGTTCCACCCTAGGCCTCTTATGAGGTGGGGGCATAGCACCTCTAATCAGAGTAATCAACTCTTCTGCCATTTTAACCATCTGTTTCTTAGGCACAGAGCCCAATGCTAGGAGAAGCCCCTACAGAAGCTGAACTTGGCCTTCCTCTAAAAGAAGCTCTGGAAACAGAAGGAGAGGCCCTAACTACCTTGGGAAGAGGGAAGAACAGTTACCTGAGAAGCCCCTCAGCCTGGCCTACCTGCTGAGAGGGCACATCCTGTAACAGTAAAGTATCTGCCTGAGACCCCATAGAGACTCCTGGCAAAACCTCTGGCTCCCCTGAGCCTTCTAAAGGACCGCGCGTTCGGGCGTTCTCACCCCTAGACTTCACTGTTTTGTCCTTGCGCTTCTTAGATGAAGCAGAGCATCCGACGGCATAGTATAATTGCAACGCTTCCCAAACACTAACCTAGCACAATCAAGCCTCCTCTTAATAGTGCGCTAAACAAGGTATACACAATGTATGATAATCCCTATGCGGTATCTGCGTCCCACAAGAAATACAGTTATTCAGTTTTTCTGACATCCGTAATATACTGAGGCAAGAAAAAACAAAATGTTGGTTACTTAGCCAACTCTGTACTCGGTCTGAAACTCCGGTTTCGGAAAATCTCAGAACGCCAACCTGCACTCCCAAAATTGCTTCTGCATCGGACCATGCGGCGTCATGCGCATGACCGACGCCAGCCTTATACTCTGGTATTCGGGCCGACTGGGACGCGGACTATACCCAATAGTCAGGACTGCAGCAAGGGAAGACGAAGAACATCCAGCTATTCTACATTAAGAAGGTGTTTTTTTTTTTTGCAACTGTGAGGCAGAATTGTGCTGATCTAACCTGTCTGAGTTGGGGACTGCTGGTGGAAGGCTTATAGTGTGCTTTCCTGATTGGTAGTTAGCTTAAAACTTGTTTCTCTCTGCTCATATTTAAGCTTTGCTTTTGTGTGGTGCTGCTCTTCGTGCAGCGGCAGTTAGTGGTGCCCTGTATGGACACAAAAGCCTAGAAGCTCAGTTTTTCCCTAAATAGCTGTCAGTGAAACCCTTCCAAGCTTTTCTGCTGCTCTAAAAGCAGCTCAGTTGCAAAATGAGCAGTGTTACCTTATTGATAAACCTTAGAAAATGCAAAGTATAGGTCCCTCTTGTAGTCTCGGCACTACTAGCACAGTCCTGTCAAATTAACCCATTCCCTTCCCTAATAAAACATGCAGTAAGAGTTTGCTATCATGGACGGGCAGTTTGCCATCATCACTCTGGCCAGCCTGATAGTCATGGGCATCCTGCAGCAATGTAGCAATTGTCTTATGTACACTGATAACCAATTATTCCTGAAACAAATAATTTATGTGAGAAATGTGGTTACACTATGACACTGGAGGCAAGACTCTCACATATGGCAAATCGAATGCCAAACAGGTTGTCAGCACACACACACAATTCCCACACTAAATAAGGACACAACACACAAACTCACATATGGGTAGGTGCTCACTAGTAACTTAACAAAAGATAAATCGCATCCCAAACAGAAACCACTTACACACATAACAATACAAAAACAACCACAACACATAATTACACATACACCAGTGTCTCAACAAATGCGCCCATAAGGTGCAACACCACTCCACCTAATGTACTGATCATAGGTGACTCCATTGTGAGACACATGGATGTTCCCCTCATAAGGCTGGATAAGGAGCTGGTCACAGTTAGCTGCCTTGCAGATGCCAGGATCTGTCCAGTCATTCAAGCACTCAAGTCGCTCAATCACAAGTACTGGTATGATTCCATCATAGTCCATGTGGGGTAAATAACTTGAGAGGTACTTCACTGGACTATGTGAAGAGAAACATGACTGAGCTCTCAAATTATGTGTCACAGGCAGGTATAAGCCTAGCCTTAAGTAGCATTCTACCTTCTCCAAGGATGGTGCCACACTACAAACAAAAATGATTGACTTTAACAACTGGCTTAGTTTCTGGTGTCAGTCCAAGGGGATCCAGTATCTGTCAGCCTGGAAAGACACGGTCGACAGGCCACACTGCTTTGCCAGAGCTGGTCTGCACCTGTCTCCTCTAGGGTTTTGGATACTGGCAAAGCATAAGCCACCCCTACTGTTCCATTTTAAGCAGTGTCAGAATAACCAACCTCCCAACACAATCCTCTCTAGATAAACTCAAGGTATTGGTGCCTAATGCTAGGAGTCCAAACAAGAAACTGAACTCCCTTGAAGCACTGCTAACTTTGGAAGATGCTGATATCTGTGCAGTCACTGTGACATGGTTCAAAAGCATGGAACACACCCTGGCTACAATGCCTTCCATACATTCAGACCACAAACTGAGCATTAAAGAACCAAAGAAGGAGGTGTATCCATCTTCATTAAGGATAAATAGACATTGAGACTGGTCAAACAGTATGATTCTCTTGAGCTACTCCATGTTCAATTAACTATAGGCAAAGCCCCCTACCACATCATAGCTGGCTGTAGGTCCCTCATCATGAAACAGGAAAAGCATACCGCATAACTGGACTTAGTGGAGTCACTTGCCATATAGCTGAACACCTTACTCATGGGTGATTTTAATTATCCTACCATTGACTGTGAAACATACACAGCCACAAACATGCTGGCTCAGAGGTTCTTGGACTTTGGCAATGCAAATGCATTGAAACAGCTAGTTCACACACCCAAGAGAGGCTCAAACGTCCTGGATATAGTATTCACTAACATGGGGGAGCACTGCAACTTGTGTGATGTCCTTTCTGGTAAGACTGGACCATAAATCTGTCTTGTTTGATGTAATTATATGACCAGATACCCCACCAAGCTCAAAAACGCTTAAGAATTTTTCAAAACAAATTACCTCCTACTAAGTGATGGTATAAGAAGTTCTGATGCCCCCTCAAACACAGACAACACAAACTCCTATACAGAGGTATACACCAATGCCCATATAACCACTTAAGCAGTCGTACAGAATCAGCTGTACCTGACCGGATTAAAAACAGATCTTGCCAAAAACAAAAAAAAAAAACAAGCCACCCTGGTGAACCCCTTGTATAAACAAGGCTATCCAACCAGACAAAAAACCCTGATGTCTAAGAACAAGAGGGAACTGGCTCAGCAGAGGAAGAAATCCCTCTCTAGCTTAAACAAATTAGAGATCTTGTCAAGTCCTCCAAAGCTAATTATGAAGCAAAAATAGCCTCCGTAACTAAGGATGATCACAATGCATTCTTTAACTCTGTGTCCAAAATCTAAAAGGGAATACCCAGCTATGCACTAAACAGGTTGTGGATGGCACCACCCATACTCATCCAGTGCCAGTAGCCAATCTGCTAGCTGACAGATTTGGAACAAGCTTCACCCCCTTGTCCCCTCCAGTCATCCCCCAAAGTATATCTACCACCATTCCTCAAGTTTATTATCTCAAGACAGAAGGTCATCTCTGCGCTCTCCAAGGCCAAAAACACGGCATCAATGAGACCAGAAAACATCCTAGGCTGCCTTGTAAACAACTTAAAACATGACCTAGCAGACCCACTTGGATCCCTGTTTAACCACAGCCAGCGACCAAGGCTATGTTCTGGCATAATGGAGGACAGCAACAATAATCCCTCTGCAAAAAGGGGGATCATCAACTGACCCTGGGAATTATAGGGCCATAAAGCTTGACTTGCCTTATCTGCAAGGCCATGGAAAGAATCATTATCTATGTCCCTGTTAATAAGGGACATAATCTCCAAACTCTGGATTTAACCCAGTTTGGATTTGTAAACGGTAGATCATGCCTGTTAAACATGGTTGACTTCTTCGAGAAAGTCATCAAGGCCCTGGACAAGGGTGGTGTATACCGCCTACCTTGACCTAGCCAAGTATTTGACATAATTCTCCACTTAGGTATTACAAAGAGACTCTCCCAATTGGGAATTAACCCCTACATTACCAGATGCGTAGCCAAATTGCTCACCGACAGGAGACATATTGTCAAAGTGGGAAAATTCACCTTTAGCAAAATACCAGTCACCAGTGCCATACCACAGGGTTCTGTGCTGGCCCCTTACAGTTCGGGACTTATTTCTCAGAAATCCAGGCAAACCTGGATGGCCTGTGGCTGACCATGCTCGCTGATGATTATAAATTTGGAGCTATCGATTCCCTCAATTATGCTAATATATTGCAGACAGGGTTAACGTAGACAAATGATTGATGCCAAAGAGACAGATTAAAACTAAATGCAAAAAAATACATTATTATTCCCTTTGGGAAAGCTGACATCCCTGCTAATTATATTATAGACAGCACCCTCCTAAGTGTAGACCCAGTAGTACGTGATCTGGGTACTCAGGCTGACAGCTATCTGAACTCTGATCACCACGTATCCACAGCAGTAAAGAAATCCTTCTACGTAGTGCATCTTATAAGTAAAGGCATCACATCTAGATCTAAGGATGTTATAATTCCTTTATACTTAGCCCTCATCAGACCAATAATTGAGTACAATGCTTTCTTTTGCATGTACCTCACCAGACACCTGCAACAAGACACCTGCAACAACTGGAGAGACCACAGTGGTTTCACACCAAGAAATTACAGGGTACATAAAACTAGCTTTATGCAGAAAGACTGAAAGCCCGGTCATTGTATTCTGTCCCCTTACAGATTGGTAAGGGGTGACCTGTGCCTGGCTTACAGGGAGTCTCTGACCCAGCCCTGATGGAAATGCTACACATTTGTAAATCAAACTGCACGAGGGTCACTCGGTCCAGGGATATTAACCTAGCCTTTGACATGAACAGGTCATGCTGGAGAGACTGACACATCTCCAAGAGACTGCCACTTCTCTGGAACAAGCTTCCAATTCATGTAAAACAGAGCCCTTCCCTGACCTTCTTCAAACGCAACCAAGATCAATGGATTGGTGACCTTAAACTCACTCCTGGGGTAGTCCTGGACAAATTACGTTGGTATTAACTACCATAGTCCCTTATCTCTGCAAATTTCACTCACCTAACCACCAACAATTGGTGCAACTCGGGATAAATATGGCTAGGCTTGTAAGGGCTCTATGGCCGTTAGCCTAGTAACCTACTATGAATCTTTGAATCTAAACCTCACAAAGGTGTTGAAAACTATCCCACACTCTCTGAGCTAAATATAATTTGTTGTATAGTAAACTGATCCAGAAACAGATCCCAAGAAATAAGGGTAGGTGGCTCTACATTCTCCTTCAAAAGATCTGAAGCTAGAGGTGTACCCCAGGATTAAGTCCTTGGCCCATTCCTCTTTGGCATTTACTTTCTGGAGGTCAAAGCTAGTGTTAAGAATTTGAGACTGACCAAGTGTGCAAATGACTACAAGCTTGGTGTTATCATAAGCTTCCTAAGATTACACCATGATCCTCCCAGTGGGCCTGACCCAAACAAATAGGTGGTGTCAAAACAGTAGACTACAATTAAATGCTAAAAAATGCATAAGTATATTCTCTGGCAAGCATGACTCCCCTTGTAACTTTCACAACACACCCCTGAAAATGGATCCTGTAGTCAGGGATCTGGGAACTTATGTTGGCTACAAACTGTCCTTTGATAACCATGTATCCACCATTGTAAGGAAGTCCTTTTTCATTACTCAGCATATATTTAAATATATGGTTTCTGGCTCCAGGGCTGTAATCATTCCACTGTACTCAGTGCTCATTAGGCTAGTCACAGAGTATAATGGCCTTTTTGGTTTGTATACATTCAAACACTTGTCACAAGTGGAATGACTACAATGCTTCTTCACTACGAAATTCAAGGGCCTAAATTATAAAAGCTATGTGGGCCATCTCAAAGTCTTTTCCCTCTTCTCAGTATCATACAGACTACTGACAGTGACCTCTGCCTCATGTATAAAGCCTCAACAGACCCTATAATGTGTGACCTATTATTCATTCACAAGTCCAATAGTGGCATAAACACCCACTCATAGGATCTCATTCTTTAATGCAATACGAGTAGAACATGTTAGCTGGACAAATATATATCAGAGAGAATTCCGCTTCTATGGAACGATCTTCCATTCCACAAGCGAAGTACTTATTTTATTTTGCTCAAACGTAACTTGGATGAATGTATGGGTACTGCAAATTCACCACTGGTTTAGCATCCTTGTCCCTCAAAAATAGGGGCAACATGTAGATGTCCTAACATATTGTTGTTCTGCCCAACTTTTAATTATTTATACACAAAATATAAGGGATAAAAAACTACTTTGAGAATATAAAGCTAAGCTTAAGATCCTACAAACACAGTATATATATATATATATATATATATATATATATATATATATATACACACACACACACACACACACACACACACACACACATTATATCAGAAGGAACAAATTTCACTTTAGCCTTTGAATGAAAAGCAAAATACTTTATTTTAATTTAGCACTTCATCACAGAGCACACATTAGCTTCTTGTTTGACTTAGTGCTATAAAATAGCTTTTCAGTTTTTTTAAAATAGCACATTTCAGCATTTTTTCTGCAGTTTGAAAACATAATCTAAAGTCTTAATACAGTTCATCCCTGTTTCACACATGTAGGTAGAACTAGGATGAACAAGGCTTCCTAGCAGAAAGCTGTCACTTTTAAAAGTCAAAATTCACAGAAGAGTAGCATCATTGCTTCCCAGCAGCAAAACCTTTTTTTTTCTGGTACTAAAGAAACAACAAAAGAGTAAATTTGTTTTTACCAACAACTTAAACAACCTCCTTACTTTATACACAGGATACACTGCTTTTTCCCCCCATGTGTGAAGTTTTCATACACTAACAAGCTTTAGAAGGTTCACTGGTCACACTCTTTCTTAAGCTACTAGTCTCAGTATCACACGCATTTTGCTTTTTGTGCAACAGTTAAAGCAAATGTTGTGCTCTTTTACCAAACACAAGCTCTCACACACACACACAAAAACATAAGCTGACTCCAGGGTGGGACCAGTCACTGGCTAACTTATAACATTCAAAAATCTCTTTGGTGATTAGAATGTACCATGAATGCAACTACTTTTACAACGTACCCCACAATATTAACATTCTTTATTTTTAAACCAAAAACATGTTTATTGAATTATCACTTATAGGCAAACACACATTTATAAAAATGAAAACAAACCATACTGACATATTTTCAGTTACAAACATTATACAGCACATATAATCTTCTACACAATCATTGTCAAACATTACATAGCTCATTTGCCTTCCCTAGAAACCTCATTCTTCCAAAACATTATTCTGCATGTATTGTTCCCACAATTCCCATAGTTTCTATGTAATTTCTGCTACCCTTTTGTAAAGATCCTACTTCCAGTTCTTTTATCTCTGCTACTATAGTCATTAATTTTAATATAGTTGGTTTAGACTTTGATTTCCATTTTCGAGTAATTAGTTTTTGGCAGGCACCATAATTAAAATACGATTAATTAAACTCTCGCAAGCAAGGCCTTACTATGTCTAGGCAATTCAGATCCTGTATCACAGCTCAAGAAATCATTTCCTTAGTTATACCAATTTGCTCACCCAGTATTTCTGACACAGTAGTCTGCAGAGAATTTTTAAATTCTATCAACTCACTACACTCCCAAAAATATGTTCAGTTAAGTCTTTCTTCCCCTTCACACATGCAACATTTACAATCAACCTAAGGAAAAATTATTTTGAGTCTGTTTAAAGTATAAAAATACCACGCAAACACTTCCAAGCAAAACTCCTAAATCTTCTAGACTTTATTGCATATTCCGGAGCCATACATATATCCTGTCATTGTGAATTACTTAACCAGTCTCTTCCCAATTCTTTCTAACCTCCCCTGATTAATTCCTATAGTTATTATGCAATATTTTATATGCCCTACTAATTATTCCTTTTTGAAAGGCAGCTTCTTTTCTATATTCAAATAAGAACTCAACCAGTGCTGGTCTTTAACTTAGGATCTCTATATTGGCCTTTCTCTTTACCTATACTCTATCAATCCTTGATAAGGAAGGCAGCCTCTAGCCTGCAATCAAAATGTATTCTTGGCCTCTTCCCATACATTACCTTTTCCTCTCTAATTATTTGCTCCCAATACCTTGCTTCCTTTACTAGTTTTCTCCATTAAATTCTAGTCCCCTCTTGCCGATTTTCTGTACCCCTAATTGCAATCATCCCTATAGGCAGAATCTCCCTTCTCCATTCCCGTGCTGAATTAGTTCTTAGAATACTTTCTGCTATTTTTGAATATAATATTCTGTATAGCTGTTATTCTCCTCAAGGATCTGCATTAAAAAAACACACAATTTCCTTATTTCTTGAAGTTTCCCTAGTCTCATCATCATCCCTCTCCACTTTGAATTACAGCTTTTGCTTGTGGTATGTATAGGAGCCTTAAGTGTGTAGCTCTGAACTATCCCTTCAGATCAGGTAATCCCAAACCACCTTGTTCCATTGGAAGGATTGACTTATCTAACTTGACTCTTACCATATTCCCCTCACAGATAAAATCCTTCAACTCTTTACTAATTGCTATCCATAACTTCTCCTCTGGCTAACAAAATATGCTTGACCTCTGTCTAAAACTAAAGGGACAAAAAACATTTTCACTTGTATTTTGCTAACCATATCCATAAAACAGAGCTTCCACTTTCTTAGTTTATGTATTATCTTTTTAGTGTCTTCTCACGTACCCTTAGCTGCCAGAACAGAATCCTTTTTAACCCATACTCCCAAGTACTTCATTTTATCATGTCTCCATAAATAAGGGTACTGCTAAACCAATTCATGTGTGGGTATATAGCTTACAACTAGTTGCCTTGTTTTTTTTATCTTCAGAATGTTCCACAACACTGAAATGTCCTTTTCTGGTTTTATCAGGTACAAAATAATATCTGCAAATAAAACCAACTTTTCTTGATTACCATACCAATTATATCCTTGAATTTTTGAGTCCCTTATTTTCTTTGGAAATGGTTCTAGATGTAATGCAAACAGCAAAGGAAAAGAGGACACCCCTGCCTTGTTCCTCTGTTCATACAGAACTTATCAGAGAGGACTGCCCCACTTTAATTTTCATCTCCAATCTCTCCTATAGCCTCCTAATTAACCATATTATTGTATGAGGGAATGCAAATGCTTTCACTGACCTCATAAAATCCCAGCTTTCTCTGTCAAATGTTTTCTCTGCATCAAGACCCACAAACAACAGTGGTATTTTCTTACATTCTGCTTCCCTCTGGATCATCTTTGTTCTATTAATGTTTACCTGCCCTCCATAAAAAAAAAAACTGATCCATATTTATCAATTTTGGCAACACTTTTGCTATTCTTTTAGCCATTATAGACAAACATGGTTTAGAATCGATGGGTCTATACTATCTTTAGGTATTACAGCCACCACATCTTTTTTCCAGGATGTTGGTGCTTCTTCTCCTTTTAAAATACTGTTAAACAAAACCTTCTGGATCTTTATCACGTTCTTCCCTCCCACCTTCCAAACTTCTACAGGAATACCATATATTCCTGAAGATTTTCCTGTAGATTGGCTATACATCAGCATTTTTATTTCATCTCCTCCTAACCTGTTAATAGCTGAGCCTCATCTACCTCTAAACTTGGCATATTTAATTCTTTCACAAGTATTTTCCAGTTGTATAATTTCTTGGTGCTTTATATAGATTTTCATAAAATTTCCGAAATATTTCTAATACCACTACAGAATCTTTGGTTATTTTCCTTGTTCTAGGCTCCCTAAGCTTGGCAACAACATTTTCTTTCTGTTGCCTGCTTCAGTGTAGTAAATGCTCGCGTTATTATCAAAAAACAGCTGCTTAACAGCAATATTTCTAAACTCTTGCATATTACTGAGGTAGTCCCTTATTTTCTTTTTAGCACACTGTAGTTGTGCCTCTTCTTGTTCTGTGAGATTCCCTTTATTCGGCAATACTTTAACCTTTGTCAGTCCCTCTAAATGTTGTTGTGTCTTTCGGCTTTTCCCAGTTAGGGGTCGCCACAGGGGAACTCCAGTCCGCTAATGATTGGCAGTAGATTTTTACGTGCCGAGTTGCCGGCCCTGATGCACAACCTTCAACGAAGGTACGCCCATTTACGCATGTCTTCACACAGAAGACGCTCTAGCTGTCAGTCCCTCTAAATAATTATTGTTATTTCTTAACAATAACTCTTTCTTTCATTTCTACCTTAATTTTAACCTCCACTTTCATTTTATCCCACTCCCTAGCTCTACCATCTGGAGAAAATGTTATCTTTCATAATAACTCTCAAATAATTTCCATTACCCTTTCCTCAAATTCCTATCTGTTTAACAGATAGGTGGGGAAACACCAGTGTCTCACTTTTATTTCATTACCCTGCATTTTTATTTTAGTTACTATTGGCACATGATCTGAAATAGTTATTGGATGCATATCAAAGCTTTCAATCAATTAAATGCAAATGTTCCTGTGAGAGATATTATTTCTGTCTAGCCTAGCCCAATTTCTGTACCTCCTGCTACTGAATTCACATCTTCAATACCAAATATTTTCATAAACTTCTTCAAAAATCTACCCTCTATTGTTATATTTTCTCCTCTGGGATCCCCAGATACAGCCTCACTGTTGTAAATAAAATTCTAGTACTCACCTATAAGTAATATTTCCTGCTGAAACATGATTATTTCTCCAGAATTTTCTTAAGCACCATTTTAACAGATTTATGTGGAATATAAGCACGTGCCAGCATAATCCTCCTCCCCTGTCAGAAGCCCCTCACTACTACAATTCTGCTATTATCTTTTTTTCTCTTCTATCACTACTGGGGCAATTAAAATAAATACTCGCCTTTTCTTTTGTCCCAGATATTCCACTGTACAGCCATTCTGAATTTGAAATCCTTTCTTTATCAAATTCACATGTTGCTTTCTTTCCAAATGTCTCCTGTAGCTTAACAATTTGTACTCTGCATTTCTTAATATAGTTCACTACTCTTTCTTCTTTGTATTTACCTGTGAAACCATTCACGTTCAAAGATAATATGAAATGTATTGCTATTATAAGAAGTTATTATTCCAACCTACTATGTATAATAGCTTCTTTATAAATTTTTAGTTTCAGCTTTTGTGTTGCATGAGTACACTAGTGTTTGGCAGGTTGATCTTTATACAATTATTGCTTGTCTTATTCATTTCAACCTGTGCAGCTGATTTTCTTTCAGGTTCTCTAAATTTCTTCTTTACTGGTATCCGTACAGTGCACTTACTAGCCAGTAAATGAAATTTACCCAAAAAGACAAATTCACTGGCTCTCATTTCTGAGTTTCTGTTTTCACACTGGCAGAGTTGAAATTAAGCTGCTACTCAGCATGCAGCCATCTTGGAATCTACATAAACATTCTTGAGGTGAAATACCCAGCTCAATGGTACAGAGGGCTAAATCTCCAACTATGTTTCAAGCAACCAGAATTCGAACAGTGGCTTGGGCACCTTTAAAGAGCTGGCAAGAGTACATCAGAGTGAGTAGCTGTTACCAGGTCACTCATCCTAGGGAAAAAGAGGCTGCCAAGTCACTCATCCTGGGGAGACAGAGGTGGCTCAGGTTCACCATATGATGATACCTAGCAGGAATTCCCAGCTCTTGTAAATGCAGAGCAAATGGTCTGACTGTGTATAGGTAGAGGACTCACAGGGCTTTGCCTTCTGGGAATAGAGGGAGTTAAAATAAAAACAAATATTCTTGAGGTGAAATATATGAAAATGAATAACTGCATTAAAAAATGAGTGGTCCTACACTGTAATAAGTAAATGTAAGTGTGAGTATGTACACGTACACAGCATTATAATGTAACCCCCTCAGCAGCAGCTCAGGTATGAGACAAAAATGTCCTGGAGCCATTGCAGGGCTTTATTTATCAGAAGAAAAGTTTTAAAATTAATAAATAAAATTAGTTTTTCCTTACCTGCCATTAATAGGCCATGTTCGAGTGACATCACTGACATAACCAAATGATTCACAGCCTCCATCCAACAGCACCATCTCACCATCCTAGAAAGAAAATGTAGTGTTGTAATATAACAGATAATACTGTTTGCAACAAAGTGGCCAATCTGTAACTAACCCCGACACAAGAATGCTTTGCTTAGAAACTGCTGAAATATTGCATTGTGTAGTACATAATTCACAAATATTTATCAAGCGTTTGACTCTCCGTAATGACTTCACAAATGAAGCCTGTAAGTACATGGTAGCATTTCAGTCCATTAAGACAGTACCAGCATTCCTAATTTGTAGACTGGGCATCCCTACAACAGCAGATGGTATCCCCCTGTATACCTATCAAACTCTTATCACAGGAAATCTGGACAATGTCATAAACAATGGGGGGGGGGGGGGGCAGAGGCCCAAAAAGAGAGGCAGATTTTAAATATTGCTCTTATAAAATTAGAAAGTTGCTAGAATAATAGTATTTGTGTTAGTGTGCATATTCCTGAAGGATATGAAGTCTGAAACTCAAATGTCTATCATTATTTAGTGTCATCAATCTTCAGTGAATTGCCAGAAAACAAGTTATACAAAGGGCAGACCAAAAATATGAGGCAAAAACCTGGAGAGCTGAGAGGTATGCCCCTGCCTTTTTCTGTGTAATTTTACTATACTTTACTACTGGAGAGCAAATCATGTGCAATACTTGTTAATGACTGATACATGCGGTATTCTTAGCTGCAAACATTTATTCCCAATGCCATTTTCCCACTCAGTAGAAACAATTAATTTTATTAACCTCTACCTCTAATAGGGTAGTTTCATTTTTCTTGTTTTAGTGGGTACTGAAATGCTCTACCTGAATACAGACAGAGCTTAAAAGTAAACAGTTAAAGTGACAGCTACAAAAAATAATGATCATAGGTTTAGTTACAAATTAAAACACTGCTTCGCAGCTGGCTCCATCTTTTTTAAAACTGTAACTCTAATGATGAAAGACTTGTCAGCATCTTGTGAATATAACTCTGTTACTCTTACTGTGATTGTGAAAGATTAGTAGGCATTATGAACGGCAAAGCTCAGTTTATACTAAAAGAGAGTATCAAACTGTGTTGATATACAACTTACCATTTCTACAGATTTTTAAGGGTGGCTTATAAAGTAGATTTGACATGAGGAAACATTCTTCTGCTGATCATGTTGATGGAAGCCACTCTAACAAGACCCACATGAGGCATCCCCTGCACCTGGTTTAAGGACATAGTCACCTCCGAAGTTTCCACTTCCTAGTTCCTTCCATTAGTCAAACAAGTGACCTTCCTGTTGGAAGGATTAATAAAGGAACTACTTCAAACTTCCCTTGAAAAAGCTACAAATATGATTAGCATTCACATATTAGTGCTGTCTTACTCTGAGGGGACTTATACAAGCGGATCTGTCCAGTGACAGTAAAGGAAGCAAACAAGCATAAACAAAACGTTTCATCCAAGATTCCAGATGGATTGCCCTGTCAGGCCAAACCAAAATCAAACCATTTGGGCCCCAAGTATCACACGGGAACAAGTTGGTAAGCAGGTAGCTAAGGATTTGTAAGGGGTGTTGGGATAATACTCCAAAGACCGAGGATTCAAACAACTCCAGTAGATGTACAGTCACAAATAATCCCAAACGAATAAAAGGCAGACACTTCTGGTATTTAACACCACCAGTTTATTATGTACGTTTTCGTCAAACACTTCATCAGAAATGAACACCGGAACTAGAATCACACCCCTATTTATATCTACAATCAAACTGAATAATTAGTAAACTCAAAGCTATTAACAACTTAAGGAACATTTAAAGAGACAGAACAAAAAGAAGCATATTAGACTCCATGCAAACACAGCACTGAACTAAAATGTCATGTGTTCTCGTTTAAAAAAGTACAGTTTTGTACCTACCATAAATGTAGATGTCCGATAGGTATGCATCTGCAGTCCTAACATATGGGTTGTCCTGCCTCAGGCAGCCCCTCGGTCGTCCGGATTCCAAAGTCTGGGTCTGGCCTCGGCTGATGTCGCACTTCACCCGACGTCATAGCTGCTGGGGTATAAAGGCATCAGCTGACGCCATTTTCCTCAGTGTTTCTTGCCCCAGATGCCAGGTGCCCTCTAGGAAGGCTAAATTTGGATAAATGCAAATAATTCCAAACAGTAGAAAGCAAAATATATATATAAAAATATATACATATATACATACAAACAAATACACCATAATAGATTCCCCCAGCTAGCTAAAAAGAGGGGTAAGTACCCTAGGAATACCACAGAGGGGAAGGAGGGTGGGTAATCCTGACTGCAGATGCATACCTATCGGACATCTACATTTATGGTAGGTACAAAACTGTACTATGTCCTTCAAGGATGCATCTGCAGTCCTAACATATGGGTAGAATACCATAGCCAAACTGGGGGAGGAGGCACTAAGATAAAGATGGTGTAGTTAAGATCCCTTGCAAAACAGCAGTAGCAAAACCTGCTTGGGATCTAGAGTATAAAGGAAGATTATAATGCTTGGCAAATGTATGCACGGAGCTCCAAGTAGCAGCTTCTAAAATGTCTTTGGTGGCCACTCCTCGTAGGAAAGCTGTAGTGGTGGCTGTAGCTCTTGTGGAGTGAGGCCTGATATTTTCAGGAGTTGTCTTTCCATGAAAAGAGTAGCAAAATCTAATGCAATTTCCTATCCATTTTGAGATTGTCTGTTTTGAAATTGCTTTTCCTTGCACTCCTGTTGCATATGCTACCAGAAGCTGGTCAGTTTTTCTGTTGGTCTTAGTTCTGTCCAGGTAGTAGCGTAATTGTCTGTGCACATGCAAGGTATGTAGTAGTCTTTCCCCCCTGTTCTGTGGGTTGGGGAAGAATGTAGGTAAATGAATCGCTTGGTTCAATGATACCCTGGAGACCACTTTTGGCATAAAAGTAGGATTAGTTCTCACAGACACTCTATCCTGATGGAAGATAAGGAAAGGCTGTACTGCCATTAATGCCTGTAACTCAGATACCCTTCTTGCTGAAGTGATTGCTAGCAGGAAAGCAGTTTTCCAAGATAAGAACTTAAGTCTGCTGTTGCTGCTGCTTCAAAAGGGGGAAGAGTTAATTTTTCCAGCACAAAATTGAGATCCCATGTAGGTAAAGGTGGTTTCCTTGGAGGTTTTACATTTTTGATTCCTCTCAAGAACTGCCTGAGTAGAGGATGAGAGAAGACAGGAGGATCCATGTTGTACTCTGCTGAAATTGCTGATGCATGAATCTTAATAGAGGAGTAGGACAGGCCATTGTGAAACAGTTCTGCTAAGTATTCCAGGATGTGTGCTATGTTTGCCAATGAGACATCTTCTCCCTTTGCTGCACTCCAAATGAGGTATCTTTTCCATTTGGCTGAATAAGTTTTCCTTGTGGAGGGTCTGCGTGCCTCCAGGATAATGTCCTTAACCCTCTGAGATAAATCTGGTTTATTTTGTTTTATGCAATATTCCAAGCAGCTAGCTGCAGTGTTTTCAGGTTTGGATGCAGGGTCTTGTAGTTGTTCTGTGTTAGAAGTAAGGGACATAGAGGTAGAGGCCATGAGTGTGTCCGAGACATGCTTCTCAGTAGCGGGTACCAATGTTGCCTTGGCCAGTCTGGAGCTATCAGGATTACCTTTGGCTGTTCCTCTCTGATCTTCAGTAGGACTTTGTACATCAAAGGAAGAGGTGGAAATGCATATGCTGTCAGGTTTTTCCAGCTGAAGGAAAGGGAGTCCACCCTCCAGGCCAGTGGGTGGTATGTTCTTGAGCAGAATTTCTTCAATTGGTGGTTGTGTGGGGAGGCGAACAGGTCTATCTCTGGCATTCCCCATTTCTTTGTTATGGTTTTGAAGATATCTGGATGCAGCATCCATTCGTGAGCATCCGTGGTAGTTCTGCTTAAGGTGTCTGCTAGTGAATTTTCTTTTCCTGGTACAAATCTGGCCTGTAGTTGAATGTTGAGAGTCAGGGCCAAATTCCACAGGTCCATTGCCATCCGGCATAGAGGATATGAGTGTGTACCTCCCTGTTTGTTGATGTACCACATGACTGTGGTATTGTCCGTCCTTATCAGCAGGTGACCTTGTTGGAGGAATGGGCTGAATGACTGGATTGCATGTTTCACTGCCAGCATCTCCTTTAAATTTATGTGTAGATTCAGCTGGTCTTGGGTCCATAGACCTTGTATACACTTGTCCTCCATGTGTGCCCTCCAGCCTAGGTCTGAGGCGTCCGTGGTGATGGTCTGGCTTGGATGTGGTTTGTGGAAAGGCAATCCTCTGTTCATCTGACAGGCCTGGGCCCACCACAGGAATTCTTTTTTCTGGCATGGAATTATTGGAATCTGGGCTTCTAGACTGTGCTTGTGTTGAGACCATACATTCCTTAGGTACCATTGCAATTTTCTCATATGCAGCCTGGCATGCGGGATCAATATTATGCAGGATGCCATGTAACCCAGGGCTTGCAGGACTTTCCTTGCAGTAAGCCGAGTTTGTGTTGTTAATGCCATGAAATAGATTGGTAGTTGCTTTTGTTTTTCTTCTGTGAGAAAAGCCATCTGAGTTGTTGTATCCAGTTCTGCACCCAAAAATGTTATCCTTTGGGATGGTACTAGCCTTGACTTTTGAAAGTTGACTGTGTATCCCAAGGCTTGCAACAGTTGTATGGCATTTGCCAAATCTTTTGTTAATTTTGTCTTGTTGTCCGCTTGTATTAGGCAGTCGTCCAGGTATGGGTAAATTTGAATTCCCTGAAGCCTGCAATGAGCAATTACTGATGCCAGGCATTTCGTGAATACTCTGGGTGCAGTAGATGAGCCAAAGGGCAATGCTGAGAATTGATAATGCTCTGATCCTGCAAGAAATCTGAGGTGTCTTCTGTAATCTGGTCATATAGGGACGTGCAGGTATGCCTCCTTGAGATCTAGAGTCACCAGCCAAGACTCCTTGCCCAGCATGGGAAGAAGTTGCTGGAGGGTCAGCATTTTGAATTCTGGAACAATGAGGTATGTGTTCAGTGCGGACAAGTCGAGAATAGGTCTCCATTGATTCTCTTTTCTTGGTACAAGGAATAGCCTGGAGTAAAATCCTTGGCCTTGTTCCATAGGAGGTACATTTTCTATAGCTCTCATCCTTAGTAAGTTGTTGATTTGTTTTTGAGCCTCTGTTTTTTGGCTTGGTGGAAGGTTTGGCATTCCTCTCTTTTTTGGTAGAGTGTGGAAGTGAAACCTGTAGCCCTTGTCTATTGTTTGTAAAGTCCATTTGTCTCCTGTAATGCAATGCCAGTTGTCGGAAAATAAGGTTAGCTTTCCGCCCAAGGGTGCTTCCAGTTGTTCCCTGGTAGGCGGAACCAGAGCCAAGTCATTGTGTCTGTCCTGTGGAAGTGGTTGTAGTTGCAGCTGTGGCAGCACTTCTCTGGTTGGCAGGTTGCCACTGACGTCCCCTGTAGGCACCCCTAGATTGATTTCTGCCTCTTGGGCGTCTATTTCTGCCTCTCTGTGCTCTGGAGGTGTCTGGAAAGGACCAATTCTTCGAAGGCCAATTTCTGCTAAACCTCGGAGGTTGGACCTGTAAGAAATCCTTGACTGTTTGGACAGATTTTGCTTTTTCTTCCACTTTCTTTAGAACCTCCTGCACAGGGGAACCAAACAAACTTTGTTTCTCCATAGGAGCATCTAGGAGTTTTGACTTAACATGGTCTGGTAAGGATTGTTCTTTTAACCAGGCATGCCTTCGAATCACTGCTCCAGTCATAGCTGATCTAAAAGAAGCCTCCAGTGCATCATAGCCACATTTTAAGAAATGATTACTGACCTGCTGAGAGTTGTGTACCAAATCCTGAAGGGACTTGCGGTCTATAGGTTCAGGAGAGGACAGTTTTTTATTTAGCTGGTCTAACAAAAATTCCTGGTACTGAATCATGTGAAATTGACAGTTTAAGGCCCTGGCCGAAAGAGTAGCAGATGTATAAACCTTTTTACCCCATCTCTCTAATGCTCTTGATTCCCTTTCAGAGGGAAGAGGGTTCTTGGCAGAGGCAGCTGCCACACCTTTAGGGCCCTGTGAAATGGTGTCTGGGTCTGCAACATGAGCCTTATACAAGTGGTAGTGTGTGTCCGGGACCCTGTAATATCTATCAGGCTTGGCAGGGGCCGGAGGAAGAGAATCAGGGGTAGTACTGGCATCATTATATGCATCATCAACAACTGATAGTACTGGAGGAATGGCTAAAGGCCTATGCTGTGGTAAGTGTAAAAAAGTCCTTAGCCTTTTCCTTGAATCTGAAAAAACCTGGCCCTGCCATTGAAAGTGTTCCCTCATAGAATGTAGGGTTTCCCCAAAAGAAAATTCTTCAGGAGGAGAAGCAGAAGGAATGGAGTCTTTCTGCATCAGAATCCTCATAAGGAGAATATGGGCCTTCCTGATGGTCTGAAATATCTGAGTCATCCGAGGAATAGTCTGCAGAGACAGGTTCAGGGGGTTCAGTCCTAGGCCTCTTATCTGGAGGAGGTTGAGAGGCCCTGTCTGGGTGAGGTTGGGATCCCCTGATCAAAGAAATAAGATCCTCAGCCAGGCTGAGTATCTGGGAACTAGAGGTAGGCCTGTGTGAGGGAGCTTTTGTAGGTAAGGCCTTAGAAGATTTAGCTGCTTTAGCCCTGGAAAAGGCCTTGATAGACATAGAAGCAGGGGGTCTAGCAGCCCCACGTGCAGGGGTAGAAATGTCTAAAGGAATAGTGTCTGACAAATTCTGGGTGCCTGCTTCTGTAGCAGTAATTTCAGTAGCAGATTCAGCCATGCTCTGTGAGGCCTCGGTTATCGGAGGCATGCTTTCGGCCGAAGGAAGAACCGAGGACTCAGTTTCAGCTGAAACCGAGACACTTGCGGTTGGCCTAACCGTGGTTTCAGCCGAAACCGTGGACCGCGAGTGTCAGTCCTTTTCCTTGCGCTTTTTAGCTAATTGTGTAGTCGGAGTCTCCGACGGCATTTTATATGCAAAAGCAGGACCAAAAAACTCCTCTGCAAACTCCGACCGACGTCTAAGCGTCCGTCGGTTGAAGGAAGCACAGGCTAGACAAGCTGATACGTCGTGGTCTGGGCCTAAGCAAGGAAGGCAGTAAGAGTGGAAATCTTTATGAGGTATTTGTTTCCCACAAGTTAAACAATTATTTACTTTGTCTGACATCGGCTGAGGCAAGAAAGAGTCCCCAACGGGGTACTTAGCTTTTTTAGAAGTCTTCGGTAGTAGAAATCTCTGGATCTGACCAACCGGCACTTGCGAACAGCTTCTGCTTCGGGCACCGCGCGGCAAGAAAGACTGAGGAAAATGGCGTCGGCTGATGCCTTTATACCCCAGCAGCTATGACGTCGGGTGAAGTGCGACATCAGCCGAGGCCAGACCCAGACTTTGGAATCTGGCCGACCGAGGGGCTGCCTGAGGCAGGACAACCCATATGTTAGGACTGCAGATGCATCCTTGAAGGACATCATGTATAAAACTGTAACCATAAACCTTATTATCCTAAATATTGCTATCTAAAATTTATAATAATTTTATTAAAATTGTAAAAACTATTTTTTTAAAAACATATATAAATATTGCAAAATCTACACATTACAATCTTGCTACCCTTAACTTCAGGACAGGAAAAAGGGAAACATTCTCATTTAATCCAGGTTCCCTGTAGGCTTCAAGGATAACCTGCCAATATAACTCATGGTACTCAATTTGCATCTCCCACTGACCACCTCTCACATCACAGGGAATTTCTTCTAACACATAAAAAGAAAAAACAGCCTGGTCACGAACTAAAGTGTGTTTATATAGGGTGTTATTTTTGGTGTTTGCGACTGCTCCGGTTCTAATGGCAACAAGTAACAGTAAAGATGGAGAACTAAAAACTTTTATTAGTCATTTGTCTCAACTTATAGAGCTGCTGACTCCTTCCTATCAATCAGCATCGAAGGGCGGATCCATGCATTCACTTCCTGGTAATCAGGAAGCTTTGTGAACAGCCTTTAGTGCTACACAGGCTGCTAAGAACTGCCTTGAGAGTTCTGTAAGGCAAAATGGGGCAGGCAATGGTGATCTAGAATTTGAAGAAACACCCAGAATTCTAGTTGGAGCGGATGAACAGAGTGAAGTTAACTTTCAAGTTGGGACTTCTAAACAAACTGCCTTACAAGGTGACTGTAACACTGAAGATTTGACTGTGTGTAGTAATGCAACATATGATGACAATGTTAATTTTTTGCAAATGCTTATGCTTAAACACCGTTCATTAAATCTTGATAATACTTCTCTTAATGAATGTTTAAAATTGGGAATTGTGCCTAAGGGTCTTAGGCTTTGGAAATTTCCCAACAATGTTGTTGATGGTTCGATTTTGCACCAACATTTGTTACATATTTTTGATACAGCTGGTTTTGAGGTAATGCAAGTCATCATTAAGAACATTGAGCCTATTTTAAGAGATGTTTTTAAGCAGACAGAAATTGTCAATAGGAAAATTACAGAATATTTATTATTTAAAGTAGATGAATACTGAAAGCAATACATGGATATTAAGGTCACTACTGACCAAAAATGTAATGACATTTTTGAGAGGAAAAAAAAGAGGAAAACTGACAAGGATCTGATTCAGAACAAGGAAAAAAGGAGTTATCCTAAACCTGGGGGGAGGGGGGGGTTGTTGACCCACTTTCAAATAAGATTGAAGTTTAATAACAAAGGGGACACTAGTCATAGAAAAGACTGGGATGAACAAGAAACTGAATTGTCTCAAGGTGAGCCTAGTTTAAACAACCAGAACCCTGTGGAATACCCACCCCTCAGACGGTCCGAGAGGCTCCATAACAAGTATTCCAAAAGTTATTATTGGAGGGACGGGCAACAATACGGGATGGACCAGGGGGAAAGGCAACAGGAAGTACTAAATGAAACACCAGCCTTAAACCTTCAGTCTTTTACTCAACAGGGGCCTAAATGTACACCTATAGGAGATGCAACATATTTAATTATAGTAGCCTGGATGTTAATGAGACTTGTTTTTCATTATTTTCTTCTTCTTCTTTCGGCTTTTAGGGGTCGCCACAGTGGATCACTTGTCTGCTCATGACTGGCAGTGGAGTTTTACAGTATTGAGTTGCCAGCCTGGCGCCCAACCTTCCACTGAAGGCACACACATGCACGCACTCACGCCTAGGACCAATTTAGAGTGTCCAATTCACCTACATCATGTCTTTGGGATGTGGGAGGAAACCGGAGCATCTGGAAGAAACCCACGTGATCACAGGGAGGACATGCAGACTCCGCACAAAAGGCACCCCAGTCGAGAATCGAACCGGAGAACCTCTTGCGGTGAAACGACAACACTAACCGCTGCACCACCATGACCGCCCCTTTTTCATTACTTTCTAAGGGATTCAATTTATCCCCAAGTGGAAGTCGGACAATTAGGAGAGTAATTATTGATCTTAAAATATTTCTGTGGAAAAAAAATTTTGAAATAATGATGGGTGAAACATAACATTGACTGGTCCATGAAGGTCCTAAGAGAAAAAGTATTTTTAACCCCCCCTCTACCCTCAGTTGAAAAATTTTGAGTTGATGGTGGAAGAACTTAGGCTAGCCATACTGAACAAATTTTCACCTAATCTTACCACTGAGGAGTATAATCTACTGAATGACATTAGGCACAATAAATATGTACGGGTTATGAAACCAGATAAGGGAGGGGGTACGGTTTTCATGGACACCACTATTTACAATGCAAAAATATTAGACATTATTGGAGAACCAGGAAAGTATACCAGTGCATCCAAGAATGAAATCAATATTGCCCATCAGCGGATACATTTAGCTTTGAATGACTTAATGCTTGAAGGTTTGATTGATATAGGTACTCTTGAATTTTTAATCAATGTTAAACCCTGGGTTCCCTCTATATCTGGGATACCCAAAGTACATAAGGATATAAATGAGCCCCCACTTAAGCCCACAGTGGCGGATGAAGGATCCATTACTGTCCCCTTAGCAAAATACCTTGATGTAAAGTTGAAACATATCCCCCAACGAGACCAGTTTGTTTTAAGGGACTCATGGGACATGTTAAGGTGTATTAAGTCTTAATTCCTACATCCACAACTGTTTGTCACCATAGATGTAGTTGATCTATTTGGATGTATTCCACATAATATTGGTTTGGTTTGAGAAGGTAATTAATGATTGTGGTGGCTTATCTTTCAACGAATTTTGAACATGTGTTGAGTTGATGGATCTGGTGCTTAACAATAATTTTTTGTTCTCAGAGCGGGAACTTTTCCATCAAATTAGTGGGGTTGCTATGGGTGCTAGATGCGTCCCAGTACATGCTAACCTTGTCCTTATGTACTGGGAGCAAAAATATGTTTTGGAGTCCTCATTTAAAGATTGTTGGTTCATCCACAGATAGTTTTTGGATGACATAGTCATCTTTTGGAAGGATACTGAGGATAGACTGAAGTTATTTTTGGATTATATTTCCAAGAGTACTAGTTTTTTGAAGTTTACCCATCATTGTGCTAGAGATACCTTAAATTATTTGGCTATCACCATCGACGAAAACACCAAGTGGCTTTAAATCAAAAATCTTTAGGAAAGAGACATATTCCAGCTCTTTCCTCCACTTTAAAAGTGCCCACCCTTTTAGTCAGAAAAAAAGGTATAGTGAAAGGTCAGCTGGTGAGAGCTAGCCGTATGACCTTTGAGGACAGTGACTTTGACTTGGAGGTATTGACGTTTAAAGAAATGTTCACTTAGAGGGGTTACCCTAGTGGACTGATAGAACAGTTGGCTAAAGAAGTGAAAGAGGGTAGGGCAAAGCAGATTTTGCCCTTTAATAGGGATGGGCAGCGAGGCAGTAGAAGTGTCCATTGGGCCAAGTACAGATATTGCACCTGTAAGTAAGAATTATGAGTCTTCCTTTACCACTGATTTTAGTGGGGACCAACTGTTATTAGAGACATTTTGAATAATGAATGGGGTAAATTTTCCCAGTTGTCTGACCTTAGAGGATTTAAGGATACTTCCCTCATTTGTACTTTTAGAAAGGGTCTGAATATTAAAAATTTGATATAAATAAACTTTTCAAATAGGACTAATCATTATACATTAGGGACATACAAATGTGGTAGATGCCCTCAGTGTCCTCTAATAGCACAAGGTGAAGTGGTGACTGTAGAAGAATGCAGCAAATGCATAGCTGTGACCAGCCATTCCTCATGTGAATCTATGGGTCTGGTATATATATAGCTAAGTGTGGGTCCTATCCCACTTTTTATATTGGTAAAACAGAGAGAAAGCTGAAGAGATGAATATATGAGCACACTAGGGACATTCGTAACCAAAATGTTAACAACGCCCTATATAAACATACTTTGGTTTCTGACCAGGCTGTTTTTTTCCTTTTTATGTGTTAGAAGAAATTCCCTGTGATGTGAGAGGTGGTCAATGGCAGACACAAACTGAGTACCATGAGTTAAATTGGCAGGTTATCCTTGAAGCCTACAGGGAACCTGGATTAAATGAAAATGTTTCCCTTTTACCTGCCCTGAAGTTAAGGGCAGCAAGACTGTAATGTGTAGATTGTGCAATATTTATATATGTTTTTAAAAAAATGTTTTTACAATTTTAAAAACTATTATAAATTTTAGATAGTAATATTTAGGATAATAAGGTTTATGGTTACAGTTTTATACATGTTTTTAAACGAGAACACATGACATTTTAGTTCAGTGCTGCGTTTGCATGGAGTCTAATATGCTTCTTTTTGTTCTGTCTCTTTAAATGTTCCTTAAGTTGTTAATAGCTTTGAGTTTACTAATTATTCAGTTTGATTATAGATATAAATAGGGGTGTGATTTTAGTTCTGGTGTTCATTTCTGATGAAGTGCAGAGTGCCTCTTTGGTCCTCTTCAAAAGGAACCTTGACGATTGGATGGGAGAAAGGAAATTCACCCCGGGGATCACGTCAGTCACCCTGCTAGACAGGGGTCCAGGGAAGTAAATAGTGTGGGAAGAAATAGCCAGGGAATTGTTATGGCTAGGCTTGTATAGGCCCTAGGGCCGATAGCCTAGTACCAACCTATGAACCTATGAACCTAAGTGTTTTGATGAAAACGTACATAATAAACTAGTAGCGTTAAATACCAGAAGTGCCTGCCTTTTATTTGTTTGGGATTACTTGTGGCTGTACATCTACTAGAGTTGTTTGAATCCCCAGTCTTTGCAGTGTTCTGAGTGTTTTAGTGACTGAGGGTACCCCTATCTGATTTACGTTTACTTGGTGTTAGGATATTACTTTTCTTATTGATGGCATCTGTCTGTAAGTGACGATGGGGGCCAGACTGGGTAGAAATTTATGGCTTCCTATACAACTGTTTGTTTTGTGCAAGTGCAACAGATCCATCAGGGCTGGAGCTGTCAAAACAAGACAAAAACAGACCAGGCCACAAAAAAGAGGAAATGCGTAATATGTGGTCAGATTTAGACAGGTCAAATAACCAGAAAACTTTTGGGTAGTGTGAGGAGGATCTTAAGGAGAAATAAGACAGTGTCTTGTGGGATACTTGCTTCTTATGGAATATAAGACAATAGACATTTCTAAAAGAATACAACGCCCCATTTGGGATGTACCTTACAAGACACTTGCAACAGCTGGAAAGGCCACAAAAGTACCTCACCAAGAGGATTACTGGCCTCAAACTGATGCCCTATGCAGCTGACTCAAGAAACTCCAGCTGTACTCTGTTGCATGCCGCTTACTCAGAGGTGATCTCTGCCTGACATACAAGGCCATGTCCAACCCAGAATTGATGGACATGTTCCACCTAAAAAAAAAAACAAATCCCGGAGAGCTACACGCTCAGATATAAACCTCACCACAACGATAAATAGTACATGCTGGAGAGATAGATTCCTATCCAAGAGACTCCCCATGCTTTGGTACAGGATTCCAATATACATCAGGCACAGCCCCTCACTAACACTCTTCAAGAAAAACCTTGACGGGGTGGATGGGAAACAGAAAATTTACCCCGGGGATCACTGCAGTGGCTCTGCTGGACAGTGGCGCAGGGAATTAATGGCTCTGCTGGACAGAGGCACAGGGAACTAATCTACGGGGGTGGTGAAAGCCAACACATTCTGGCTAGGCTTATAAATGCCCTTGGGCAGACAGCCTAGTACTTACCTATGAACCTATAAATATAAGCTTGGGGATCTAATATTCTAGTGAATCACAATGGCTACAATAAAAAAGGTCTTCTACTATACAAAATCTAAGGGCCACAAGCAAAATGAGCTCTAAAGAGAAAATTACATTTCTGTTCATGTTAAAAATTCAGGTCCCACAGAATGATCGATGATTTAAGGTGGTACTTCAGAAGAGAGTGCTCTCCAAGGAACTTCCTAGTTAACCTGCCAGAGTCTACATTCTACCATATCATGGAAAGCTAAAAGGGCTGATGACTGTAACTTCACAAACAGTACATGAAAAAATGTAATGTAAATGTATTTATTTCTGAATTTAGATTAATGATGCACCAACCATATTCCTCAATTTAAACAAAAAATGCTTCCATATGGTACAGCAAATATAAGAGTCATATGAGTATACAGCATATCAGATGTTCTTTGAGGGTACCCTCCAAATGAGTGGCAGCTGGGATCTCCTTCCTGAAAGCCCCCGTTTAGAACCCAGCATCCATTCTTTAAATAATTCTATCTCCTAAAATCAGGCTGCATGCATTTCCTCTGGTATATACCAGGGGATCACCTCAGTGGAATGCTTGATCTGTCCCTTCTGCCCCAACAAGACACAAAGGGTAGATGACTACCTCAAAGCAGGAGGGTGGAGGGAAGACAATCAATAAGAATGTACTGCAGAGGATATTCCTGAAGATTGGCTGACATGATAAATACTCGTGTATCTGTTATATTTTACTTTGACAGTCTTTCTGCAGTAAGTGACAACTAGAAAAATCCCAAAACAGTAACAAAAACAGAAAAAGAAAAAACAATGGTAGGAGCCACAGCAGTCTAGAGGCAATATACAGAAGGCCAAATACTACAGGAGAAAGAGAAGCCAAAAGAAGATCTCTTACAAGAGTAAACCCATACTAAACAAGTTGGTAAAATGATGCCTTGAGGTCCACGTGTTCGCAACACACGTCTACAATGTACATTTTTTTGAACAAGGACAGGAAACAGCAAACCCCTGAGTAGTCTTTGACTGGCTTGGTCAGTGGATGGTGAGCAGTCTTGCACTGACACAATCAAGCATACACCACATTTATCACAGTGTATACATTTAATTGTTTTATTTTTTATTTTGTGCAGTTAAGTATGATACATTTAAAATAAAACAAAACATTTACTATAGTTTCTGGTTACATATTTTGTTCTTGTTTTGGCTTAAGCCTTGCACATTTTGGGGATGAGGGTTTGTTTTAGGGGAAAGTTGCTACACTGTAAAAGTTGGCATATAACCACAAAACAAATCTTGGCTAAGGCCCTGCTGCCCAATGATAAACAATGCAGCTGGAAATACATCAGGAAAGCATCATCTTTGTGTAGGACAAAAGAAATACACACATTAACAGCTTCCCCGAGATCATGCTCACTTGAGGTACAATCGTAGCTGTCAGATCACATTCAGTGATTCAACTTCTACAAAGAAAATAGGGAACTGGATGGACTAAGGGAAACTCCAAAACAAGAACTGAAAGAAAACAAGGGCTCAAGCAATGGGAAACTTGTCTCTTAGGTAAGGCCAAAAAGGATCTATCAAAAAGCAGAATAACAAGTTTTGACTTCCACAGACAGCATAGATGAAGATAGTCAAAAACAATGTCTTACACTATGTCAGAGTACATTCAACTATCTGTCTCAAACAGCATGGAAAAAAAAGAGTAATATTCCAAGGAGCTGGGGAGGCTAAAAGAAGGCCTACAGGAAATACCTGATAAACTTGTGTTAAACCTGAATCATGCTTCTAAACAAGATCATGATGTACTGAGATGACACAAACATAAACCTCAACCAGGAATAACTTAAGGCCAAGACAACTGGAGGTAGAACAGCAGACTTCTCCATCCTACGACAAAAACACTTCCACCTACCAGAATACATTTGCTTTAATGTTAGGCTTTTTAGAAAACTTCAGACACTCAGAAACCTTAGCCTGAAGTTATAGTAAGATCGATGGATTTACATGAGCAGCCAAACATTAGGTTGCATACGGCAACATCTCTAACTCAATAGGACCTCCCTAACCTGAACTGGAAAGATCACTGGATTGGCTCTTGGGACCTGAGTGTCTGAAGCTGAAGGTTATTTGGCCACCAGGAGGCAATAAGACTGTCTAGCCTTATCCTTGAACTTTGCAAAAAGACACAAAATCAAGGGAAACAATGTACAAAAGTAAAGGAACAATCTCCTTCAGTCTAGGAAGCAGGTATTCAGAACCCTCACCTCATGCCTTGCTGCAGAGAACAGAACTTGGGAAGGACTGTCTTGTCCATAATGGAGAATGGATCAACTTTCCTAGGACTCTTCACATATAATAAACTTCCCAAATATGTGAGTCATTGATGCTTAACTCCAGGAAGCAGATGAAGCTGTAAAACAGGGGGTCTTTCAATGTGTTCATTCTCCAGGGGAAATAAACTCCTTGCCAACAACATAATGTGATACAGGTCTCATTATAACCTCACAATGACGACTTGTGCAGGAGTATGAAGCCATGATCTTTATCAACAACCCCCTTTTCCCCATTTTGTAGACTGGGTCAGAGTGTACATCAACAGTGCTACCTAGACCCAATGTTTGTACCACAGAATGGCTATGCTTCCCCCAATTTACTCAGGCACTACATCATGACTTGTTTATCCAATATGAACATCAGAAGATCGGTTTTCACTTTTTCCTTCCTTTGTTTCCCAACAGCCTGGGAGGCAAGCAACAATACTCTTAACTCAAGTAGGCTGATATAAGACTCTCACAAGTTGCACTTTCCCTGCCCTAATGGGTCCCCAAGCCTACCTGTGAAGATTGTGTCATCAGGACATAGAATGGGTTAGATGGCAAAAAGGGAATTCCTACCCCTACCACTGCCCTACCCCATAGAATGTGTCAACATGGGTGGAACAAAAACAAAAGGTCCACAACAGCAGGGTGGAAGTGCAACCACTGGCACCTCACAGTCATTTTTCAGCACTGTCACATGGAAACAAGTCAATGGAACCAAGAAATCAGTTGCTGCTATCAGCTGCCACAGTCACACCAAATGCTGACCTTTTTAGGTACCCAAGGAGTTTAATGGAGTCTGTGTAACAGTGGTGTATATTCTACCCAGTGCTAATACCATGAAGCCCTGAACAAACTACACAACTATCTGTGAGCTACAGGGTAGCAGGTGACTTCAATCCAGCTGATCTGAGAGGTGCTACCCCACTATTATCAATATGTAGAATTTCGCAAAAGAGGTACAAGCATTTTGGACAGGGCATACACCAACATAAAAGGAGCCTACAAGGCAGTACAACAACCTAATATAGAAAGCTCTGATCACCTTTCCATCATGCCTCTACCAGCCTACAAACCTGTTCTGATCAGAGAAAAGCCCACTGTGAAGCAGATCAGGGTTTGGCACTAGGAGTCAATGGAATGTCTGCAGGATTGTTTTGAAAGTACCTACTGGGATGTATTCAGACTCAAACCAACAGGTAAACATAGATGACTACCTAGAAGCAGTAATGGCATACATCTCAAAGTATGTTGATGATGTGTCTACCACCAAAGTATCACAATTAGAGCAAACCAAAAGGTTTGGCTCACTAGTAAAGTCTATGAACTCCTGAAGGCCAGGAATGCAGCATTCAGGTCAAAAGACAAGGAAGGTCTAAGTGAAGCCAGAGCAAATCTAAAAAGTGGCATTAAAGAGGCTAAGAGGGAGTATGGAAGGAGGGTACAGAGTTACTTTGAGGATATGAGGGATACTACGAGTCTTTGGCAAGGGATACAACAGATCACTGATTATAAAACCAAGGCAGCTCAGTGTGAAGACAGCACTAAATTCCTGGACATGCTGAAGTTCTTCTTTGGTAAATTTGAAGAGAAAAACATCTTGCCTGCCTGCAGCTAGGTTACCCACTGACCAGAATGAAAGGGTGCTCAGTCTTAACTCTGAGGAAGTGAGAGATTAGCTAAAGAAAGTAGACCCCAGGAAGGCTGCTGACCAAGACAATATACAGGGCAAAGTACTAAAAGGGTGTGCAGATCAACTATGCTCAGTTATGACAGATATCTTCAACACCTCCCTTGCTCTAGAAAAAGTACCCTCTTGCTTCACGATAACAAATATCCCTCTTCCCAAAAAAAAAACATTCCCTCTTGCCTGAATTACTACAGACCGGTTGCTTTAACTTCTAATGTCATGAAATGTTTTGACAGGATTGTTAAAAGGCACTTGTCAGCAATTCTAACATCGACCTTTGATCCTCTGTAGCTCACTTATTGGGCTAGCAGGTCCACTGCTGATGCCATATCAGTGGCATTGCACCTCTCACTTGACCATCTAGAGGGAAAGAACAACTATGTCAGACTGTTTTTCATAGACTTCAGTTGGGCATTTAATACTGTGGTTCCGATGCAACTTATCGATAAGCTAGTCAACCTTGGAATTAATCACCTTTGTAACTGGATCTTAGACGTCTTGATCAACAGACCACAGAGGACATGTGTGGGAAATAACACCTCGGGGTGCATAATTCTCAACACCGGTGTTCCTCAGGAGTGTGTACTCAGCCCACTGCTGTTCACTATCCTTACCCACGACTGTTCTGCAAAACACAGCTCCAATTATATCATAAGTTTGCAGATGAAAACACGGTCGTGGGCCTCATCAAAGGAGAGGATGAAAGAAAGTACAGAGACGAAGTCAACTATCTGATCAACTGGTGTGTGAGAAATAACCTACACCTGAACATCAATAAAACAAAGGAAATCATCACTGACTTCAGTAAAAGGTCAACTGCCCACTCATCGCTCAAGAGTAACGGTGAAGAGGTGTAAATGGAACACACATTTCAGAGGCTGTCTCTTGGCCTGTGAATATTGGTCAGTTGGTCAAAAAGGCCTGTCAACATCTCCACTTTCTGAAAAGGCTCAAAAGAGAAAAGCTCCCAATTACTGTTCTCTCCACCTTCTACAGAGGAGCTAGTAAGAGCATTTTCACCTGTAACTTCCCTGTTTGGTTTGGGAACTGTACAGTTGCTGAAAAGAAGAGGTCATAGAGAGTGGCAGGAGTTGCTGAGAAAATCATAGGCACCAGTCTACCATCACTCGAAGAGCTATTCAGAGCAAGGAGCCTTAAAAGAGCCCACAAAAGTGACTCCTCACACACACCCTGCACATGGCTAGTTTACTCAACTGTCATCTGGCAGGAGGTACCGCAGTATTTGCTGCAGGACCTCTAGATTCATTAACAGCTTTCACCCAACAGTGATGAGACTTATTAACTCGGACACCAGCCTTAGTGACTCCACCACAAATTAACTTAATAAAGTGTTTTGTTTGGAATGTGCAATATTTATTTATTTACTTAGTTACATATTTGCATTCAAGTACAATTGCCTGTTACTTGTTTTATGCAATAATATACAAAGAGCGACCATTTTAGTTCATATGCAATAATTAGTCTTACCTGTCACACTGCTACTGTACAGGATTTATATGACTACATAAGGGGGCTCATTTTTTTCTTATGTTCTTGGGGCATATTCATTAGTCTCTAATTCCGTTATTTGGTATGTCTTAATGCTGTATTTGTTGTATCCTAATGCTTCTTCTGTACTCCCATGGTGAGCTGATACCCAATCTCATTTAGGTTTACACATCTGTAGTCCTAAATGACAATAAAGTTTACTTTGAATCTTAAGTCTTTGAAAAATCTTTCAAAGTCTAGTTCTCCACCCACCACTGCTCTCTCACCCAGGATGTGAATGAAGGTCATGACCTCTTGACAAAGCAGGAAAGACTGGCACAGCAGCATGTCCAGCTTCCCCACAATTGGAAAGCAATCTAATAAACAAAAATTATCTCTGATTTCTCTCAGTTTATTACAACTTTCATAAACTGCACCCAAGGCAAACCGTAATTATAGACAAAAAGCACTCATGGATGTGTACCCTAAAGATATTGGCACCAAAATACTGGCAAAGATTTCAGGAGTACTTATGGCAACACAGAAGAAGGGGCTTTGTAAAGGAGAAACTACCTGTGCAGCATGGGGGGTCACTAGGCAGACTGTAGGAGTAGAAGATAAAAAAAAAGATTAGTGTAGTAGCACCAGCTGATATCAAAAGGCATTTTTGACTCAATGGAGTGGGAGTGTCTGGAAGAAGTGCTGGAAGCATTAGGCTCTAGGAAGAATTTTGGTAAGCAGATGAGGACCCTTTTGAAAAGCAATACTCTAAGGTAGTGGTAAAAAGAAGTTATGTACTCACCATAACATTCCATCTGAGTAGGTACTTCATTTGTCTGCAACCTGTGGGTATCGGATCCGACTTCGGATCCGAGCCGGCAGCTTTCCAAGCTACAAGATCCGAACTCCTAGCTCCTCCCCTACCCATAATCCCCTGCTAGCTGCTGTATTACCTCAGATCGACTTTTTGTCGTACCACCCAACTAATCACCTCGATAGAGGAATACACCAGATGTAAAATCTTGGCAAGAGCTTACAGGTAACCAGAAAATCCCGAAAGGTTCGGGGGATGGCAGGGGGGGTCGGCTGCAGACAAATGAAGTACCTACTCAGATGGAACGTTATGGTGAGTACATAACTTCTTTATCTGAAGTAGTTACTTCATTTGCTCTGCAACCTGTGGGACAGAGTCCCGAGCTACTCAAGAAGGAACCTGGGTGGCCTTTACGGAAGGATATTCCGAAGCACCGCGGAGCCAAAAGAAGCCCTGCCTCTCAAAATCATATCTAGTTTATAATGAGAAATGAACGTATGAGAAGAGGACCATGTAGCTGCTGAACATATGTCGTCCAAGGGAACCTTAGACCAAAAGGCTGCTGAGGTGGCTACAGACCTTGTAGAATGAGCGTGAATTCCAATAGGGGCCGGTTTGCCTGACGATATATACCCCTGACTTATGCACTGACAAAACCAATTTGCTAGAGTCACTTTGGAAATGGCTTTACCCATGGCAGATCTAGCAAAGGATACAAACAACTGGTCTGACTTGCGAAAATCTTTAGTTCTATGCAAGTAGAAACGTAGTTGTCTGTGCACATCCAATTTGTGCAACTTGTATTCTCCTTTGTTCTGAAAGTTTGGGAAGAATACTGGTAAATTTATTGACTGATTAATATTTGACTCTGAAGCCACCTTAGGTAAGAAAGACGGGTTAGTCCTGAGGGACACTCTATCCTTGTGAAAGATAAGGTAACGGGGTTTCATGCACAGGGCTTGTAATTCTGAAACCCTCCTGGCCGAAGTAATAGCCACCAAGAAGGCTGTTTTCCATGACAAGAATTTTAACGGGACCGAAGCCGCCGGCTCAAAGGGTGGACTTGTCAGGGCTTGTAAGACTAAGGTCAAGTCCCATGGGGGAACCACAGTTTTTATCGGCGGCCTCAAAAGAAAGATGCCTCGCAAGAAAGTTTTGCATAATTTTGCAGATGCCAAAGACCCTAGGCCATCACCTACATGAAAATGGGAGATGGCCGCCAACTGCACCTTTACTGTAGAAGCACTTGCTCCCTGCCGAAAGATCAGTGACAGGAAGTCCAGAATAGTCGGAATAGGGACTGTGAATGGGTCCAAGCCCTTGTCTTTAGCCCAGATGGAGAAACGTTTCCATTTACTATTGTAAAGTTTTCTGGTAGACGGCTTATGGGCCGCGACCAGTATGGCCTTAATGGGAGATGAGATGCCGGGAGTCCTAGCCATTATTGGAACTGGATCAACCAAGCCGTAAGCTTGAGGTTGACCAGGTTCGGGGTTTGGCAACCCGCAGGATGCGAGATCAGGTCTGGCATGGGGTCCAGAATCCATGGAGGAGCCACACTGTGAGACCGCAGGTAGGGGAACCAGGTCTGCCGAGGCCAGAATGGGGCTATGAGGATAACTTTGCTCCCCAACCGACAGGCTTTCTGTATGAATTTTATCATGAGTGGGAGGGGGGGATATGCATATAGGAGACCGGGAGGCCAAGCATGAACTAGAGCATCTCTGGGACTCTCCCCTTTGGGGGGGGAAGTATTGCGAAGTACTCGCTGCATTTTGTGTTTAAAGGAGAAGCAAAAAGATCGCAGCGAGGCCAACCCCATTTGCGGAAGATCTGCTTCGCAACAGATGGATTTCGAGACCACTCATAAGGAGTGAGAAGTACTCGACTCAGTTTGTCCACTAATATGTTGGACCATCCTGGAATGTGCATTGCTATCAGAAACCGGTTGGTGGATATCGCCCATTCCCAAACTCTCATGGCCTCTCGACAAAAGGGATAAGATCTGGTTCCTCCCTGTTTGTTTATATACCAGACTACTGACATATTGTCTGTCTGGATAGCAACAGTCGCCAGAGGGAGAAGGTCGTGGAGAGCACACAATGCCAAAAGCACTGTCCTCATCTCTAGGACACTGATATGCAAAGCGGTCTCTAAGGACGTCCACGTGCCTTGGACGGATCTGCCTGAACAATGCCCCCCCCACCCGAGGCGAGATGTGTCCATGGTCAATGTGGCTTGGGGTGGGGCAATCACCAAGGGCCTTCCTTCTCTGAGTTCCCGCGCATGGAGCCACCAAAGAAGGGAGTCCTTGCAAACTCTGCTCAGTGGTATAGGCGTGTTCAACGGGTGGAGTGATAGGGACCACTGGACTTGTAGGGTCCACTGTAATATTCTCATTCGCAGGCGTGCGTGAAGGGAGAGACCGATTGCTGCCGCCATAGACCCTAGTGCCCTCAGGACTAACTCCGCCGGAGGGGCAGGAGTCCGAAGAAGGGTTAACACCGGCCGTGACAAGCTGCTCAGCCTGTCCGAAGTTAGAGTAGCTCGAGATATACGGGTATCCAACCTGGCCCCTATAAAATCCAGGGCCTGAACGGGGCACAGGGAGGACTTCTGCAGGTTTACTGATATGCCTAAGCTGCGGGCAAGGTTCAGGGTGTAATCCCTTGCCACGCAGAGTTGATGCCTGTTGGCGGCGGTAAGGAGCCAGTCATCTAGGTACGGGAAGACCTGAAAGCCCTGAAGTCTCAGGTGGGCTGCAACCACTGTCATGACTTTGGTGAACACCCTGGGGGCTGAGGTGAGGCCGAACGGAAGAACCCTGAACTGATAATGACTAACTTCTAGCCGGAAGCGGAGGAATCTTCTGGATCGTCTGTCCATTAGAATATGGTAGTACGCATCCTTGAGGTCTATGGAGCACATCCAGTCATTCTCCCGCAGAAGGGGGAGAATAGATTGGAGGGTGACCATCCGGAATTTTTCCTTGGGTATGAACAGGTTCAGAGCGTAAAGGTCTAAGATGGGTCTTAGGTCCCCCGTTTTCTTTGGCACCAAAAAGAACCTGGAGTAGTAACCCAATCCGGACTGATCTGGGGGGACGGGCTGGATGGCTCTTTTTCTTAGCAACTTCGAAATTTCTGAAGCCGCTGCCTCCCTCTGATCGGGTGGTACATCGGGGAGGCGTCTGGTCTTGGGAGGATGGTTTAAGAAGGGAATGAAATAACCTCTGGATATTATACGGAGCACCCATCGATCTGTAGTAAGGGACTCCCAATTTGACAGGTGCTCCGTCAACCACCCCCCGACTGCCTCCAGAGAGGGACAGTCGGGCAAGCCCTCAGGGCTGCTGCGCGGGCCTGTCTGAGAAAGGCTCTCTAGACCCGAAGTTACGCGGCCCACGTCTGCCTCTGGGCCGGCGTCCACCTTGTCCTCCTCTGCCTCTAGAGGACGAGGGGTCCGAAGCTGGATGGGATTGCTAAGATTTACGGAACCATAGCTTCTTTTGTCCCCTCTGATTCCTGGAGCAGGATTGTTGGGGATTAGAGAAGCGGACTCCGACGGCAGACAGCGTCTTCCCGTCCTTTTCGCTTTGGACCAATGTATTGCGAACGGTCTTGCCGAAAAGCGAAGAATCGTCAAAAGGGGAGTTCGCGAAGGACGCCTTGAAGGGATCCGCGAAGTCACAAAGATGGAGCCAGGCATGATGACGCAAGACGACCCCGGCTCCGCTGGCCCTAGCGGCTTCCTCCGTTGCATGGGAGAGAAGCCTCATGGACGTATTCGAAATAGATTTTAGAGTGGCCATTCGAGTCGAAAAAACATCCTTGTCTGCGACCGACATGGACTCTGGGGGGGCTGCAGCGTATTCCTTGATCAAATCTCGCTGTAGCCTAATGGTACGTGCCATATAGTTCAGCGCCCTTATCGAAAAGGTCGCTGAAGCAAACATCCGCTTCCCAATACGTTCCAGTGCTCGAGATTCCTTATCTGGCGGGTGGACCGAAGAACTCTCCTGAGCTCTCTCTCTCTTGGTGGCAGCCTCCACCAACATGGCATCGACGGGAGATCCCTTGGCCCAAGACTGCCTATCTGTAGGGGGGCTAAGGACTTTATCAGGACGTTTAGGAATTGGCTCCACGGTGTCGGGCTCCTTCCACGCCCTGGTAGTAATTAAGTCTACCAGGGGGTCAGCCGTAGGGGACACCCAGGAGGTAGATGGGCCTGCCTCAAACGCGTCCAGGAACACGGATTCATCCACGGAAGGTTTTTGGGCAGACCACCTCCCTCTAATATGCAACATTTCCATGATGTCTCCGAAGGAGACATCCTCAGGAGGTGACCTTGGGGAACCTTCCCTTTCATCTAAATCCGTGTCGGTGGTAACGGACTCAGGGGAGTCCAGGTGCCTCCTTTTACACTTACGTTTCGGAGGGACCTCCTCGGTGGGACTATCCGAAGAGGGCTCGTCCACGAGTTCTCGTTCCTCCACGGGAACTAGCTGGAGGGTTTGGGCAGGCTGTCCCGATGGTCGGATGACGGAAGATAGACCCTCATACAGTGGGGGTACGGAAGGATCCGAAGCCCGGACCGGGGACCTGGTGGACCTCGACAGTACCCTCTCCACTACCTCAAAAGCCAAAGGAGAACTACTCTCACCTGGCTCCGAAAGCAGTCTCTTCGGCTCCGAGGTAGGGATCGGAGTCGGGGCCGATGCGGTCGGCGCCGAGAGAGAGGTGCGCTCCGAACCCAGCGGCGCCGAAGACAAACCAACTCCTCCGGATCCGACGCTCATCCCTCGGCCCCGAGAGCTCGGATTCGACAAGCTTGAGGGCACAGTCAGCGTCGAAGAGACCAGCGCTATCGGCGCTGACAAATCCCTGGCTCCGAAAGGACCCGGATCCGACAACTCCGAGACCCGAAAACGAGTCGGAGAAGGAGTGATCGGGGCAAAAATGGGGGCCGCACTCCCTCCCAGAGGGGGGGGGTAAGAGCACCCCCATCTGCATTTGGGTCTGTATGAATAGACGCATCATCCGATCCATGTCCGCTTCGGTGAGGCTTCTGGTAGATCTAGAAGAAGTTGTCGAGGCGGGCCGGGAGGGCGACCTCGAGGGAGACCGGTCCTCCTCCTCCTCCGGCTCCGGTGAGAAACTGGGCGAACGGAACCGAGAGGGGGAGGATCCGGAGACCCTTGAGGGAGACCTAGTCAACTTAGATGGTGGGGCCGAGGGTTGAGTCTCGGCCCGCCTTTTATGGGATTTATGTCCCTCTTTATCCTTGTGCCTCTTCTCTTTGGTAGAAGAGGCACCAGCGTCGCTCGTGCTCAAACCCAAAGAGGGAGGTTGAGTCCCGGGTAGAGCAAGAGGCGCAGAAGGCACCGGGGCTGCCGAGGCAGCCTGAGCCTGAGAGGGAGAGGAAGAAGAAGCCGATTCTTGGGGTAGTTTACCCGCCAGGATCAGCTTATTCTTCCTATCCCTAATCACCCGGGGGTTAAAGGCCGCACAAATTTGGCAGGCCACAGATAAATGGGCCACCCCCAGGCATAAAATGCACTGAGTGTGGCCATCAGCTGGTGAAAGCTTATGGCCACACTCAGTACATTTGGAAAAAATGGCTTTGGTCCCTTCAGCCATTTTAAACGTCTCACACACACACACACACTAAGGGGGGAGGGGTGACACAGACGAAAAAACTAACTATAAAAATAACTAAATTACCGATAGGTTAAAACAGGGCCCTACACACACATACACAACTAAATTTGCAAAAAAAAACTATAGAAAGGAAGAGAGTTTTAGTAATTTCACAATCTCACCGAACCAGGAGCTCTTCAAGAGTAGCTACATCAGCCGTGGCAAAAAACGATCTGAGGTAATACAGCAGCTAGCAGGGGATTATGGGTAGGGGGGAGGAGCTAGGAGCTTGGATCTTGTAGCTTGGAAAGCTGCCGGCTCGGATCCGAAGTTGGATCCGATACCCACAGGTTGCAGAGCAAATGAAGTAACTACTTCAGATACAGGGTTTTGATGAAGAACTTCATGGAGAGTTGTGTAATGAGGAAAGAGTACCCACTGTCTCCACTGAGGCTAGTAATGATTAATAGTCATGGAGGCCTTGGCGGGAAGAGGAAAGTACATGGGAAGGAGATTCAAGACAAATCGAAAATAGGCTTTCATATCTTAGTGGACAACTGCATGCTCCTTACTGAGAAGGTGGGGTAGGATTTGATAAAAGTGAGGAGTTAAGTCGGCTATCAAAGTTGTGGACAAATGTAAAGAAACTGGTGGCAGTTTCAGAAAAACAAAAGCAAAAGTTCATGAGATTTTCATCTGTCACAAGCAGAGGAAACAACTACATACTTGATACTAAAGACAGGGAAAAGCGTGAAAGAGACAGTGGAATTCAATTATAAACTGCCAGTGAAGGGATGCCAAAATCTACTACAGCAGATTGCTAAAGGCCCAGTGGACTCACTAGGGAAAACTGTGGTGGTTAACTGTAAGACTCTGTCCAAAGTCATACATATAAGAAGTTTCCCAACTTTATGTAATGGGGCACTTGCATTCATAATGCAAAGATAAGATGGGGGAAAAATTCAGAATGTAATTATGTCACACAATAGAGGGGAAGGAGGACCAAAGCTAACAAGAAATATACAAAATGGGGAGGAAAGAAGGAAATAGGGGTCTGCCATGTTTTAAGAAGAAGGAAGATGGCAAGACTTCTGATGTTAGGTGTAAAAGGATGAAGGCAGAACAGACATGAATGAAGAGGAGATGGGGGAGTGAAATGCAACAAATTTAGAGCAGTGAAGAGAAAGCACAGCTGTGCAATTCCTACTAACCTTTAACAACATATGTTCTTAGAACACATCTCCTTGCATATGGGAAGTAGTGCCCTGTTACCTTCCCTCTGGCAGTCTATAAAAGTTCAGAGCTCCTCCCACTGCCTATCTCTGGGTGTGATAGGCCAATCACCTGGCAGGACAAGGACTGCCTTTCGAGCCCACAAACAGGATCCCTTTTAGTTTTCTAGGGTCCAGAAGGAACAGCAGATGAAAAAGCAAACTTTGCAAATGCCTACTATTCCAAACCAAAAATCACACAGGCACACAAATAAACTGCTGAACAAAACTCATCGGCAATCCCAGCAACAAACTATACACATCCAACAAAAAGGGGTGGGTGGGAAGGTACTGCAAGTAAAGCAATATATTCTACGAACACCCACTGTTACAGGTTAAGTAGGATTTAAGCAGCTGTTCTGTGTTCAAGAAACATACTGCCTTAGTGATATATGAGTAGATTCCCAAAGCTCACCCAACCTGGGAGGATAAAGGATAAGAGTCTAGGAGCCCCTGGAGAACAGTCATAGCGAAGCTGGCTCTGGATTTAGAAATGACATCCAGCTTGTAGTGCTTTGTAAAGGTATAGACAGAGGGCCAACTTGCTGTCTCTCGAATAACCCTACGGTTCACTCCTTTCCAATACACTACTGAAGAGGAAAAGGTTTTGGTGGAATGTGCCTTTACCTTGCCTAGATTTGCCTTGCCATTGTGGGCATAATAAAAAACAATACCAGAGGACAACAAACAAACAAGCAACGGTTTGCTTAGAGACAGGTTAACCTTTCTTTGCCCCCGTGAAGGAAATAAAAAGCATTTTTGGCCTTCTTAAAGGGTTTTATTCTGTCAAATTAGTAACTGAGCTGCTTATGTGGATCCATGCCAGTTGACTGAGTTTTCAGAAACTTGAAATTCATACCAGTGAAATGATATGATCGAATTTCTGAAAACTCAAACATTTAAAAAAATAGAAAAATCTATCTTTTTTATGATTTTGTACAGGGGGAAGCTCCTCTGCACCCATCACACTCCCTGCTAATTATACATACCATCTCAGAGATCACACTACATTGAGGAAAACAGTAAATTTCCCGATTCTCACTGTAATGCAATGTCCATTCAAAAGCTTTGGGTTTTCAGAAATTCGATCATATTGTCTCACCAATATGAATATCGAGTTTCTAAAAACTTGATCAATTGATAGGGATCCGCTTAAGCACATCCAAGGTATGAAGCATTCTCTCTCCCTTATTCTTAGGTTATGGAAAGAACATAGGGAGATTAATAGACTGACAGAATGAATTCTGAGATCATTTTTGCAAGAAAAAGATTAGTGTACAACACAGCCCTTTCCCTGAAGATAATCAGATAAGGTTGTACCACTATGAAAGCTTGCAAATCAGAAACTTCCCTTGCAGACAGAGCAATAACGAAAACAGTTTTCCAGATTAAGAACTTGAGATCAGCTTAAACTGTCAGTTCAAAAGGTGGTAAGGTCAATTTTTCCAGAACACAGTTGAAATCCCATGCTGGACGAATTTGCTTCCAAGATCATCTCATATGCAAAACTCCATTCATGAACTGTTTTACCAAAAAAAGAAGAGAAAGAGGGGGATCCATAGGCAGACAAGCAGAGAGGGCCGCTAAATGCACCTTCATGGACATACACAATAAACCATCCTGAAGTAGCTGACACAAATATTTCAAAACCAGAGTGATAGTAACCTCAATGGTCTCACTGTTTCCATTTAAGCACACTTGGAAACCTCATCCATTTGTAAACATAACATTTTCTAGAAGCAGCTTTTCTGGCCTCCTTTAACACTTGCTGCACATCCTCATGCAACAAGTGCCTAAATGAAGTCAAGACTGAAATCATCCAGGCTGTCTGTTGACGTTTTTCCAAATTTGTGTTTACCAGTCACCCCTGAGACTATGTGAGCAGATCTAGAGTGCCAGGAGGCTGTAGTAATGACCTTGGCCAATACCATTATAGGTTGGTACTAGCCTAATGGACCAAGGGCCTATACAAGTCTAGCCATAATAATTCCCTGGATATTTCTTCTCGCAATATTTACTTCCCTGGACCCCTGTCTAGCAGGGCGACTGACGTGATCCCCGAGGTGAATTTCCTATCTCCCTTCCAATTGTCAAGGTTCCTTTTGAAGAGGGCCAAGGAGGCGCTCTGCTTGACATGTATGGGCAGTCTATTCCAGAGTATGGGGAGTCTCTGGGTCAGGAACCTATTCCTCCAGCATGTTTTGTTCATTGTGATGACAAGGTTTAGATCCCTGCAGCGTGTGGCTCTGAGGGATTGGGATTTCTTTACGTAGAGCATGTCCAACAGCGCAGGGTTTGACATGGCCTTGTATGTTAAGCAGAGATCACCTCTGAGTAGACGATATGCCACAGAGTATAGCTGGAGTTTTTTTTAGATGGTCAGCATAGGGCATCTGCTTTAGGCCTGTGATTCTTTTAGTGAGGTATTTCTGTGGCTTTTTCAGCTGTTGCAGATGTCTTGTGAGGTACATACCAAACGGGATGTACTTTATATAATGGGTCTAATGAGGAATGAGTACAGTGGGACAATGACCACCTTTTTTCTGGATGAAAAGCTCTTAGTGATGAGGTGTGCCACACAGAAGGATTTCCTGACTGTTGTGGCTATGTGGTTAAGATAAGGTTTATGGATGTGGTGAGAGAGGACATGCAGGTGGCTGGTGTGACAGAGCAAGATGCAGATGACAGGAAGAAATAGAAACAGATGATCTGCTGTAGCGACCCCTAACGGGAACAGCCGAAAGATGATGATGACGATGATGACGATGATGATGATGTGGCTATGTGGGTATTGAAGGTGAGACCACTGTCCATCTGTGTCCCTAAGTCTCTCATCACACTTTCGGTGTTTAGTGTACTGCCACCTATGTGGTAATTCATGGGTACAAGGTTTTTCCCAAAGGGGATAACTATACATTTCTTGGCATTAAGCTTGAGCCCATGGCTCTGGCACCAAGCATCTGTTTCTGTAAGGCCCTTTTGTAGAATATCCACATCATTTGTGGATTCAATAATGGCTCCAAGTTTGCAGTAATCTGCGAACTTTGTTAGCCAGAGTCCCTTAGTGTTGGCCTGTACTTCACGGAAGTAGATGCTAAACAGGAACAGTCCCAAGACGGAACCCTGAGGTACTCCACTTGTCACCTGTCTGGAGCTGGATTTAGAGTTGACTACTTTTACAGTCTGGGTTCTGTCAGTAAGCCAGTTGGCAACCCATCAAGTGACGTAGGGATTTATGCCCAGCTTAGTAAGTTTATCTATGATTCCAGAGTGGGGGATGGTGTCAAAGGCCTTGGCGAGGTCCAAGATAGGCTGTGTGGACCTCCTTACCCTCATCCACAGCTCTGGAGACTGATTCAAATAAGTCAATCAGGTTCAGGAGACAAGATCGGCCCTTCACGAACCCAAACTGGGTGGGGTACAGTGTTTGAAGGTTGCCAATGTCTTTGTTTATAAGTTCCATGATAATGCGTTCCATGCCCTGGCAGATCAGGCTCGTCAGACTGATGGGACGGTAGTTCCTGGGATCCAAGGTGGATCCCCCTTTGTGGAGTGGCATAACTGTAGCTGTGCGCCACTCAATGGACACGAAGCCTGAGGTGAGGCTATGATTAAACATGACACTTAGGTGAGGTGCCAGTTAATTTTGTAGTCCATGTAGTACACAGTCTGGGATGTCATCTGGTCCCATGGATGCAGTATTCTTAGCTTTGGAAAGTGCGATTTCTACCTGTGTGGCCATGATTACTGGAATTTGTCAATCTTTTGGTACTGAGATGGGCCCTTTAGGGGGTGAGAGAGGGGTGAAGTTGGCACTAAATCGATCTGCCAGGATCAGTATATTCAATGCCATTCTGTTGTAGCTCAGAGCAGATCTGAGCATTGCCATTTAGATTCGTGACATAACTATAGAATGCCTTGTGGTTGTCTTTGGAATCTTTAGCAATTTTATTTTTGTAACTTGCTTTGGAGAATTTTATGAGGGATATCAGCTTCTTACTGATGCTGGTAAGGGAGTTTTTTCATCCTGGAATTTTCCTCTTTTCTGCAACAGTTTCGTCCTTCTGTTGTATAGTTTGTTTATGGCAGGGGACCACCAGATTGGCATCCTTTTTTTGGAGGACAGCATCTTGGTTCTATTTGGGATGCAACAATTCATGCACAAGTGGATGTGCTCATGCAGTGCCTTAGTGTAAGATTCAGCAGTGGAACTTTCAGCTCCTGTCTGCATGGGTGTCATGAAGTTTGTCACTTCTGACTTGAGTAGCATGAAGTTGGCTTTGGAGTTTTTTTACAGATGTTTCCTTACTGGGGGGTGGGGGTGGGATGTGAATGTCAAGGGTGATTAGCTTATGGTCAGACCTGACCAATGAGGGGGTGACCACTGGTGTGGAGCATCTATCTCCCATGTTGGTAATGACCAGGTCTAGGATATTGGAGCCCTGGTGGGACAATGGATTAGTTGATCTAGGGCATTGGAATTTATGAATTCCAAGAACCATTGGGAAAAGGTGTTGGTACCCGAGTAGTTTTCCCAGCTAATGGCAGGGTAGTTGAAATCACCCAGTATTAGGGTGTTTGGTTGTATCTTAATATTTTCCAGTATGTTTAGAAAGGTGTAGTGAGAATCTTGGGGCATGGTGGGGGATCTGTAGCAAGCTACAATCTGGACTGCAGTCTTACCTAGTGTTAGTTGCACCTGGAGAATTTCAGATGCATTGTGCTGGGCAACTAGCCTGGAGGTGTGAATATCCTTGGTGAATATGGACACTGCTCCACCTTTAGTGTTTTGGTCTTGGTTTGGTGGCTGAAAAGTGTGGTAAGAGCTGAAGCCTGGTACTGCAGGGGTGCTCTAACTGGAGCCTTGAACCAGGTCTCAGTTACTGCACAGATATCTATGTTCTCCATTTTTAGGAGTGCCTCGAGAGAGTGCATTTTGAGGTTTAGACTTCTAGCACTGAGTAGCATTACCTATAGATTTTGCATGCTTGTATCTATCATGGTGGTGGTTTTGTCCTTTGATCCTTGCCTAAAAAAGGCACTATAGGGGTGGCAAGAGCTTTAGCCAGTAACCTGAATCCCAGGGGTGACAGGTGCAGACCACCTCTGGCAAAGCATTGTGGTTTGTCAATCATGTCTTCCCAGGCAGACAGATATTGAATTCCCTCTGAATGACACCAGAAGCTTAGCCAGTTGTTGAAGTCAATCATTTTGTCCTTATACTGTGGTATCATTCTGGGCGAAGGCAGGATGCTACTCAGGGCTAGGGTCATACCTGCCTGGGCCATATGATCCGAGAGCTCTTCCATGTCTTTTTATGTAGTCCAGGGAGGTACGTCTCAAGTCATTCACTCCAACACAGACAATGACAGAGTCATATTTGTACTTGTTGTGGAGTGACTTGAGTGCATGCATTATGTGGTGGATCCTGGCACCTGACAGGCAGCAGACTGTAATTTTCTCCTTGTTCAGCCTGGTGAGTGGGACATCAGTGTGCCTGACTATAGAGTCGCCTATGACTAAAGTGTTGGGTACATTTTCTTGCCTTAGGGGCTGTTGTTGGGTGGCACACTGGTGTTGTGAGCTATGTGTCACTTTGGTTGTGACTGGTGTTTGTTTGTGTTTCAGCTTTGGATGTCCTTGTTGCTTGGGCAGGTTAATGTTAAGGGCCTTCGCATATGTGGGTTTAGTGTTGCTATGTGTGGGTGTTGATGGTATGGGTTTTGAAGGACTATGTGTTGCTTGAAGTGTAGTGCAGGTGTTAACCTTCTCCTCTTGATTGTCTAGCACAATCTTGGCTGGAGAGAGCTTTGCTTCCAGTTTGGCTATGTAAGTGCATCTCTCGCGGGTTGTAGTGTTGGGTGGTAGGAAGACAGGATTGTCTGTGTACATGAGGCAGTTGCTGCATTGCCCCAGTATGCCCAGATTTACCAGGTGGACAGGAGAAATCACCGGAAGCTGACCCTTGGACATGCCTGTTTAGGTGCTTTTTTTGTAAAGTACGAGAGCTGTTTTTCCTTACCTTTGCAAGGTACTTTGCAATTATAGGCTGTTTAGTGCCTATGATTAATTTCTCCTTATTAACAAGGAGAGTTGAGTGCTTGTATCAGTTTAAGGCTTCCTAGTGCTTTCCAGCAGGTTCTAGAGCATGTGCTAGTCACAGGGGTTCAGATTTTAATGCTACTACTGAGAAACCAGCTAGTTCTAAGGGAAAATTTGAAGAGCAGACTTTCTGGCACCTGGAATACTTTAAACGTAGCCTGGAGGTGCTGCACGATGTGAAAAACATGCATGTTTTTAAGCCAGAAAGCTGAATGGGATAGAAATCAGCCCAAAATGGCTAATAAAATTGCATTTTCAGAGCTGGAAACCACTCCTCTAGTGTTAGATAGGCAGAGGTAAGCAGTAGGACTCCCTCTACCACAGGAAGGTCTGTATAGCTCTGAACACAGAATATAAAGTCCTGAAACCAGCAAAGCCTGGGATCTGGACTATACTAGCTAGGAAAGGCAGGAAACGAGCAAACAATATAGTTTTTTTTTTTTTTTAAAGGGAGAACCTAGATTGCCTGGGTCAATAGGGAGTCACCACAGTGATCTTTGGCACTACCATCCGTAAGCTTGATGAATGATCTTCAAAACCCATTTGTCTGACACCATCTGTTGCCAAAGAGAAAAGTGGAGATTCAGACTTTCTGGAAGAAAAAAGGGGCTGATAGGGTGTGAGAGAGGGAACAAAGTCTCTTAAATAGGCATTCTGACTTATTGGACTGTTCTTGGTTTTGGGAAATTCTAGAATTCTTCTTGGAACTCCCTTGCCACTTCATAAGTGTTTCTTTACCTGTATTTTGTTGAGACTCTTTATTTTGTTTCTTACCAAAACTGAATGAGGAGTTAGGGAATCCCTTGGAAAATGTGGAAAAGGAGGGCTGAAAAAATCTAAATAGATTGCCTGTATCAGCTTACTCCTTTCGTCACACTTTTTAATCACCTCTGCAACAGAGGGGCCCAAAATAAATCTCTATCCAAAGGAGAATTTAAAATATCATTTTAACATAATCTGAGAGGTTCTGAGGGAGCATCCACGGAAAACTCATCAAAACAGGACCAGTGGCTATAGCCATTGAAGTAGTAGTAGTGTCATATACACACACTGTATGCAATAATTAGTGACTTGAACAATAGAAGAAATTAAATTAATTAAAACTGATCCTTCCTCACAAGACGAAAGTGCAGACAAAGCAGTTTTCATACTTTCACAATTAGTCAGAACAAACATTAACATACGAGTCTGACAATTCAAAATTCTGAAAAAGAAAAGTTGCAGAACCATACACTTTTTCCTGTACTTGGCAATAATCTTCCCATCCTTATCAGAAAGAGTAAGATTGAAATTAAATGTTTAGCAGTAGAGGGATTAACTAAGCTCTGGATCAGGTTTGGGAAGAGTGTGTAAAAACTTAACTGAGGAACTTTACACATCCCATCCACCTTCTCAAGAACAGCTGGACAATTGTCAGGAAAGTTGCAGGTAGTAACATACACATCCTCTAAAATTAACAGAACTGGAAGAATGCAAGCAGGTTATGGATTGGCACATTCTCGAAACAGTATCTGAGAAAGAGAACTCCCACGGGGAGAGTCAGAAACTGAACTTTCCTCAGAGTCTGAATCTGAAACCTGTATCTGTCCCTTCTTCCTCCTGTCCAGAGTCAGGATCTTTATGCTCTTCAGGACAAAATGTATCCCTCTTTCTTTTACCAAAAACTACTGTATAAAAAGGATCAATATCCAGAATTAAACTGTGAGTCAGGCCCATTAAACTACTCCTAAGTAAACTTGAGGAGTAGATACATGCTTAGCTTTCTTATCTTTTTGACAGGAATGTCCAGAGGATGTTGTTAACCCCTGGTCCATAGTGGCTGTAGATGCTACACTTGCGAGATCTGAGATAAAAGATGAGGGCTCGGAGGTACAACCCAGCACACCTGTGGATGAGTGCTAGCCTACTGTGATGACAAAGGCTGTTTGATTAACTTTTTCTTTCTGTGGCTCGCAGAAGGACTGACCCTGGGACCGGAAGAATGTTCTATGGACAAGCCAAAAATGAAGCCACTTTTCCAGGGAAAACAAGCATCAAATGCCAGTAAAAACTAAAAGTCTTCCAAAGTCACTTTTTTCACAAATACAGTAGAAAGAAGTTAAAATACTATGACAGCCCCACAAAGTAAATCAAACACAAATTTTTCACAGAAAAAAAGGTTTTCAGTTACTTAAAATAACTTTTAAACTGAAAGGAAAAAAAGATGCTCCCATTTTGAATGTACAGTACAGTCTCATGACTATTAAAACACAAACTCCTAGCTTTAAAATAACTCTCCTGAAGAGAAAAGTATTAATAATAAACAAATACACTGAATGGAAGTTTTTTCCCCCAAATGGAACTTATCTGCCCAAAGGAATAACATAAGCTGACCTTTGATACTCAAAGCCTCAGAGGAGTGTACTCTTCCGCAACAGTAAAATTCTGAAGGGCTTGACACCCAAACTTGACTTTTATTCAGCTCAATTTGAGCTGTCAGGTAGTTTGGGCACATGGAAGGTGCCCTGAAGCTTCAGAAACTGGCTGGCCGATATATCCTTGGCAGGCTATAAACATCCATATATCTAAGGGTACCGCTGCAGTGGTCAATATGATGATCATACAGAAATGCTACAAAGATATTAGAGATAGTGTGGAAATTTTATGAACATCTGTATAAAGCAGAGGAATTGGAAAACCAAGAAAAGGCACAAACAGAAATATCTATAGAAGGCTTAATTACGCCCGTATTAGAGAAAGGCGAGGCATAATAGGAAAGAATGAGATAAAAATGGCAAAGTATAAACAACCAACAGAGAAGTCTCCAAGAAGAGATAGTATTCATGTTGAAATTTGGAAGTTAGGATGGAAGAAAGTGATACAAATCTGGAAGGTCTTGTTCAATGATATTTTAAAATGGGGGAAGTGCCAGAATCTTGGAAGAAAGCTGTGGTGGTTGCATGGGTAAATACCCCCTCAGATCCTGCTTCATAGAGACTCATTTCAGTTATAAACCATGATTACAAAGTTCTTATATCTACATTAGCAGAGAGAATGGCAAAAGCGTTACCTAAGTGGACTACAATAAGAGGACAATGTTGATCCAGACAGAGGCAAAATGTATGACATAACTATGATCGTTAGTGGGTCTTGATGCAGAAAGAGCATTCGGTAGAGTCAGTAGGGAATTTAGGAGTAGGACAATTATACTATTTGTATGCCTTGAAACAATAACCGGTTCATAAGGAGGATATTTGAAAGATCTAAGGCAAGAATTAAGGTGAAAAGGGTCCTGTCTGACTAAATGCCTTTGAACAGTGGAATCAGTCAGTTCCCATGGTTGTTTGCTTTACATCTAGGACCAGTGTCAAAGAAAATAAGGGATTCACACATTCAGTGGTGTAACTGGCATGGTACTAAAGAAAAGTTAGCTTTACTTCCATAGGATATTATTTTGTACTTGATAAATCCAATAATGGACATTTTGGTGTTGTGGAACATTTCGATACAATTTCAAGTCATTTTGGAATTTAAAATAAATCAAAACAAAGGCTACAGAGGTAAACTTCAACTATGCATGAACAAGCTCAGTAATAATTATAGTCATGGGGACATAAGACTAAGTATTTAGGTGTATGAACTAAAAAAGATTCTGTAAAGGCACTTAAAAATAATATAAAAATTGGGTTAATTAACAGGACTTATAAAATACTGCATGATAACTATAAGAATCACTCAGAGAAGGTTATGAAAGATTGAGAAAAGAGAAAGGAAATACATTTAACAAAGGGAAGAAATTTGTAAGGCTCCCAAGTATGCAACAAAGTCCAGTACATTTAGGATTTTTGCACAGAAGTGTTTGCATAGGTATTTTTACACCCCAAGAAGACTTCAGGATTTTTCCGCATGTAGATAGGAAATGCTGCAGGTATGTTGGGAAAGACAGACATAACTGGGAACATATTTCTTGAGAATATAACAAGTTAGTAGATTTTAAAAATTCTGTATAAAGCATATATTACGGGAAGAAATGGCTGTAACTCAAAGTTATTCTTTTGACACTCGACTTAGGATCTGAATTGCTGTGGCATACTAAGTGAGACCTTACTAAGTTTAATGCTACTGGCTGCCAAAAAAAAAAAATTACTAGAACACGGAAATTAAAACATATTCCCAATATAAAGGATGTTATGAATATTATAAAGGTGATAAGAGAACCAAAAATTAGATCTTTAGAAAACAGAAGGAGAAATTTTTGGTAAAAAGATTGGTTCCGATACAGTGTTATAACCTATATTTTTGCGATTTCTGTAGTTACTTGGCAAAGTCTCCCCACCTGACTGGAAACCAGAGTCCTTGGGTCAGGCTGATTTTGCTCTTACACATGAAATGACTGTTCTGGAAAGAATACAGGACTTGGCGCCATACTTTTCAACCCCTACTTCCATCCATCTCAAGGTCATAATATTTCCAAACCACATAACCCCTCCCCCACTCTTTCTCTATACTGCACTACTCCTCCTCCATCTGCTACTACTGTATAACTTTCGCTTCCTACCTACTGAAATCTTCTCAAGTAGTTCTAAATTTTAGTACTGCTCACTTTTCATTTTTAAAACTAAATCAAACTTGACCTTCCACAACCGATCTCAGCCTAAACCTTTTATCTTTCCCATTCATTATCCACATATTGTTATTCACCAATGGATTTTCACATTTTGTAAATACTTCTTCCCTAGCAACTACTGTTACTTCATGTTTTTTCTTCTTTCTCAATCAGATCCAACTCGCTCTGCTCTTTCAGATAAACCACAAACCAGTCCACCAACACAAGCAACAACAGTCTTCCCTTTCCAACATACACTCATACTTAGCCCTTCCAATTAACTTTTAATGTTTTTCTGAAACTGTCACCTAAATCTCACTTATAGATTATAATTATGCTCCTCTTCTTCTCTTCTTGTCTGTATATATTATAATTCTATTTGCTACCTGGAAAGTATGAGCTACTCTTGTACATTCTCCTTGACTGGCTTCAGCTTAAGTAAATCACAGCAACCTTAGTTTCCACAAAGTTCAGCTGTATAAGTAAACATACCATAACAACAGATGTTCAAACAGAGCACTGCAGCATATAATTCTACTGATGTATCCTGCTAAGGATACCGGATATCTGGCCAGTACTCTAAAGCTCTTGTGCACCATATGTCCACTGGAGCACACGGGTGTTCTGGTATAAAAATAACATACAGGCACCAAAATTCTAAGCTTTCTTGTCTCTACAAAGGGAGGATGTAGCCAAAATACATGTCATATTCTGATAAGTCAAAAGTGTCAATTACATGCTAGAAACAAGGTGGTGCAGCGGTAGCGTTGTTGCCTCACAGCAAGAGGTTCTCCCGTTCGATTCTATGCCTTCTGTGTGGAGTCTGCATGTCCTCCCCACGGGTCGAGTGGCATTCCGAAAGACATGCGTGAATGGGCGTGCCTTCATTGAAGGTTGTGCGTCGAGCTGGCAACTCGGCACCGTGAAAATCTACTGCCAGTCATTATCAGACCGGAGTTCTGCTGTGGCGACCCCTAACCGGGAAAAGCAGAAAGACAACAACAACATGCTAGAAACAAGTGGACCAGCAGAGAAATGGGGGATGGAGGTGGGGTGTTAGTACTGCAACAGTGATCTATTCGAACAGCAACAGTTATGGTAAGTTTACTTACAGAAATGTAATATGTTCCTTATTAGATCACTGTTGCAGTAGCATATAACCTTTGAGGCAACTGCCAAACCTTATTCAGAACGGATGGAGAAACAAAACCAGAGTGCAGAACCCCCTGTAGAATAGATTTTGTAAATCCTGTTCTGAATTTGCAAAAATAATCAAATTTGCAGTACTTGATAAAAGCGTGTAGTTTAATTCTGCTGGCTGCCAAAAAAAGCAATCACTAGAAAATGGAAATCAAATTCTAAACCAATTACATATACTGAAGTTTTGAAAACTGTAAAATGGGTAAAATAACTGGAAGAGGGATCTTTAGAAAAGGGAAGGAGAAAATTACACAGAAATACATGGAATTATGGAAAAAAATACACACAGAATAATGTTCAGGAGGAGGATGAAAAGGAGTGAGGTTTAAGAGAAGGCAGAAATTGATTGATTTACTTAATGTTGCAGTGAAAGACATTTTTTATAAAGAAAGAAAAAATTTAATAAATAACATGTATAAATGGAAAAAATGTTAACATGGTTTGTTTTCTTTTCTATTACTGTGTGCCTATATTCACAGGTTCATAGATAGGTACTAGGTTATTTGACTCTGCGCCATTTTAAGCCTAGCTAATTACCATTTTAAAGGAATCAAACCATGTGTCTGTGAGGTAAACACCTTAACCATTATAGCAACCCCCAACCCATTACAAATGATTTTAATAAAGCTGTTAAAAAAGGAAGGACCTACTACACACATGCTAAAAGACTGAATTAGTGACTAAAATTTCACCATTCTGACCTTCTGTAATTTTACATTTTAACTAGACAAGATCTCAGCTATTCTCTTCCCTGATCTTTGATAAATGCCCTAATGACAGTATGTTTTTGTCATATTTCAAAGTGCATTTCTTACTTGTTACTGTTGTTTGTAGCTGAAAAGGGTCCCTTCGCCAGTTCACTTACCTACTCAACAAAGGACAAATAAAAATAAAATATACAAGAATATCCTTTCAATAGCTTTCTTTAAATTTCCTTACGTATGCTTAGCCCTAGACAGATGTGCTTTGGAAGCTTTCACGGGATGAAAAACAGTTCTTTCAAAAATATAAATATAAAAGCAGTCGCTGGTAACCCAGAAGATAAGAGCCCCAATGCACAAACGCTAAAATTGATAACGATAATAAGTCCACCAACAAAGTGCAACGGGGCTGCCAGGGCATAAAAGTCACAATTTCCAAATCTGTACCAATAAATCAAAAAGTAACCTCGTCAGTAGATAAAACACATAAACGACACTCCAAAACGTCTAAAAACACTGGTTTATTCAATAATGGTAAGCGCTTTCGCTTGATAGCTTCTTCAGACCAACAATACACTCAGAAAAATACACATATTTATACACGGTCATAATCAACATCAATTAACAAACAATCATGTATTAAAGGCATAAAGCAGATCCAATGTGTGCACCGCTCTATAATAAAAAATACTTAAATACTTAAATACTATCTAAGATAAAAATAAAAGTACATATATAACAAGTGTCTATAAAATGAAATAATACATATAATACTTCTAGTTTAAAAAATATGTAAAAAATGTACTTATTAGTAAATGCTGGGAGAATATATGTGTATCTGAAACTAAAAAATAATAATATGTATATATGTATATGTGACGTTATATATACATTAATATCCTAATTCAGAGGCATCTATATAAATCTCTATGTAAGCCAAAAACCTGTAACAATTCATTTACAAAGCCTTCTCTTCTTTAAGACGGGCTTAATAGATGCCCTCTCATTTAAACCCAAACCTCTATCTGCCCTTAAGGTAATTATCCAACGTGTCTCTCTATATTCCATGTGACTCCGAATATCCCCCTCTCTAATACTCGGTCTTATAGCTTCCATCACTCTAAACTTAAAAGTATGATGCGTGCCATGTTCTAACACATGTTTGGACAGGGCATTTAGGGTTGAGCACTTCCTGATATTGTACAAATGTTCTCTCATTCTATCACGTAAAGGCCTACTGGTCTTACCTACATAGAAAGCCGTGCAGTTTCCACATGCTGCTTAATATACCACATGGGGCGTTATACAATTATAAGTACCCCTAAAATAAAAATCTCTATGTAAGTCCATACGATGGAAGATCTCTGTGGTTTCAATATAAGGACAAAAATTACACGACTTACACGGTTCAGTGTGGCCTATTGAACTGTGTAAGTCATGTAATTTTTGTTTTTAAGTTTAGAGTGATAGAAGCTATAAGAGTATCAGAGAGGGGGATATTCGGAGTCACACGGAATATAGAGAGACACGTTGGATAATTACCTTAAGGGCAGATAGAGGTTTGGGTTTAAATGAGAGGGCATCTATTAAGCCCGTTTTAAAGAAGAGAAGGCTTCGTAAATGAATTGTTACAGGTTTTTGGCTTACATAGAGACTTATATAGATGCCTCTGAATTAGGATATTAATGTATATATAGCGTCATATATACATATTATTATTTTTTAGTTTCAGATACACATATATTCTTCCAGCATTTACTAATAAGTACATTTTTTACATATTTTTTAAACTAGAAGTATTATATGTATTATTTCATTTTATAGACACTTGTTATATATGTACTTTTATTTTTATCTTGGATAGTATTTAAGTATTTTATAGAGCGGTGCACACATTGGATCTGCTTTATACCTTTAATACATGATTGTTTGTTAATTGATGTTGATTATGACCGTGTATAAATATGTGTATTTTTCTGAGTGTATTGTTGGTCTGAAGAAGCTATCAAGCTTGAAGCGCTGCTTTACTTTATTGGTGGACTTATTATCTTTCAAAAATATGACCTCTAACAATAAATTTATTGAAAGTACAATTTGCATTTACTCGTAATACTAGATGTTTGAATTCTTCACTGTTGCAATAACCCTTATGCTACATGGGCTGCTCCCATGTAGTATAAGGGTCATCAAAAGAAAGGAAGAGTGCAGGAAGAAGTGGGAGACAGAAAAGACTGACCAGGCTAGGAAGGACTACTGGCTGGCTAATAAAGAAGCTAAGAAAGGAGTTGCAATAGCAAAGAATAGGGCATCTGAGGCTCTCTACCAACTTCTGGAAAGTGACTCAGTAAGGGGCACAAAGAAACTATATCAGGTTGCAAGGCAAAGACCGAAAGATAAAGAAGATAGTCAGACACCCTTCATAAGGGATGCCAGCAACAACCTGCTCACCCGTCCACAGGACATCAAAGGCAGATGGAAGGAGTACTTCCAGCAGCCTATGAATAAAGAAAACCCTACAGAAGCTGTACTGCCCCAAAACCAGCCTAGAATGAGAGAAGAAGAAGAGCTCACCTAGTAAAAACAGCACTAAAGAAGATGAAGTCTGGGAAAGCAGCAGGCTCAGATGAGGTCACAGCAGATATGATAAAGATGTTGGGTGAGACAGGGGAGAAATGGATCCTGAAGGTACTAATAGCAGTGTGGAGAGAATGGCATATCCCAGAGGACTGAAGAATAAGCATACACGTGCCAGTGTAAAAGAACAAAGAGGACATCCACAACTGTGGGCAGTACAGAGACATCAAACTCTTACCACACTGCATGAAAGTACTGGAGAGGGTGAATGATAAATGGATACGCAAAGTAGTAGAATGTAAGATGGGAGATGAGCAGCTTGGATCCAGATAAGGATGCAGCACAACTGACCCAATGTTTGCATTGAGACAGACATTTGAGAAGAAGCTAGAGATGAGGACAGAGTCCAACTGGGTATTCCTAGACTTGGAGAAAGCATATGACAAAGTCCCAACAAAGCTGATCTGGGCAGTACTGCGGTGGTTTGAAGTCCCAGAAACATTGGTAGAATTAGTGAAGTCTATGTACAAGGACCCACTGACTCAAGCACGAACAGAGTTCGGCCTCACAGAGGGGTTCCTAGTGGGAGTGGGGGTACACCAGGGTTCAGCTCTGAGCCCACTGCTGTTCATACTGTTGATGGACTACATTAGCAAACAGGCTGGAGAGGATATATCAACAAAGCTGCTGCATGCAGATGATGTGGCAGTACAGGAGACTCTGAGCTAGAACTTCAGCAAAGGATAGGAGAATGGAATGCAAATCTGAAGCCACATGGGATGAAACTAAGCACAGATAAGATGGTGATAATGACAGCAAACTGGGGAAATCAGAAGAAGTTGAAAATAGAGATAGAAGGGAAGATAGTAGAACAGGTAAACAGCTTCAAGTATCTGGGAGGGGTGGTTGAGGAGAAGGGTAGCCTGAATGAAGAGGTCAAAGCTAGAATCAGAGGGGCTGCAGTCAACTGGCATAGAGTGTCAGGTGTAGTCTAAAACAGAAGAATGCCAAAGAAGCTGAAAAGTAAGGTGTACAAGACAGTGGTGCGACCAGCACTACTGTATGGTACAGAAACCTGGGCAGTAAAGGCAAAACGGTTGAAGAAGCTAGAGGTGCTGGAAATGAAGTGCCTGAGAAAGGTGGTGGGATGCACGCTGTGGGACAAATGAAGAAATGAGGACATAAGAGTAGAAGCCAAAGTAGCTCCAATTGCAGAAAAGATCAAAGAGAACAGATTACAGTGGTTTAGGCACATGTGTAGAAAAGCAGAAGACAATCTGGTGAGAAAGATTTGGGACAGACAGGAAGAAGGTAAGAGGAAGCAAGGACTTCCAGCAAAGAGGTGGCTGGATTGTGTGAAAGAAGATCTGCGACAGTCAGGCATGAGTGTTGAAGAAGGCAGGAGTGTGGCACTGAATCGAGAGAGTTGGTGACAGTTCACACAATAACCTGACCCCATGTAGAAAAAAATGGGAAAAAGGGGGCTGCTGATGATGACATGGGCTGCTCCTGCCTAGGAAACAACCAGCAAGCTTTAGAAAGCTCTGACTGCTGACTGGCTAATCCTGTGGGGTGAAATAATCAGTCCGAGTGAAACTTTTTTCAGGACTTTCCTGCCCATACAATGAGAGAATAGCCTAGCAATCCTGAAACAACCAATTGGTGATTACAATAAAATATGTAAAGTAGAAACAGGGACAGAGTGTATATCCCAATTCCAACTATATACAAGAGAAGGGGGTGGAGGATGGGTGCCGCTACAAAAAGCAGTAAGAAATTCAAACATTTACTGTTATGGCTAAGTGTAACTTATATAAATGTACTATGTGCATCTTTTTTACTAATGCAATACTCCTTAGCCTGTATGGGTTGATTACCAAAGCCTATCCAACTTAGAAGAAGGAAGGATATGGATCCATAAGCCCTTGGAGAATGGTCCTAGCAAAGTTCAACATGGACCTAGAAAAGGAAACCAGTTGTAATGCTTTGCAAAATTATACACAGAGGATTATGGTTCTGAAATCCACCCCTTTCCAATATGCCACTGAAGAAGATAAGGCTCAAGTGGAATGTGCGTTGATACTGCCTGGAATGGATTTGCTAAAGTAAGAGTAAAAAAAAAAACAACAGCAGAGTGCAGCCACCTGGAAATAGTCTGTTTAGACACTGGCTATCCCTTTTTTATCCCTTGATAAGAAATAAATAGCTGATCAGCTTTTCTAAAGAATTCAGTTCTGGAAAGATAGTTCCCAAGGTGCTTATGCATGTCCATAGTACGCAGAATCTGTTCTACCTGGTTTTCAGATTCTAGGTGGAGAACTGGGAGACTGATGACATCAATCAAAGTAAAATATGAAACCACTCAAAGCATGAATGATAGGTCTGTTCTTAAAGAGCTCTCACTCCTATGAAACATTAGACAAGGCTAATCATTAGAGTTTGCAAATCAAATATTCTTCTTACAGGTATCAGAGCAATGATGAGTACAGTTTTCCAAGTCAAGAACTGTAAATCAGCTATATGCACAGGTTCAAAGAGACATCATCAATTTCTCCTACACACAGTTGAGATCCCAAGGTGGAACAATACATTTACAAGGGGGTCTCAGGTGTAAAACTCATTTCAGAAACTGTTTTACCACAAACAGAGAAGAAATGTGAGGTTCCATGGGAAGATATGCTGAAATGGTTGCAAGATGAACCTTTATAGAGGAGTAACTGAGGAGAGGAAAGCAACTCACACAAATACTTGAGCATCATGGGTACAAAATTCCTGATGGGCTACTGGTTCCAATAACCACCACCTAGAAAATCGCTTTCACTTTCCAACATAGCATTTTCTAGTAGCAAGCTTTCTTGCCTCCTTTAGTACCTGTGCGCATCCTTGTGAAAGAAGTGCCTAAAAGGTATTCAAAATGAATCATCCAGGCAGTTAGCTGAAGTTGATATATACTGGGGTGTATCAAACTCTCCCTGTCTTATGTGACTAGATCCAGTCTGTGAGGAAGCTTGTGGTAATTATTCTTGGCCAAATCCATATGAAGGAAGACTCAATATTGCCTGGGCCAAAAGGGGGTCCCCAAAGTGATTTCTGAATGCTGCCTGGGTCAAAAAGGGGTCCCCCTAGAGTGATTTCTGGGGTATCTTTTTGAATCTTCAAAATTTCTCTGGATATCAGTAGAAAGGGTGGAAATGCATAAAGCAACATTCCTTTCCAAGGAAATGAAAATGTATCTATCTTCCAGGCTTGCTTGTAAGAAGCCCAGAAACAAAAACTGTTTAGTTGTCTGTTTTGAAAGAAGGCGAACAAATTTACTTGAGGTGTTCCCCACACCTGGATCAATTCCTGGAAGACCTCCTCATCCATTTTCCATTTGTGAAAATCTGTCCTGGTCCTGCTCAGCTTGTCTGCCATTATGTTTTGCTCTGATGGAATGCAAGATTCTTGGAAGGTTAAGGTTTGCTGAAGAGTTAACACCAAAGCTATCACTGCCCACTTGAATATAGGGTATGACTTTGTACTTCTCTGCTTGTTTATATAACACGACTGTGGCATTGCCTATAATCACATGAAGAGGTCCTAGGGACCACAGGTGATGGACAGACTTCAAGGAATGAATCACAAGCAACATTTCTTTAAAGTTTATGTGCTTCAGCCTGTCTGAAGATTTCACAAGCTTTGCACTTTTACCCCTATGGATAAAGCTACCCAAGCAAAATCTGACACTTCTATGGTGACAGATAGGTTTGGTGTCTAAGAAGGACTAAAGGGAAGCCTGGATTCAGTTTAATTTGTTGTCTCCACCACTGCAATTCCCTTTTTATAAAGCCCAAGACTAGAATTTGATAGTCTACAGAATAAAAGTGCTATGTTTGCATGTGTTTTTAGAAACCATTGTATCTTTCTTAGATGTTATCTGGCTAGAGGTATAAGAATCATAGAAGCTGTGAATCCCAGGACTGACAGACGTTCAGGAAAATTTCCATAAAAAATCCACTTTGTCTTGTGTTAAAAGGCCTATGGAGGAGACGAATCTATAAGGCATCCCAGAAACACAATCCTGCGAGACTGGCTTAAGTTGGATTTTGCAATATTTATTTGGAAGCGTAGACTGGTCAAAAGAGACAAAATAAGAAGTTATGTACCTACCATAACGTTCCATGTTAGTTGTCTTCTCTCGCCTTCTTTCTTGCTTGATGGGTTCGGAGCCGATCCCTCGGCTCCGACTCGGCACTTGCTAAGCTCGAGAGTCACTTTTACCAGCTCGAGGGAGCCCCATATCCCATGATGCAAGGCGGTAAGTACCCAGATCTCGTTAGCTGACAAAGGGCAATAGCACCAAGCACAAAATACTTCCCAAAGGAAGAAAGAAAACTTACAGATGGAAGAAGGACCAGGTCTGAATGGTCTTCAGCATAACAGTTTCTGATAACAAGGTCTGTCCAGGCCAGGGGGAAGGAGGGAGGGTCGCAAGAAAGAAGGCGAGAGAAGACAACTAACATGGAACGTTATGGTAGGTACATAACTTCTTAATGTTAAGTTGTCAATCTCGCCTTCATTCTTGCTTGATGGGACCGCGTCCCTAGCACCTCTATCCTGGGTGGCTCAATGGAACAAACTCTTGAGGACTGTAGAGCCAAAACTGGCTCTGTCCCTGGAGGCCAAGTCCAATTTGTAATGGGAAACAAAAGTGTGAGGAGTAGCCCAAGTGGCCGCTGCACAAATAGTGTCCAAAGGAAGTCTAGCTTGAAAAGCTGTAGAAGTAGCTAAGCTCCTAGTTGAATGTGCTTTAGGTTTTGAGCACAGCTGTTTTCCCCTGAGTATAAATTTCAGAGATGACCGAAGAAAGCCATCTGGACAAGGTCACTTTAGAAACAGGAAGGCCTTTTTATTATCCGCATAGGAAACAAAAGTTGATCAGATTTTCTAAATTTTTTGTTCTGTCCAAATAATATCTAAGTTGACGGTGGACATCAAGATAATGTAGCTTTTGTTCAGCTCTATCTGAATAGTTAGGAAAAATACAGGAGATCAATGGATTGATTCAAATTGTTCTTTGAAGCGACCTTAGGTAAAAAGGTTGGGTTAGTTCTCAAAGATACTCTGTCTTTGTGAAAAACCAAATAGGGGGTCGAACCGAAGAGCATGAAGTTCAGACACCCTCCTGGCAGATGTAATAGCCACTAGGAATAAAGTTTTCCAAGAAAGATATTTCAGGAACAAGAAACAGCTGGCTCGAAGGGGAAGAATCAAGGATGTCAGCACTAAATTTAGATCCCACTGAGGAGGAGGATTCCTGATTGGAGGCTTTAGTAGGAAAATTCCTTTCAAGAAGGCCCTGCAGAGCCTATGGGACATAATATTATGATCTGCTATCCCGACATGAAAATTGGAAATAGCAGCCAATTGAACTCTGACTGTGGAAGAAGAGGAGCCTGCATGAAAAATCTCTGCTAAGAAGTCCAGCACTGCCTGAACAGGGGCAGTAAAAGGATCAATATTCTGGGCCTTAGCCCAATAAGAGAAACGTTTCCATTTGCTTGTATAAATCCTCCTGGTAGAGGATTTTAGCGAAGCTACTATGATGTCTCTAACTGGGTTAGAGATCAAAGGAAGCCTGGCTAAGGAAGGAAGTGGAGCAACCATGCTGTGAGGTTGAGAGAAGGGATTGACTGGTGCAGCTGACCCGATTGGTGAATCAGAAGATCTGGCACTGGGTCCAGATGCCACGGCTGCACCAAAAGGTGATGATGGAGGAACGGGAACCAAATTTGTCGAGGCCAGTAAGGGCAATGAGAATCAATTTGGCTCTCAAAGCGGTAGCTTTCTGGATCACCTGAGGGATCAGATGAAATGGAGGAAGGCATAAAGAAGTCCCTGGGGCCAATCCTGGGTCAGAGCGTCTCTTGGGGATGGCCTGATAGAGGGAAGAGGCTGAAGAAGTCTGGGCATTTGCTGTTTTGGGGAGTAGCAAAGATCGCAACATGGACGACCCCATTCCAGAAAAATCTCTTCCGCTATAGATTGCTTGAGAGACCACTCGTGAGGCATGAGAATAGCTCTGCTCAATCTGTCCGCTACAATGTTGGTTTTCCCAGGGATATGCGTTGCTACCAGAAACCGATGAGAGGAGATCGCCCATTGCCATAGTCTGAGCTTCTCGACACAAGGGGTAGGACTTGGTTCCGCCCTGTTTGTTGATATACCAAACTACAGACATGTTGTCTGTGTGGACTGCAATTGTCCCTACGGGAAGAAAGTCGTTGAGGGCTTGCAACGTTAAAAGCACTGCTCTCATCTCCAGGACATTTATGTGCAGATGGTACTCGAGCGGCTGCCACGTCCCATGAACCATCCTGCCCTGATAATGACCCCCACCCGATCAGGGAGGCATCCGTGGTGACAGTGGCTATCGGGGATGGGGTACAAAGTACCTGCCTTGGTGAACCTGAGGCGATGTGATCCACCAAGCAAGATGCTCTTTGCATGTCTGTGTCACCAGAATCTGGTGACGCATTGGAAGTTGCTGGTATGACCATTGTGTGAACAGCATCCACTGAAGAAGGCATGTAGAATCGAGCCAGGGAAGAAGAGTAATGGCCGCAGCCATGAGACCTAATACCTTTAGAACCATTCTGGCCTGTACTTTCTTGCTGGCCAGAATGATCCTGACATGACTCTGAATGTCTGAAACTCTTTGATCTGTAAGGGTAGCTGACATCCGAACAGTGTTTAAGTTTAGCCTATGAAGGTAATAGACTGGCAGGGCGATAAGGATGACTTTTCGAAGTTGATTGAGATGCCCAAATGAGAACAAAGGTCTATTGTGTAATCCCTGGCTTGTATAAGCTGATGCCTGGTGGTGGCTGACAGGAGCCAGTCGTCGAGATACGGAAACACCTGGAATCCTTGACGTCTCAGGTGAGCCGTGACCACTGCCATGCATTTGGTGAACACTCTGGGGGCTGTAGTGAGACCAAAGGGCAGGGCTTTGAACTGGAAATGACTGGACCCCAGCCGAAAGCGGAGAAATCTCCTGGAGCGTCTGTGAATTTTGATGTGATAGTACGCATCCTGAAGATCTATTGAGCACATCCAGTTGTCCTTCTGTAAGAAGGGCAGAATTGACTGAAGAGTGACCATTGAATCTTGTCTTCCTGACAGACTTGTTGAGTCTGCTGAGATCCAATATTGGTCTCCAGTCTCCCGTCTTTTTGGGGACCAAAAAGAACCTTGAGTAGATTCCGGGCTCTGAATGGTCTATTGTAACTGGCTGAATGGCTCTTTTTTGCAGTAGTTTTGAGACTTCTAACTCTGCAACCTCCCTTAGACCGGGTGGTACGTCTGGAAGGGAACTTGAGGGAAGGGACTTTCCTCGAAAGGAATTATGTAACCCTTGGATATGATCGACTGTACCCATCTGTCTTGAGTGAGGGAATGCCAGGCTTCTGGGTACAGTGATAATCTTCCCCGACTGCCTCCAAGGAGGGACAGCCGGGCAACACCTCAGGGATGCTGAAAGGGCTTGTCAGAGAGAGGCTCCCTGTTTCCCTGGTTTTTGGACCCCTCTGCCTCTAGAGCGCGTCTGTTGTTGTTACCCCTCTGCCTCTAGGGGTAAACTGACCACGTGAATCGGCGTGACTCCTTGGGATTTACGGAGCGACATTTTCCCACCTTTCTGTCCCTTGGGATAAGGCCTAGAAGGGGTGGGAAAACGGACTCCAACAGCAGAAAGAGTCTTGCCGTCCTGTTCGCACCTGGTCAAGGTTTCCTTCACCTGAGGGCCAAACAAAGCTGACCCATCAAAGGGAGAATTTGTGAAGGACGCCTTAAAGGGATCCGCAAAATCACATAGCCGCATCCAGGCTTGGCGTCTAAGAGCCACACCTGTACCTGCGGCTCTACTCGCTCCATCCGCAGCATAAGATATTAGCCGCATGGAGGAGTTTGCAATGGAATTGAGGGTTCCTAGCTGCGAAGCAATTTTTCTTGAGCCCCTGCAGCTGTAGGATCCTGAACTACTTCACCCAGCTCCTTAAGGATATCCCTCTGGAGTCTGGTGAAGTGACATAGGTAATTCAGCGAACGCATAGCAAAGGTCGCTGAGGAAAACATCCGCTTACCGTACCTATCCATGGTCCTAGAGTCCTTATTAGGAGGATGGACGGGCACGGAAGGATCTGCAAGTTCCTTTTGGTGGCCGCAGCCACCACCATGGCATCAGCGGGGACACCCTTAGTAAGGAATTGTTTGTCACACGGGCAGTGATAAATTTTGAAGGCCTCCTAGGGACTGGCTCTACAGAGTCAGGAGCTGCCCACGCTTCGTGCAATAACCTGCATAAGGGGGTCGAAGGCGGAGACACCCAGGAGGTGGAGGGCCGAGATCCAAACGCCTCTAGGTATACTGACTCATCCTCAGAGGGATTGTTGGTGGGCCAGTTTCCCTCTGTTTCAGGAGTTCTAGGATGTCTGAGAAGGAGACATCCTCAGAGGGGATCTAGGGGATCCCTCTGACTCATCAAAGTCAGTATCCGAGTGACAGACTCGGGGAGTCTACATGCTTCCTCTTACAAGTCCTCTTCCTAGGAGGATCTCCCGAAACATCAGGAGAATCCTCGGAAGAGGGGAAATTCCCAATGGGGAAACCTGAGGCGGAGGATCTCTGGGTCCTGTAGCAAGAGAAGTGGCAGAGATGTCAACAGGTACTATAGAGGGAGGAGCTACGGAACAGACTGCTGACTGATACCAGTGGCCAGTACACTCTTCATCACCTCGAATGCTCCCTCCCAGGCAGGTCCGAGAGAACCCGCTCGAAGAGCTAGGAACTCCAGGGACCACCGAAGGGAAGTCTCCGAGGCAGATGTCGGAGCCGAGCTCACCAAGGCCGAGGCTCCAAGGGGAAGAGCGGGTTCGGACAAGGGTCCGATGCCACTCACCCTCGGAGGAGACCATGGAAGCCCGACCACCGAATCCCTCTAAGGAAGGTCTCAAGAGGAGATAAGAGTAGAGGCTGAAGGAACAGAAGGGGTATCCGTCCTCCAGCCGTAGCAGTAACCATTCCCGAAGACTCCAACTCCAAGCTCTGGGGTAGAGTTGAAGGAGGAACTGTAACGGGGTGTGGACCAACAGTCGTCTGTTGAGACGGACTATGTAACATTTGGGCCAGTACCTGTGACTTAAGTAATCTACTGACCACTCTCTCTAGGTCATGATCTGACAGTCTGGATGACCTTGAAGATCGGCTCCGATGGCTCCGTTCGAAAGAAGAGGTGAAGCGGGCCGAAAGTATCGGCTCAAGGAAGGAGACCCCGACCTCTTCCTGGAATGAGCCATGGGAGCCGATACTATAGATCCTGTCGGAGCCGACTTCGGAGCCGACAGGAAGCTCGATGTCGGCTCCAGCCGAGCCGATACAGCCACTAAAGTAATGGTGTCGGAGCCGACACCGATGCCTGTGCCACATGGGTGTCGGAACCGATCGGAGCCGACACGAGGTCGATACAGATTCGGCACCGATAGCCATCGGTGCCGAAGGCTGTTAAGCCAGAATCGGCTCCAGCCGAGGCGATCTCGACTCGGAACGAGTCGGGCCGAGGCCGCAGGCTTAGACACAGAAGCCTGGGCCTTGGAAGATTTAACTGATTTAGATGGAGCCGACTTAGCCGGAGAGCCCTCCGGCTTAAGAAGGCCCCTAAGGATCAGTTTGTTGCGTCTTTCCTGCAGGACTCTCTGGCTGAAGGAATGACAAATAGCACAGGAGTCCTGCAGGTGAAGAGGCCCCAGGCAATACAGGCAAGAAGTGTGACCGTCTGTCAGAGACATCTTCTGACAGCACGAGTCACACTTCTTAAAACCTGAGACCCTCTCCTTTGACATGGTGCTTAACACAAACACACACACACACCAGTCAAAAAATTACTTAAATAAAATACCAAAAGGTATTTGTATAAAACACACACACCCTAACAGGGAGGGATGGGATGGGTAAAGTTTGACTAAAATAAATTAGAAAAGACAGGGATTTTCTGTCACAAAATGTAAATAATTAACTAATAACTAATAATTAAGGGTTTTTTAAGAAAAAGGGGCTTAAATATTCAAAAAGTGAATCACTTACCAGGAGCTGGTAAAAGGAGGACCTCATAAGCGAAGCGGCAAACGAGATCTGGGTACTTACCGCCTTGCATCATGGGATATGGGGCTGCCTCGAGCTGGTAAAAGTGACTCTCGAGCTTAGAAAGTGCCGAGTCGGAGCCGAGGGATCGGCTCCGAACCCATCAAGCAAGAATGAAGGCGAGATTGACAACTTAACATTCCATGTTAATGACTCTTGACATCTGGATAAGCAACACATATTTATTTCACATTTGTTAACTGGGAATGTCCAACTTGGAACATAGCCAATTTTCAGCAGAGGCCTGGGGAGAGACATTCCAGACACATGTCTTTGAAATGTGGGAGGAACATATAAAAAGAGAAACATGTGAAAGCCATTCAATCTGCAATAAGCTAAGGCTGAAGTTGGACATTTTGTGAATACCCATGGAGCTGTAGTTAAACCAAAGGGTAATGCAGAGAACGAATAATACGACTCAGAAACTGGAAACCTTATACATTTCCTGAATCCTATGGATATAGGAATATGCTAGTAAGCATCTTTTAGGTCTAGAGTTACCAAATAACTCATGTAAGGAATGAGAGGTAACATTCTGTAAGGTCAACAGTTTGAATTTTGGAAAGACCAGCACTGGTAGGTGCTTTTAGTTGAATTTGGAAAAGAAGCTGTGTTAAAAAAAATAACTAGTAACAAACAGGACATATAAATATTGCATGATAACTATAAGAATCAATCAGAGAAGGTTATAAAGGATTGGGAAGAGATATTGGATAAGCAGTTAACAAAGGGACAATGGAAGGTTATATGTGTGGCTCCCAAATATGCAACAAAGTCTAGAAGGTGTGAGGGTGGCATAATAGTTAAGGTATTTACCTTACTGACACAATGTACAGGGTTTGATTCTCACAAACTGGTTCTAACCATCTAGGATTAAAATTGCCCACAATGGCAGATAGCATAGTACTAATCTATGAACCTCTAATATAAGATTTAGGATTTTTGCTTGTGAGTGATTGCATAAGTATTATTATACCCCAAACTGACTCCAAACAATTTTCCTTCAGGTAGACTGCAAATGTTGGAGGTATGATAGAGAAGAAAGAGGTAATTGAAAACATATTTTTTGGGAATGTAATGAGTCAAAAGACTTCCAACAATTCCATGCAGACTACTCTGTCAGAAAATACTTGGTCAGCACACTGGTGTAACTAAGGAAATTATTTCTTTGCTGTGATACAGGAACTGAATTGCTTAGAAATACTAAAGCTTTGCTGATTTTTTTCTGGTGTCTGCCAAAAAAAAGCAATTACTAGAAAATGGAATTCAAAGTCTAAACCAACCACATCAGAAGTAGTGAATATAGTAACAGAGATAAAAGAACTGGATGTGGGATCTTTAAAAAAGGGTAAGAACAAATTACAAAGAAAAAAAGGAATTGTGGGAGCAATACATGCAGAATAATGTTTTGGAGGAGGAATGAGGTTTAAGGGAAGGCAGGAATTGAATACGCTACATAATCTTCAATTGACAATGACTACAGATTATATGGGATGTACAATGTTTGCAAATGAAAATATGTTACGGGTCACTCGCTAAAAGGACCTTAACCTGGTATGTGATATTAACAGGACTTTGTGGAGAGACAGACTTGTCTCACAGAGGATGCCCCACTTTGGGAACAAGCTTCCTATTCATGTTAAACAAAGCCCCCCGTTGGCCCTATTTAAGCATAATTTGGATGAATGGATGGGTAAAATGGAAATTCACCCCTGGGGTTCTACATGTGTCCCTCTTGAACAGGGGCAATATATGCTGATTTTAGGGTCTGCTTGAATCACACACCCTTGGGAACACAGTTTGAAATTGGCTATGCTTGTAAGGGTCCTGGGGCTATTAGCCTAGCAACCTCCTATGATTCTATGTCAATATGGTTTCTTTTCATTTATATAAAGGTATGATTGCCTATTTCATAAGAGATAATTCAATAAAGATGTTTTTGGTTAAAAAAAGCATTTTGAATTTTGGAACTTTCATGTACAGATTTAGAAATGAAAGATCTAGCACTGGTATCCAAGAGGCCTCTTTCTTTGGTATCAGAAACATTCTGAAATAAAAGTCTTTGCTCATTTGACTTAAAGACACTGGTTCTATGAGTCCATTGGTGTGTAAAGACTGATGAAGTTGAGGAAAAAAGTATAGTTAAGTAAAATCCTACCAACTGCGGTGGTGGTGCTGCGGTAGTGTTGTCGCCTCACAGCAAGACGTTGTCCCGTTCGATTCTCAGCTAGAGCGTCTTCTGTGTGGAGGCATACATGAATGGGGCGTGCCTTCGTTGAAGGTTGTGCATCAGGACTGGTAACCCGGTACGTAAAAATCCACTACCAATCATTAGCGGACCGGAGTTCCGCTGTGGCGACCCCTAACCGGGAAAAGCCGAAAGACACAAAGACACAAGTAAAATCCTACCATAAAAGTAGATATCCTTCTCTTCACTGTTGCAGTACTCTTTACCCAAGGGATCTCCTGCCAAGGATAGCTCAGTGTTTGGCCAGTATTCCAAAGCCTTTAGTTCTTACAGGTGTCATAAGTTCCCCTGTATGTCACCATTATGAGTGCAGTTGTGTACACTTAACCATAAATGTAGATGTTTGAGTGTATTCACTGCTGCAGTCATTACATTTGGGTTATCTGTTTGCAGTAGCCCTCAGTCGGCCTTATTAACAAAGTCTTAGGTCCTACGTTGGTTGCTGTCTCTTCTTCCATGACGTCAGGGGTATAAAATATGCAGCCAACGTCATTACATCAGTTTTTCTTGCCCCAGATGTCAAGTGCCCCCCCCCCCCCCAATGGGAAGCAATTAAATCTATAAATATACAAGGTTATACCTCAAACAAAAAAAGCAAATACACGAAAAAGCTTTTAAGCATTGAAAAGGAGAGAAGAGGTATAGCCAAAAAATGTCAGGGGGCTGGAGGGAGGGTAACCAGGACTGCAACAGTGAATACACTCGAACATCTACATTTATGGCAAGTGTACACAACTGTACTATGTTCTTAGTGTTTCACTGTTGCAGTCATTACATTTGGGTAGATTCCCAAAGCTAAGGATGGGAGGAGGAATTTGGATAGCATTAGGACCAGCTATAAGGCCCTGCAAAACTGCAGTGGCAAAGCCAGCTCTGGATTTAGAGAAAATTGGCAAATGGTAATAGTTGGTGAAAGTATGTACAGAACTCCAGGTAGCACCTTCTAGGATGTCTCTGGTAGGTATGCCTCTGAAAAAAGCTGTAGAGGTAGATGCAGCCCTGGTTGAGTGGGGTCTGATCCCCTGTGGGATAGGTTTTCCATGGTGCTTATAGCAGAAATTAATGCAATGACCTATCCATTTGGAGATGTTTTGCTTTGAAATAGCCTTCCCCTCTGTCCCTGCAGCAACTGCCATCAGCAGTTGTTCAGATTTCCTTTGAGGTTTAGTCCTGTCCAAGTAGAATCCAAGTTGTCTGTTCACATCTAGGGAGTGCAGTATCCGTTCCCCTTTGTTCTGTGGATTAGGAAAGAAAGTTGGCAAATGAATGGACTGATTAAAGGCCACAATGGATACCACTTTTGGCATGAAAGAGGGATTGGTTCTGAGAGACACCCTGTCCACATGAAAGATGATAAAAGGCTCCACTGCCATAAGGGCCTGTAATTCAGATACCCTTCTTGCTGAAGTGATGGCTAAAAGGGAAGCTGTTTTCCAAGAAAGGAATTTTAAATCTGCAGTATCAGCTGGCTTGAAAGGAGGAAGAAGCATCTCACGGCATACCGGACTACGAATGGGTCTCAGTAGAGGCCTGCGAATCTGAAGTACTGGGTATCAGGGGGGACGAAAGCGCCTCACTGAGTACCGGCGAACTGGGTGGCTTGTCTCTGTCTTCATCTTTGCGTTTTTTCAGAATGTCGGTAGTCAAATGGCTTACCGAAGACATATCAGGATAATTGAACCGATCACCAAAATATTTAGAAGCGCAAATATACCAACAATGGATAGTTTGTGGTTTAAATAAGGCACAAAACCGACAGTGTGGTACGTCGTGGTCAGGGCCTAGGCAAGGACTACAGTACGAATGAAAATCTTTATGGGGTATTTGCTTTCCACAAGAAATGCAATTATTTACTTTTACTGACATCGGTTTAGAGCAAGAAAAGGTTTCCCCAACGGGGTACTTAGCTTTTAGTTGAAGACTTCAGTTCTGAAACTCGAAAACGGAAATTTCAGGGGTTGGCCGACCGGCACTTGCGAACTGCTTCTGCTTTGGGCACCGCACGGCAGAAAGACTGACGTCGGCTGCATGTTTTATACCCCTGACGACCTGATGTCATGGTAGAAGGGACAGCAACTGATGTAGGACCCAAAACTTTGTTAATCAGGCTGACTGAGGGCTATTGCAAGCAGATAACCCAAATGTAATGACTGCAACAGTGAAACACGAAGAACATCTTTAGTTCTTAGAGGTGTCATACATCACATGTATGAACCCATGCAAGGCGTAGGGCAGAAAGGTGATATATGGACACACACATTCAGAAATGAAAAAGCACCACGAGGAACAGAATGCCCTTAGGGATAAGGATAACATGTGCATCCAGAAGAAAATGTGCACCTTGGCCAGGAAGATAAGAAAAGTATAAAGCAAGAGGTAGAATAGAGGATTAGGTGGGAGGGAGGGAGCGAATACTGCAACAGTGAAGAAAAGGACATGGTAAGATTTTACACAACTGTACTATGTCCTTCCATATCACTGCTGCAGCATACTTTACCTAAGGGAGACTACAAGAACTGACGAGGAAGCCTGGGAGGAGACAGGCACAGAGAAGGCTTATACAAACCCATGCAGGCTAGCCCTAGCAAAACCTGCCCTGGAAATAACATACAACTTGTGATGCTTAGTAAAAGTATAAACAGAGGACCAAGTAACAGCCTCAAGGATGGAATATGTATACAGACCCTTGAAAAAAGGACAGGAGGCAAATGCCTAGTAGAATGCATCTTTAAAGATGAGGAAAGATTTTCCATGGAAACAGTAACAAAAAGAAATCGCCTTAAAAATCCAGGAGAAGATGGTTTGCTTAGAGACAGCCAAAACCCAAAGTCCTGGGAAGAAAGAAAACAAAGCTACTCACTCAGATTTGCTAATAAAAAGAAGTTATGTACTCACCATAACGTTCCATGTTTGTAGTCCATCTTGCCCTTCATTCTTACATATGGGTTTGGAGCCGATCCTAGGCTCAGACTCATCCGATTACAAAGCTCAAAGTCTCTTAGTTGGCTCGTGGCAAGGTAGGTATCCCATAGTGCACCGTTTGCTACTGACTATAAGAGTGATAGAAAAGGTTACCCAGAAGGAACAACAATGATGAAAGGTCTCCACCCTACCAAAGGCAATATTATCCTGTTTCCAGATCCTCCAAGGATGGGGGTGGGTGGGTGGGTGGGTGGGTTTGTAAGAATGAAGGACGAGATGGACTACAAACATGGAATGTTATGGCAAGTACGTAACTTCTTTATGTTCTGTAGTCCTATCTTGCCTTCATTCTTACATTTGGGACAGCGTCCCTACCACCTTTTTCTTGGGTGGCTCATGGGAATATACTCCTAAGAACCGTGGAACCAAAGGAGGCTCTACCCTTGGAGGTCAAATCAAATTTGTAATGAGTAATAAAGGTATGAGGGGTAGCCCAAGTTGCTGCTGCACAAATCTGTCAATTGGAACTCTGGCTTGAAAGGCAGCAGATGTAGATAGGGATCTTGTGGATAAGCCTTAATTTTAAACAGAAGGTTCTTTCCACTGGAAGAGTAGATAAAAGAGATACAGTTGAAAATCCAATTAGACAGAGTCACTTTAGAGACCGGCAGACCTATCCTAGTTTCAGAAAAGGATACGAACAATTGGTCTGATTTTCTAAGTTCCTTAGTTCTATGTAGGTAGAACTGTAACTGTCTGTGAACATCAAGTTGATGAAATTTATATTCTGCACCGTTTGAATGATTAGGAAAAAATACAGGCAGTTCGATAGTTTGGTTCAAATTAGCCTGAGAGCAAACTTTAGGAATGTAGGAAGGGTTTGTATGAAGGGGAAATTCTGTCTCTATGAAAAATCAAGTAAGGAGGTTTGACTGACCGTGCTTGCAACTCTGACACCCTTCTAGCGAATGTAATAGCTACTAGAAAAAAGGTCTTCCAAGACAGAAACTTCAGCTCACACGAATGCGCGGGTTCAAAAGGCGGGGAAGTAAGTTTGGACAGAATGAAATTTAGATCCCAAGGAGATACAGCTTCCTGAAAAGGAGGTCTCAGCAAGGTAGCACCTTTAAGGAAGGTTTTACATAATCTGTGAGCATCAGATTAAGCTCATGTTGTCCAAAATGAAAATTTGACATGGCTGCCAGTTGAACTTTAATTGTAGCAGCAGCTGATCCCTGATGGAAAAGTTCAGTTAGGAATTCTAACACCAAGGGGATGGATACTGTGTAAGGGTCTATATTTTTCTCTTTTGCCAAGACAGAAAATCTTCTCCATTTGCTAGCGTACAGCTTTCCTGTGGAAGGGTTGTGGGAGGACGTAAGGCTATGGGTCACTGTGGGTGAAAAATCATGAAGCCTGACTAGGGATGGAAGTGGAGCAGCCATGCTGTCAAGTTGAGTGTGTGGAGGCATGGGTGAAGGGAGCCTGACATAGGTTCATAGGTTCATAGGTTCATACTAGGCTATCTGCCCGAGGGCATTTACAAGCCTAGCCCATCGTTTTGTGGCTTACGCCACCCCTTTAGTATGGGGAACTATATCCATTATTTTGCTGTGCCTCTGTCGAGCAGTGACACTGAGGTAATCCCTGGGGTATATCTGCGATCTCCCATCCATTGGTCAAGATTTCTCTTGAACAAGGCCAGTGAGGTGCTCTGCCTCACATGTACCGGGATTTTGTTCCACAGCATAGGGAGTCTTTGGGTGATGAATCTATCCCTCCAGCACGTCCTATTAATAGCCGTGTCAAGGTTTAAGTCTCCCGCCCTTGTGGCTCTGATGGATCTAGATTTTTTGAGGTGAAGCATATTCATCAAATCTGGGTTTGACATGGCCTTGTATGTTAGGCAAAGGTCACCTCTGAGCAAGCGGTAAGCGACTGAATAGAGCTGGAGTTCTTTCAGTCAAGAGGTCTGGAACTGGGTCCAGAGTCCATGGGTCATCTAGGAGATGAGGCCTGAGAAAGGGGAACCAAATCTGACGAGGCCAGTAAGTAGTGATCAGAATCATTTTGCTTCCTAAGAGGTTTGCTTTCTGGATCACTCTGGATATGAGCGGAAATAGGGGAAATGCATAAAGAAGTCCCGGAGGCCAATTGTGAACAAGTACTTCTCTCAGTGACTCCCCCAGAGGGGGGATAAGGAGAAGTAGCCGCTGCATTTGGCGTTGATTGGACTGGCAAACAGATCGCAGCAAGGCTGTCCCCATTTGTAGAAAATCTGTTCGGCTACTTTCTGATTCAGACACCACTCATGCGGCATCAAGATTGCCCTGCTGAGCTTGTTGGCTAGCACACTGGTTGTCAACAGGATATGCGTTGCTACTAGAAAGCGCTGGGAAGATATCACCCACTGACAAACATGAAGAGCCTCTCGACATAGGGGGTAAGATCTGGTTCCTTCTTGCTTGTTTAGATACCACACCACTGACATATTGTCCGATTGGATTGCTACCGTCCCTAGAGGAAGAAAGTTGTGAAGTGCTTGCAACGCTAGTAGCACTGCTCTCATCTCTAGGACATTGATATGCAGGTGAGCCTTGTGATCTTGCCATGTGCCTTGGACAGTCCTGCCTAGATAATGTCCCCCCCCCCCCAATCTGGGAGGCACCCATGGTCACAGTACCAATGGGTTGGCAAGGGAGGAAAGGTGTTTCTGTCATCAGTTGATCAGGCTGAATCCACCAACAAAGGTCCTTTTTGCAAGATTCCGTTATGAGAATATAAAGAGACAGAGGCAGTTGTTGAAGAGACCACTGGGAAAAAAGTAGCCATTGAAGAATTTGCATATACAATCTGGATAGTGGAACTAGAGTTATGGTAGAAGTCATGGTCCCTAAATGTTTCAGCACTGTCTTGGCCTTGACTCTTTGTTGAGGAAGTAAGCTGTATATCTGTGTCTGAGATTTTGAATTCTTTCTGCAGGAAGACGAGCCATCATGGCAACTGTGCCAATTTCTGTGCCTATAAAAGTCACAAATTGAGAGGGTGACAAGGCAGACTTTTACCAATTTATTATAATTCCTAGCTGGGTACAGAGCTGGATGGCTGAATCCCTGGCTTGTAGGAGTAGGTGCCTGGTGGTGGCGGTCAGGAGCCAGTCGTCCAGGTATGGAAACACTTGGAATCCACGACGTCTCAAGTGAGCCGTCACTACTGCCATGCATTTGGTGAACACCCTGTGGGCTGTGGTGAGACCAAAGGGCACAGCACGAAATTGGTAATGACTGGCTCCCAGCCGGGAGCGTAGATGACTCCATGATGCTCTGTCCATTCTGATGTGGTAGTACGCATCTTGGCGTTCTATGGAGAACATCCAATTGTCTTTCCCTAATAGAGGGAGCATAGACTGCAGGGTTACCATTCGGAACTTGGACTTCTTTACTGATTTGTTTAGTTTGCTGAGGTCCAAAATGGGCCTCCAGTCCCCTGTTCATTTTGGCACTAAAAAGAATCTGGAGTAAGTTCCGAATCCTATCTGGTCTGCGGGGATGGTTTGGATCACTCTCTTTGAAAGCAACTTTTGAACTTCTATGGTTGCTTGATCCCTGTGATTGGGTGTAATATCTGGGATTTTCTTGGGGGTGTGGGGTGGAAGAAAGAAGGGTATGGAGTATCCTTTGGTGATTATTCTTTGTACCCACTTGTCTCGGGTGATGCTGAGCCAGGCTTCTGGATACAAAGATAAGCGACCCCTGACTGGCTCCAGAGAAGCGCAGCCGGGCCCCACATCAGGAGTGCTGATACGGAAGACCACAAAAGGAATCGCGGCCACCCTGGCTTTGCGGAACCCCCTGCCTCTAGGGCAACGTCTTCCATAAGCTCCTCCTCCCCTGCCTCTGAAGGAGAAATCACCCTGTGCGTCCGGGAAAAATCTCTGGGATTTCTTGAACAACATTTTCCCACCTCTCTAACCCTTGGGGTATGGTCTAGAAGGGACGATAAAACGTACTCCCATGACAGAGAGAGTTTTCCCTTCCTATTCATACCTGGCGAGTGTATCTTTTACTTTTGGTCCAAATAAAGAGGAACTGTTGAAGGGGGTGTTGGTAAAAGTAGATTTGAAGGGCTCCTCAAAATTACATAAGCGCATCCAGGAGTGGCTCCTAAGGGAAACCCCTGAACCCGCTGCCCTACTCGCTCCATCTGCTGCACAGGAGATCAGCCTCATGGAGGAGTTAACAAGTTAACAATGGAGTTTAAGGTGGACAACTGAGCAGTAACTTTCTCAGGGACTCCTTCAGTTGATGTACCTTGAAAAGTATCTCCTAGCTCCTTTAGGAGATCTCTTAGAAGCCTAGTAAAATGTGTGAGGTAATTCAGCGATCTAAGAGTAAAAGCCGCTGAAGAGAAGATACGCTTCTCGTATCTATCCATAGTTTGAGACTCCTTGTTCAGTGGCTAGACAGATGTGGAAGTCTCCGCTAGTTCCTTCTCTGTGGCTGCCACCACCACCATGGCATCTACAGGCACACCTTTGGTCAAGAACTCTTTCTCTATGGGGGCTGAGAGAAATTTGTTGGGTCTTCTGGGGACTGGTTCCATGGCATCAGGAGTTTCCCACACCTTTCGACTAACTAGGCCCAGGAGTTCATCAAAAGGTGGAGACACCCAAGAGGCTGAAGGTTGACATCCAAAAGCCTTCAGGTACGCTGACTCCTCATCAGAAGGGGTGACAGTGGGCCAGCCACCTCTCTGCTTTAGGATCTCTAACATATCTACAAAGGATATATCATCAATGGATGACCTAGGGGACCCTTCTGACTCCGCGAGGTCAGTGTCTGAGGTGATGGACTCATCCGGGGAGTCTACATGCTTCCTCTTGCATGTCCTCTTCTGAGGGGGCTCCTCAAAAGGGTATTCTGGGGAAGCCTCGAAAGACTGGGGGCCACCCAACAGGGGCTTCTGAGGCTGCGGGTCTCTGTTGTCAAGAGAGAGAGAGAGATGGTGCTGAGACAGAGGTCAGTGCTTGAGTGGGAAGAGTATCGGTACGCTTGGGCAGAGCTGAAGACAGAGACAGCATGCACATCATCTCGAATGCAGATCTCTCCGGCTCCGACGACAGTCCCAGTTCTGAGGAAATGGAGGTAGCCCTCGGCTCCAAAGCGGTTGGCTCCGAGATGGATGTAGGGACTGAGCTCAACCTAGCCGATGCACCGAGGTGTAGGCTCGGCACCAAAGAGGTTTGTGTCCAAGCATCCCTGTTGTAGTCGAATGGTGAGCTTCGGCTCCTAGACACCAAGGACAGTGCCGAAGGTGTCGGAGTGGAACTCGACTCTGAGACAGCCACAAGGGGTGCTGGAACTGAGGGTTCCACAACAAGTAGCACTGAAATCTCTGGCTCCGAAGGACCAACACAGCTTGGAGGAGGAATAGCAACAGGGAGAATGGTCTTAGATGGCTCTGGAACTGACTGGGTCAGAGCCAGCAACAATTTCGGTAAAGCAGACAACTTCAAAAGTCTAAGCACTACTCTCTCTACATCCTCTTCTGAAAGGCTCTTGGAGGATCTGGAGGACAGGGTAGGTGACCTAGATCTCTGTAAAATGGGAGACTGTAAAGTTGGGGAGACCGGCAATAGCTCTCTGGACCGGCTCCGATGCAATTTTTTAGTAGTTGGCTCCGAAAGACTTTGGGCCGACACTGCAGTGTCAACATCGATAACCTCGACCGGCTCCGAGGACAGTGGAGCCAAACAGGTAGAAGGCTCATCCAATTTTAAAGTTTTCTGAGGAGGTTCAGACAAAATAGTCAGTACAGGAGAATGTCTCTTTGCCAACTTGACCTTCTCTTTCTTTGAAGAGTGAGACTTTGAGGATGATGAAGAGCTGGCTAAATCCTCCTTGAAGGAAGGCTTAAGGAGACCTTTCAGTATTAATTTGTTCTTCCTTTCTTGGAGAACTCTGGAGCTGAAGGAGTGACAGAAAGAACAAATTTCCTGAAGGTGAATGGCTCCAAGGCAGTAAACGCAATTACTATGCCCATCAGTAATTGACATTTTTTTGGAGCACTTAAGGCACTTTTTTAAAACCTGAAGGTTTATGATCTTTGGACTCCTTTGACATGGCTTAGTACAAATGGAAGTTCTATAAGACAGAAGAGAGGACACGGTCCTCTAACTTAAATGGGCCTCGCCCTTTAAGAAAAAATTTACACACAAAGATACAACCGAGGACTAGCCCTGTTGTGGAAAAAACACCAGAAAAGTTAAATAGAGGACTAGGTCCTCTAACTTAAACGGACCTAGTTGCGGGAAACAGGAAAGAAGTTAAGTCAGAAAATACCACAAATTGTAAATTTTAAACAGCAGGTAAAAACTAGACAATAATAGTAAGCGATACTGCACACAATATACTATTCTATTGAAAACCAGAAGAACAAGGTCCTAACCCAAACGCGGACCTACGCTAATAGGAAACTATGTGAAAAAGTAGCACACAGAAGGAGAACAAAAAACAGGCCTAGAACGGCCAACAAGTTCTCAGCAATAACTATGGAAAATTAGCAAAAAAAGAAGTTATGTTCTTACCATAACGTTCCATGTGAATTGTTCATCTCGCCTTTGTTCTTATACATGGGTTCGGAGCCGATCTTCGGCTCCGAGTCAGCCGCTTCACAAGCTCTGCATCTAAGAGAAAGCTCGAGGCACAGTCTATATCCCATGATCCTCCTCTACCATCCCTCAGATCTAGTTTGCAAGAACCAGAACGCACTACTAACCACTGCGTCTAAAGCTCACGCAATCACACACTTGAGACTGAACAATACTAGAACCAACCACAGATAGGAAAATAGCTAATAAGCAACTTACTGAAGAATAGGTAGAGAAGGCAACCTAGAGAATACCAACCAGGCACTAGTCGTACCCGTTCTTCCAGAACGTGGTGGGGGAAGGAGGGAGGGGATGTAAGAACAAAGGCGAGATAAACAATTCACATGGAACGTTATGGTGAGAACATAACTTCTTTATGTGAAATTGTTCGATCTCGCCGTTTGTTCTTACACACGGGTAGCGTCCCTAGCTCTGTTACCCTGGGTGACTTATGGAAGAACGTTCCTGAGTGCAGTGGAACCAAAGGACGCCCTGTCCTTGGAGGACCTGTCTACTTTGTAGTGAGTGACAAACATATGAGGTTTTGCCCACGTAGCCGCTGCACAAATAGTATCCAATGGAAGAAGAGCAGCATGGGCTGAAGAAGTGGAAACGGCCCTGGTAGAATGAGCCTTAGGCTTGAACGGAAGTGGTTGCTTTGAAGCTGAATAAACAAAATTTATGCAGTCCGAAAGCCATTTGGATAATGTCCGTTTAGTTGCTGCAATGCCCTTCTTATTATCTGCGAATGACACTAACAGCTGATCTGACTTTCTGTAATCCTTTGTTCTGTCCAGATAAAATCTCAGTTGACTATGTACATCCAACTTGTATAGCATGTATTCCAATTTGTTTGAATATTTTTTGAAAAATGTGGGGAGTTCAATAGACTGGTTAATGTTAAGCACAGAGCATACCTTCGGGAGAAATGATGGACTGGTACGCAAGGAGACTCTGTCTGGATGAAAAACCCAAGTATGGGGGTCTGACTGACGATGCCTGTAGCTCTGATATTCTACGAGCTGAGGTAACAGCAATGAGGAAAAGGGTCTTCCATGACAAACACTTAAGTGAGCAGGTTGAAGCTGGTTCGAATGGTGGCAGCATAAGCTGAGACAACATCAAATTCAAATCCATGGAAAAACCGGCTCGCAGATGGGTGGCCGAAGGAGAAAGGTACCCTTCATGAAGGCCCTAAAAATCCTGTGAGACATAACCGAAGAACCCCCTTCACCTACATGGAAGTTCGATATGGCCGCTAATTGCACCCTTATCGTAGAAGTAGAAGCCCCTTCGTGAAACAGTGTGGATAAAAATTCTAGGATTTTGTGTATCGGGACCACCAAGGGATCAAATCCTTGCGCTGATGCCCAACAAGCAAAATGTTTCCATTTGCTTTTGTATAGTTTTCTGGTAGAGGGTTTGTGGGAAGAAACTAAAATGTGTTGTACTGTAGGAGACAAAAACTTTGACCTGGCTAAATTGGGAAGTGGAGCAGCCAAGCTGTCAGTTTGAGGGACTGAAGGGATGGATGAGGAACTCCCGACGAGTGAGTCAATAGATCTGGCTCTGGGTCCAGAATCCATGGTTCCTCCATCAGGTGGGCACGAAGGAAGGGAAACCAGATCTGTCGAGGCCAGAATGGTGCTATGAGTATGATCGTCCTTTCCAGATTCCTGGCTTTCTGTAGAAATTTGGGAATCAAAGGGACAGGAGGAAAAGCATACAGGAGACCCGGGGGCCAATCGTGTACCAGTGTGTCCCTGGGGGCACCCCCCGGAGGGGGAAGAAGGGCAAAGTAGCTTCTGCATTTGGCATTCAAGGGGGATGCAAAAAGATCGCAGCAAGGCTGGCCCCATTTGCAGAAAATCCTTTCCGTTACTTGACTGTTCAGGGACCACTTGTGAGGCAACAGGATGGCTCTGCTCAACCTGTCCGCAATGACGCTGGATGACCCCGGGATGTGTGTTGCTATCAGAAAATGACCTGTGGACGCCGCCCATTGCCAAATTCTCACGGCCTCTCTGCATAGTGGATAAGATCTGGTTCCACCCTGCTTGTTTATGTACCAGACCACCGATATATTGTCCTTCTGAACTGCCACTGTTCCTAGAGGTAGAGATTCGTGAAAGTGTTGCAACGCTAGGAACACCACTCTCAGCTCCAGAACATTGATATGCAGATTGTACTCTATATCTTGGACCACTCTCCTTTTACTGTTCTCCCCTGGAAAAGCCCTCCCCCACCCCATCAGGGAAGCGTCCGTGGTTACTGTGGCTGTAGGGCTGGGTAATACAAACGGACGACCCATCGTCAGATCTTGGCTGTTTAGCCACCATCGAAGATCCCGCTTGCAAGATTCCGTGATCGAGATGTGGTGTGACAGAGGGAGCAGTTGGAACGACCACTGTGCAAAGAGCAGCCACTGGAGGATCCTCATGTGCATCCGGCCCAGAGGAACTGCAATCAGCGTGGCTGCCATCATGCCTAGAACTTTCAGCACTTGTGCCGCAGAAACTTTTCTGTTCCGAATAAGAATAGCGACCTGGTCTCGGAGGGCTGATACTCTTGTTTGTGGGAGTTTGATCAGCATTGTGGTAGTATCTAACTCCGCCCCTATGAATGAGATATGCTGTGAGGGCGATAAGGCAGATTTTTCGAAATTGACCGAGATCCCTAAACGGGAACAAAGGTTGATTGTATACTCCCTGGATTGTACAAGGCGATGCTTGGTGGGGGCAGTGAGGAGCCAGTCGTTCAGATACGGAAACACCCAGAATCCTATCCGCCTCAGGTGAGACGCCACTACTGCCATGCATTTGGTGAACACCCTGGGAGCTGAGGTGAGACAAAAGGGCAGAGCTCAAAATTGGAAATGACTGGCTTCCAGCCGGAAGCGCAGATGATCCCGGGACGCTTTGGCCATTTTGATGTGGTAGTAAGCGTCCCCGAGATCTATAGAGCACATCCAATTGTCCTTCTGCAGGAAGGGAAGGATCGACTGTAGTGTGACCATCTGGAACTTTTCCTTCCTTACGAAGGTGTTGAGTTTGCTGAGGTCCAAAATCGGCCTCCAGTCCCCTGTTTTCTTTTGAACTAAAAAGAACCTTGAGTAAGTTCCGGATCCTATCTGGTCCGCCGGGACTGGTTGGATTACTCTTTTTCGAGCAGCTTTCTTATTTCTATGGCTGCTTGATCTCGCAGACTGGGTGGAACATCTGGAAATCTCTTTTGTTCGGGGGGCATGGTTATAAATGGGATGTTGTATCCTCTGGTTACTATGCTTTTTACCCAGGAATATGTAGTAAGATTGAGCCAGGCCTCTGGGTATAAAGCTAAGTGACCCCCGACTGCCTCCAGAGTATGACAGTCGGGCCTCCCCTCAGGAGTGCTGGAAGGGCTTCCCAGGGACGCTATCCCTGTCGCCCTGGTTCTGCGGACCCCCTCTGCCGCCTGGGTGGCGTCTTCCATTCCTACCGCCTCCTCTGCCTCTGGAGGAGGCGTCACTCTGTGTGGACTGGAAAGATCCCAGAGTCTTTCGGAACCACATTTTTCTGCCTCTTTGCCCTTTGGGGTACGGTCTGGTCGGGGCGGAAAAACGGACCCCTATGGCAGACAGGGTCTTACCTTCTTGCTCACACCAAGTGAGGGTCTCCTTCACTTTGGAACCAAACAGGGTGGCACCATCAAAGGGGGCACTGGTAAAGGAAGACTTGAAGGCTTCCACAAAGGAGCAAAGGCGCATCCAGGATTGCCTCCGTACAGCGATTGCTGAAGCTGCAGCCCTACTCGAACCATTGGCCGCATACGAGATGAGCCTCATGGACAAGTTTACTATCAAACTGAGTGTGTTAAGTTGTGCTGTTACCTTTTCGGAGACAGCAGCATCTGTGTTACCCTGGAGAGTATCTCCCAACTCCTTAATGAAATCTCCCTGAAGTCGCGTAAAATGCGTGAGGTAGTTCAGCAAATGCATGGAAAAAGTCGCTGAACTGAAAACACGCTTTCCGTACCTGTCCATAGTCCTGGAATCCTTATTAGGAGGATGAACAGAGGAAGACGACTCAGACATTTCCTTCTTCGTGGCTGCCGCTACCACCATAGCATCCACTGGGACTCCTTTTGTAAGATAAGCTTTGTCTCGGGGGGCAGTAATATACTTATTCGGCCTCCCAGGGACTGGCTCCACTGTATCCGGAGTCTCCTACGCCCTTTGAGCTATTAGGTCCATCAGCTCAGCGAAGGGCGGGGTCACCTAGGAGGTAGAAGGGTGAGTCCCAAATGCCTTCAGCAACACCAATTCATCCTCAGTGGGGTCAAGGGTCTGCCAATCACCCCTCTGTTTCAAGATCTCCAAGATGTCAGCAAACGAGACATCCTCTGAGGGGGACCGTGGGTACCCCTCCGACTCATTCAAATCGGTGTCCGATGTCAGTAATTCTTGTGGAGAATCAATGTGCCTCCTCTTGCACAATTTCTTCCTCGGGACTTCATCAGAGGGGGCATCTGGTGAAGCTTCCGAGGAACAGGGAACACCCTCTGGGGGTGGCTGAGGCATTGGGTCTCTATGCATGGGAGGGATCACTGGTTCAGAAACAGAACGCGGCCCTTTGGGGGAAGGAGAAGACGATTCCGATGAAGTGAATATCTTTTCAGACAAAACCTTCCTCATAGGTTCATACTAAGCTATCTGCCCTAGGGCATTTATAAGCCTAGCCAGAGTGTGTGTGGCTTTCGCCACCCCTTGGAATGAGAATACTATGCCCATTTAGGGTTTAGTTTACTGTGCCTCTGTTTAGTAGTGACAGAGAGATGACCCCCGGGGTAAACCTACGATCTCCCATCCACTCGTCAAGATTTCTCTTGAAGAGAGTCAGTGAGGGGCTCTGCCTAACATGGACTGGGATTCTGTTCCAGAGTGTAGGGAGCCTCTGAGTTATGAATCTGTCCCTCCAGCACATCCTATTTATTTCTGTGTTGAGGTTCAAATCTCCCGCTCTCGTGGCTCTGGTGGATTTGGATTTTCTGAGGTGGAGCATGTCCATTAATTCCAGATTGGACATGACCTTGTACGTCAGGCATAGATCGCCTCTGAGTAGGCGGTATGCGACTGAATAGAGCTGGAGTTTCTTCAGCCGGGCAGCATATGACATATGTTTGAGACCCTTGATCCTCTTGGTGAGGTACTTTTGGGGTCTTTCTAACTGCTGCAGGTGTCGGGTAAGGTACATCCCAAATGGGGCATTGTGCTCAATTATGGGCCTGATAAGGGAAGAGTATAGGGGCACAATGACCTCTCTTGATCTAGATGTGAATCCTTTCATGATAAGGCGGGTAATATAGAAGGTCTTCCTAACCACCTTGGAAATGTGAGTGTCAAATGAGAGGTTACTGTCAACTTGGGTCCCTAGGTCCCTGATTACTTCTTCCGTACTTAATGGATTACCACCTATGTGGTAATTTGTGGGTACTTTGTTTTTCCCAAAGGGTATGACTATACATTTTTTGGCGTTCAGTTTAAGGCCATGGCTCTGGCACCAGTTATCCGTTTCTATGAGGCCTTTCTGAAGGATGCTTGTGTCAGCTGGAGTATCAGTTATGGCGCCCAGTTTGCAGTCATCTGCGAACTTTGTCAGCCACAATCCTCCTATGTTTGCTTGTACCTCGGAAAAATAAATGCCGAACAAGAGGGGTCCCAGGACTGAGCCCTGTGGGACACTGCTTGTGGCTGGCTTAGAGTCTGACATGGCTCCAGCAATTCTGACCTTGTGGGTTCTGTCCTTGAGCCAGTTTGCAACCCATCTTATGACATATGGGTTTACATTTAAGCTGGTGAGCTTGTCTATGATGCCCTAGTGGAGTATTGTGTCGAAGGCTTTTGCAAGATCAAGGTAGGCTGTGTGAACCGTCTTACCCTCATCAATGGCCTTAGTGACTGTTTCAAAAAAGTTGACCAGGTTCAAAAGGCAGGATCTGCCCTTGACAAAGCCGAATTGGGTAGGATCCAGTGTCTGTAGGTCTCCAATGTCTTTGTTTATGAGTTCCATAATGATTCTCTCCATAGCTTTGCAGACAGGGCTCGTCAAGCTTATGGGGCGGTAATTTCCAGGGTCCGTAGAAGCACCTCCTTTGTGGAGTGGGACCACTGTTGCTGTATGCCATTCTTTGGGTACGTATCCTGTAGTAAGGCTAAGATTAAACAGCAGCCTTATGTGCGGATTTAGTTCCTCTTGGAGTTCATGTAACACGCAACCCGGGACACCGTCTGGTCCCATTGATGCTGCGTTTTTAGCTTTGGAGAGGGCGGGTCTCACCTGGGCATCTGAGATGTCAGGGAGGCTGCAGTCTGCTGGGATAGATATTTCTCCTTTTTTGGGGGGGGGGGGGGATTTGCACTGAACCTGTCTGCCAGTATGTTGGCAATGTCTGTGGGTTCAGTGTATTTTTTGTCATTCTGGACTAACTCTGAGCATATCTGGGAGTTTCCACCCAGGTTTTTAACATAACTAAAGAAGGTCTTGTGAATGTCTTTAGCGTCTTTTGCGATTTTTCTCTCAAAGTTGGCCTTGGATGATTTTATGAGTGATCGTAGTTTTTTGCTAGTACTGATCAGAGATGCCTTCCCTTTTGGGGGTTTTGCTCTGTCATGTAGTAGCTTCCTCCTCCTGTTGTAAAGCTTGTTAATGGCTGGTGTCCACCAGACAGGACGCCTGCCTTTGGGGGAATGGGTCTTGGTTTTATTTGGAATTGTATGATCCATGCATTCTTGAAGGTGTCTGTAGAAAGCGTTTATAAAGGATTCAGCGGTGTGGACTGTGGTTCCCACTGGCCCAGGGGCCTTGAAGGATACCAGTTCAGCCTTAAGAAGTGTGAAGTCAGCTTTTGAGAAATTCTTCACTGTGGTCCTTTGTGAGGGGTATACTTCCGGTGTGGAGCATTGTGTCCCCATGTTTGTGATGATCAGGTCTAGTATATTATCTCCTCTTGTGGGAGTGGTGACTAGTTGTTCCATTGCATTTGAGTTTATAAATTCTAGGAACCTTTGGGCTAGGGTGTTGGGGCTTGAGTAATGCTCCCAGTCTATGTTTGGGTAGTTGAAGTCTCCCAATATGATGGTATTTGGAGAGACATTCATACTCTCCAGTGTCTTCAGGAAGGCTGAGTGGTGTTCCTGAGTTTGAGAGGGTGGTCTGTAGCATGCTACAAACTGTAGGGCAGTTTTACCTACGGTTAGTTGCGCCTGGATGGTCTCCGATGCTTCGTGCGTTGCCACTAACCTGGAGGTGTGGGTATCTTTGATGAATATGGATACTCCCCCTCCTTTTGTGGTTCGGTCCAAGTTTTGAGGCCGAAAAGCATGATATGAGGTATAACCTGGTAGTGCTGGGGTGCTCTCAGGAGCCTTGAACTAGGTTTCAGTCACTGCACAGACATCGATGTTCTCCATACTGAGGAGGGCTTCGAGAGCGTGCATCTTGAGGTTTAAATTTCTGGCGTTGAGCAGCATTACCCTTAGTTTTTTTCCACTTGTGTTTTCTAGGTAGGTGGGTTTGTCTTTTGAGCCTTGCCTAAAAAAAGGCACTATGGGGGTGGCAAGAGCCTTGGCCAATATCCGGAAGCCCAGGGGTGACAGGTGCAAGCCATCCCTTGCGAAGCAGCGTGGCTTGTCAAGCATGTCATCCCAAGCAGACAGACATTGGATCCCCTTAGAATGACACCAGTAATTGGGCCAATTGTTAAAGCTGATCATTTTGTCTTTGTACTGTGGCATCATTCTTGGTGAGGGTAAGATGCTGGTCAGGGTCATACTGGCCTGGGCTACATAATCAGAGAGCTCCTCTATGTCTCTTTTCATGTAGTCCAGGGAGGTACGTCTCAGGTCATTCACACCGGCATGGACAATGACTGAGTCATATTTGTACTTGCTTTGGAGTGACCTGAGTGCTTGTGTTATGTGGTGGATTCTAGCGCCCGACAGGCAGCTTACTGTAACCTTTTCCTTGTTCAGTCTAGTGAGCGGGACGTCAGTGTGTCTGACTATGGAGTCACCTATTATAAGTGTATCAGGCATGTTGTATGGCCTTAAGGGCTGTGACTGTTTGGCACACTGACTTTGTGAACTATGTGTTGCATGTGCTATGTTTTGAGGTAGTGGTTGCTTGGATGTCTGCTTTGGAGGCCTCTGTTGTTTTGGTAGATTTTTAATTAGAGCCTCCAAGTATGTTTTTGTGTGTTTATGTGTTTGGTTTGTAGTTGTGATAGGTCTATGTGAGACTGGGTTTGTGGTGTTTGTGGTTACCTTCTCCTCCTGACTGGTTTTGCCAGTACTGAGTCGAGGGAGCTCAGCCTCCAGTTTGGCTATATAGTTGCATCTCTCACATATATTTGTATTTGTTGGGAGGAGGAGACGGTTGTCTGTGTACATGAGGCAGTTGTAACATTGCCTCAAGATTCCCAGATTCACCAGCTGAACTGGAGAGGACGCCAGTAATTGACCCTTCGACATGCTAGAATAGTGTAAGGGATTGCTGTGTAACTGAGTCAGAAAGGACCTATAGGGAAATGGGTACTCAAGGGATTGTAGGTGGATGTAGTGCTTTCTTTTTGTTTAAGAGTGCTTTACCTGTGTAAAAATGCTTTAGGAGCAAGTGCTGGGCTTTTCAGATAGAGAATAGACTGTTTAGATTGAAAGTAGAGCAGTTCTAAGGGAAAAACTGAAGAGCAGACTTAGCGGAGCCAGAAATAGTTTAAACTTGATTAACCAGCGCTGCCCGATGCTGCTCTATGTGCAACTTCGCGCAAAGTCGTGCTAAAGCGGACTTTATAGCAGGGGGTTAAGAAAGAGCTAGGAAATGGCCCAACACGGCCAATAAACTACAAGTTGCTGGGCTGGAACCACTCCTTTAGGGACAAATAGGCTGCTCAGTGCTCCCCACTCCCACTGGTGAACAAAGAAGCTTCCTCCTATCCAAATAAGGATATGGACAACACAGGAACTATGACACAGTCCAGAGATCAGCAAAATCTGAAGATTGGACTATTCTAGTTCAGTAAAGGTGGGAAAACAAGGATTTTTTTTGTTTTTTCACAAACAGATAAGAAATAGATACAGTAACAAACAGTAAATGCTTTAAATCGGCTAGCGCACTTGAGTGTGTAGCCTACCAGTTAATTTAAGCAAAAAACAAACTTTTAAAGTGCAAAACAGTTTAGAAACAAACAGAAATACAGTGAATCAACTTGCAGAGCTAGTTTAGTAATAAAAACTCGCTTTTTAGGCAAGATACAGCAGTCGAAAATAGAAAGCCAGAAAAAATACTTATAAATCAATGGAAAGTCATTCTTCCATTCTCTGCTGCTTGTAGAACTCTGCAGGACACCACGAGGAGCTGTGCTGATTCGTATTCAAGCGCAAAAGCGCGCTAAAGCAGGCTTTATAGTAGGGGGTTAGAAAGAGCTAGGAAATGGCCCAAAACGGCCAATAAACTACAAGTTGCTGGGCTGGAACCACTCCTTTAGGGACAAATAGGCAGCTCAGTGCTCCCCACTCCCACTGCTGAACAAAGAAGCTTCCTCCTATCCAAATAAGGATATGGACAACACAGGAACTATGACACAGCCCAGAGATCAGCAAAATCTGAAGAATGGACTATTCTTGTTCAGTAAAGGTGGGAAAACAAGGATTTTTTTGTTTTGTTTTTGTTTTTTCACAAACAGATAAGAAATAGATACAGCGAAAGGCACCGGGCCGAGGATTCCACCGGATCCGAAGACCATGGTAGTTTCCCCTAGACCGGGACCATGGGCTCCGACCCAGAGGACGGAGTCGAACTAATCTGTGCCGAGGCTCCGAGGGGAAGAGTCGGAACCGAAAGCTCAGTTCGACTCTCGGCCCCGGAACCAAGGGGAGACCGTCGGCTCCGTGACTCCTCGATGGCTTCTGAGGGAGTCGAGGTCAGTGGCGCCGATCGCACAAAGGTAGGCTTCGGCACCGAGGGTTCAACAATCATCGGTTCCTCTTCTCCCGGCTCCGAAGACTCGAAGGGTCTCGAAGGAGGATCTGCTGGAGATACAGGAAGGGCTTCCAGTTTCGAAACCAACTGGGACGAAAACTGCAATTAGTTTGGACAGAGCCGTATTCTCCATGAGCTTCTGTACCACTCGATCCACGTCAGTATCAGATAACAGCCTGGAAGAACGGGTCGAAGGGGCCGAAGATGTCACAGACCGAAGGATCAAGGGTGGAGGCACCTCTAACACTGGCTCCAAGACCTGAGGCTCGATGAGAGATAATCGCTCGGTGCTCGGCCCCAAGGTCTGTGGAGCCGGCGACCGAACCTTAGACGAGGTGCTCGGAGCTGATGACCTGGGCTCCGATACCTTCGAAGTCTTCGACCCCTTCGAAGACTTAGACGCCTGATCAGTCTTCTCCAAGGCTTCTTGAAAGTCAGGCTTTAATAAGCCCCTTTCTATCAGCTTCCTGCGCCTTTGCATCATGACCCTTCCACTGAAAGAGTGACAAATAGAGCAGTCCTCCTGCAGGTGGAGAGGGCCAAGACAGTAGATGCAGGAAGCATGATTGTCAGTAATGGACATCTTCTGTCCACACTGACATCTTTTGAACCCTGATTTAGCTTTTTCAGCCATGACTGACAGGGAACAAACTTTATCAACAAGGTTAGCTAGCTTATCGAGAGTATAAACACTAATTTAACTATGTACTATGAGAAGCTAAGTAATCTTAGCAACAGTCACTAATTTAACTAATATGAATATACACTACACTATATGAGTAAATATAAGTATATATATATATATATATATATATATATATATACATATATGTAAACAAGTAAATATATAGCAAAAAAACACTGCACACAAATGCTATACTGCTAAATATTATGAAGAAAATCTAACTAAGCTTATAAGCAAACTACTAAAGCTGTCAGAGCCCTGACAGTACTAAATAGGCCTAAGCCCTAAGATTATATCTATATCACTATATAGAAATGCAAACTCCTAGGTAAAAGAGCACACACACACACTAACGCTTTAAATGCTACAAGAAAAAGGAAAACAATTTAAACAGCTCTAAAATTAAAAAAAAAATACAAAAGTTTTTAACTGGCCCCAGCTCTCCTTGACGCGATCTGCTGCAGCGGCAAACTAGATCTGAGGGATAGTAGAGGAGGATCATGGGATATAGACTGTGCCTCGAGCTTTCTCTTAGATGCAGAGCTTGTGAAGCGGCCGACTCGGAGCCGAGGATCGGCTCCGAACCCGTGTGTAAGAACAAACGGCGAGATGGAACAATTTCACATCACACTATTTACTACCTATGAAAAAACTATTACTAAGACTATGTAAACTAAACTATCTTATGAGTAGAAATATCAATAAGACTATAATAATAATGAAAAATATGCAACTTAGCCAAGGCCAAGCAAGAAGCACTTCTGAACTCGCAGACACGGCAAACGAGATCTGGGGATTCTTACTAGTGCACTATGGGATAACTACCTTGCCACGAGCCAACTAAGAGACTTTGAGCTTTGTATTCGGCCGAGTCAGAGCAGAGGATCGGCTCCAAACCCATATGTAAGAATGAAGGCGAGATAGGACTACAGAACATTTTTAGTTTTATCCAAATATCTGAGCTGTCCAGGCAAATCCAATGTGTGAAGAACCTTCTCACTGGCAGACTGTGGAGAAGGAAAAAAGGAAGGAAGATGAATAGATAATTAAGGGACAACTCATTGACCATTTTGGGCATAAAAGAAGGATTACTACAAAGAGACACCCTATCTCCATGGAAAACTAAGAAAGGAGGAAGAGCCATGAGAGCCTGAAGTTCAGACACTCTCTTAACTGAAGTGAGGGCCAAAAGAAAAACAGTCTTTCAAGTACAATGTTGTAAGGAAGCTGACAAAGCAGGCTCAAAAGGAGCCTAAGTCAATTTTTCTAGTACAAAATTGAGGTTCCAGGAAGGTGGAATAGGCTTCCTGGGAGGCTTGATATGAAGGATCCCTTTAAGAAACTGCTTGACCTCAAATCTATAGGCCAGAGGAGTTAAGGGCAGACGAGCAGAAATTACTAACAGTTGAGCTTTAAATGAAGAATATGCCAACCCAGCATGAAGCAGATCACTCAAATGAGAGAGAACCAGAGGAACCTCCACAGATAGGGGATCCTGATGGCAAGAGAGGCACCAGAGAGAAAATCACTTCCATTTGGTCATACATGATTTCCTGGTACTGGGTTTTCTAGCCTCCTGCAGAACCTGAATCACGTCCTCAGAAAAGATGTGCCTGAAAGGGATAAAAACCCCATCATCCACAGTGTCAGCTGAAGCGTGGACACGTGAGGATGGATAAGAGATCCCTTGTCTTGTGTGAGAAGACTCACCTGGTGAGGTAAACTGTGGTGATTGCCCCTGGCCAAGTGAGAAAGAAGGGATAGCCAATGTTGTCTGGGCAAAAAGGGAGTCACTAGAAAGATTATGGGAGACTCCCACCTAATCTTGTGCAAGACTTGTAGTAAGAGGTAGGGGAGGGAAGGCGTACAGAAAAATCCCCTTGCAAGGGAAAGATAGGGCATCCATTTTCCAAGCCAGAGGACTTGGGACTATGGAACAGAATAGAGGAAATTGTCTGTTTAGAGTGGAGGCAGAAAGATCTACCTGAGGAATACCACACCAATGGACAATGTCCAGGAACACAACTCTGTAAAACATCCTTTCATTAGCTTGTGTGCTGCACCTGTTCAAGGAGTCTGCCACTAGACTGTGCTCGATACTGGCTAGTTGGATCCCAGATCTGAAAATCTAGTCTGCAAGGAAGACAGGACCATATGCCCCACTGCTTGCTGACATCACACCACTGTGGTATTGTCTGTGAAAACTTTGTGAGGCCGGGATGAAAGAGGGAATGAAAAGTCTGAACAACCAGAAGCAGAGCCCTCATCTCCTTTATACTGATGTGGTCTGACCTTTGATGAGGAGGCCAGAACCCCAGAACCTTGAGGGGGCCACAAGAGGCACCCAACCCTGTCTGCAGCATCTGTGAAGAGCACCATAGTTGGAACTGAAGCTTGAAACAGAATCTCCGGGTTAAGAGAAAGCTGATGAATCCATCACTGAAGCTCGAGCTTGAGACAGGGAAGGAAGAGTACCAGAAGTCCAGAGGGTGGCAATGTTGGAGCCACAATGACGAAGTACCACTGAAGCTTTCTCATATGGAACTTGGCAGGAGGGAGCATGGGAATGGTGGAAACCATGAACCTGAGAATCCTGAGAAAATCCCTGGTGGAGAAAGACATCAGAGGAAAAAGGCAAATAGAGACATTGCCTTAGGGTCAATCAAGGATGCCAGCATGGGAACCATCTGATGCCTGTGGCCAAGGAAAATATGATCCTGGGAAACGGTCCGAACTGATTTCTGGAAGTTTATGGTGAACCTCAGACTCTGTAACAGGGAAGTAGTAAATCTGACATCCTGCAGCAGCATATCGTTTAGGTAGGGAAAGATATGAAATCCTTGAACCCTATAAAAGGTAATGACAGGATCAAGGCATTTTCTGAATACCCTTGGGGCAGTAGAGAGGTCAAAGGCCAAAGCAGAGAGCTGAAAATTTAAGGAAGACACAGAGAAACGTAAAAATTTCCTGAAGAAATGATGGATGGGGATATGAAGTTATGCATCCTTGTGATCCAGAGAGACCAGGATGGCCTGGGGTAAAAGAAGAGGAAATAATGTTTGTATAGAAAACATTGAAAAGGAAGGAACCTTGAGAAACATTTTCAGCCGGGAAAGATCTAGAATTGGTCTCCAAGTGTCTTCCTTTCATGGGACCAAAAACATCCTGGAATAAAATCCTTTCTCCATCTGGGCAGGAGGCACGGCCTTAATGGTACCTTGAGACAAAACAGAATGAAGAATCTCTGGGAAATGAGCTGTTCTGAGGAGGTTGAGGAATGCCTGAAAAGGAGGAAGGGCTTTCCAAACCATGAAGTATCCCTGAAGGATAAGGGACAGAACCCAAGAGTCTGAAGTTATATGAAGCCAATGTGGAAGAGGCAGGGAGACACGGAGGGACAAGGGAACCCGGCCAAGCGCAGGAGGAGGCAAACTGTCAAACAGAACCTGGCTTACCCTGGAAAGGAAGCTTCTGGGAGGCAGGAGTCTGAGTAAACTTAGGAGGCACATGCTTAGAACCTTTCTTGCCCTAGGGAGGATGGCAAGATTGCCTACGAACAAAAGCAGACTTACCAGGATAATCCCTCTGACATTTGGCAATAAGAGAAACAAAAATATGTTTCAACTACTGTAAGACTTTACTCTTCTTCTGGAGAGACTTGAAAAGTTCAGCTGCAGCAGATCCAAAATAATTTTTATTATCCAAAGGCATCTACAAGTTTGGCTTTAATGTCATCAGGTAAAGCCTGAAGACAAAGCCAAGAATGTCTCATAACTGAACCAAAGACAGCAGCCCTGCAAAAGGCACAAGTTACATCATAGCAACATTTGATTGAGTGGCTGGCCCTTGGGACAGGAAGATTCTGCCATAGCACTCTGAGCCAAGAACTTAAGATGTTGGTTCTCTAGGTTTATGACCAAGGAGGACAGACTACTACATAGGGTCTTAGGCACAAATGCCTGGCAGACAGATCACTGCGTACGGTTATGGGAAGCACCCAAACAAAAGATACACTGGTCATGATTGTCTTTATGGGGAATCTGCCTCCCACACTGACATTTTCCCTTTCTAGATGACATGAACACATTAACCACAACAAATAACAGAAAGAGAAGAATCTCCAAAGGTGCACTTATCTAAAAACATGGCTTGGTAACCAGCGCAAAAAAGTGTGTTTAGACTGACATTCAACAATGACATTCAGAGTGACCACAAAAAAGTTCTGAGTGTGTGCATCTGTACTTCACCTTTATGCCCTACTACTTGCGAGGGGAGCATTGCGTGACTTACGACGCCTATAAGAAATAAATGCTTTGCTATACTGGCTGGACATTGGGCTATCCTTGCCAGGAGATCCCTTAGGTAAAAGAATACTGCAACAGTGATATGGAAGGACACCTTCTGGTTGTTTTGGAAGGTAGGGATGAATCCCTCTAAAATAAGGCTTTGTATCCAGTGCCATCTGTAAGTCTCTTGCACTTTTAACATCCAGGAAACTAACATAATCTTGCCAAAGGGAAATGCTGAGAGACAGCTTTTGGGTAAGATTTATACAGATACTGGCCAGGGGAGAAGGTAAGGTAAGAGGAATGCTACACTGGAGGACATGAAATAGCTTAGAAATACCTTGTATTATCTTCCCTCTTTCCGCATATTGTTTGAGAACTTGGGTAGCAGAACAGCCAAACAATAACTCCTAATCTAAAGCTGAATCTAATATTCAAACTATTACATCAGCAAACCTTTGGTTATGTACCCAAGCACATCTTAACACTGTAGCAACAGCAGTGGCTCTATACACTATATCTGTACAACCATACACGCTCTTCAAAGCAGTGCAGTTTAAAAAAAGAGCTTTTATCCATAGGAAGAGTGGATGCCAATTCCCACATTCTGCTCATACGACAAAGCATAAAAATCTCCACATATATGCCTGGTACTTCAAAATTCTGAAGGCTAGAGTAGAAGAAACATCATCTTACCTATACAGTCCAACATTTTATCCTTTTTAATCATCAGTTGAAGGGTTAGAACTGAAGAATTACCTGCATGGGAGCCAGCTGAAATGACTGCTGGATTACACGTAAGGTGAAAGAAAAGAAATTTATTAGCCTGAGGTATCTTACACAATTTATCAGCTTTTTTTAGGAATTAACAGCTGGATATATGGATGAGTACAGGCAACATTCAACACATCCTCCAGTGCTGGCAGTACAGGGGGGATGTGAGAGGAATGTGGTTTATCCATTTATAACATATATTATCTCCTCAGTTCATTAGGAACATCTATTTGTTCCCATAAAATACTTCATTCTTTCTGGCAATGGACTGATTAAAAGAAAACTTCCCCAAAGGAGAATAAGAATTTAAGTCTTCCTCCCAGAGAGCTGGGCTTGTGAATCATCAGATCTCTGAAATAACTTTATAGGGAATGTCCAACTTTATAGGGAATGTCCATCTTCCAAGGCTTCTGTGTACCAGAATTTATTGCCTGTAATGCCGGTCTATCCAAGATAAGGAACTCATCTTTTTTTTTTTTTTTTTTAACAGAAATAACTTCAGATTAGAAGAACAATGTCTAACCTTTTTTTCTCAATAGGAGTTTCAGCAGAAGGCCAAATCCTGTAAGGAACATCAGCCTGGTTTATTTGGTGTCTCTCCCCAGTTACCTTGAGAAGAATTTCCTGGAGTGTCTCCCAAACCTAGGGAAGAAGGTTCTCCATGCCCATAGTGGACCATAGAACACTCACAGTGAGGATGTGATTGAATCTCAGTTCATGCTGGCTGAATGTACTACAGTAGCAGAAGCTAGAGAAGTAAATGCTTGATCTGAGGAATAACCAATGGCCACTGCAGCTTCACCTACTATTGCCAAACATGTAGACCTAGTCCTCATCAATGGCAAGGACTCCATTTTAAGTGATCTTTTTTAGATACTGTGAGAGAAGAGACAGCAGAACTAAAGTGAGTATTCACTTTGTTACTGGGGAAGAAGCACCAAAAGCATCAAGAGTAGCGGCAGCAAGCTGATTAGAAGATAAGTTGTCATCGAGTGTTCACAAGCAGCACACTTATACTCACAACACCTTCTTCAGTCCCTTAATTTGTAAAAAGTAAAAGCAGAACAGAATTCCCCCTGTCAGTACTATTCCAACACTCACAAATAGACAGAACCAAAACAGCAGGTAGGTTGTCACGAAATGAGCATATAAGTATTACACTGGCTCACAAATTCTCACCCATTCCACTGTAAAATTTTCTGCCCCACAAAATTCAAAGTTTACAGAAGCAATACGCAATTTCTCATAAAATTAGTCCCAAATACTCTGATAAATACTCTTAGGTTAAAGAGACAGTGGTCCCCAGCAGAAAACCTTTGATATTATGAAAAAATACTTGGCATCTTAAAGGGAAAATATGTATTTTAGTCAAAAACAGATCAAACGCTATTTTCCATAAAACTGCAATAATTTCTCAGTGCAGGGGTTCCCCAAAGGGGACTTATCTGCCAGAAATAAAGCTCCTAGCTGACTGCTGCTCCTGTGAAACCTAAGAGGTGATTTTTCTTCTTAGGATGGCAATAAAGTACTGAAGAAAGCTTCGCTCTGACTGCTGATTTCCCTCCTTCGGTATAAGTCAATAAGCAGTCAGTGTGAAGGTGGGGAGAGAGAGAGCTTTTTGAAACTGGATGGTTGTTGTTTCCAAGGCTTGATACAGCCCGTATAGTTTAAGGGCTACTGCAGCAGTTGTAATGCTGAACAGATGTTTTTCCAGTTGTGAGAAAAATTCACTGTTCTACCCTTTAAAAAGGAAGTCCTATGCTGTGAGGCACACTGCTGAAAAGGAGGACTATGCCTGATCTCCAAGACAGCAAAGGAACTTATTTTTACTGAACTATCTCTGTTAGATCCACAGAACACAGACCAGAAGTATCAGAGTCTCTGGTTCCACCTCTCCCTGCTGAAGTTGCTTATGGAGTGTTCAACAAGGTCTGTATCTATAGAAATGACACAAAATAAGGGTTCTGCACAAAGGGTTTCTTGCTCTTAGTGCATTATTTCCTACTTTCCTACATCATGCAGAACAGAATCAGTTGCCAAACATTTGCAAATGCCTTTAAACTTGCAGCCATCATCAACCCCTCTGAAGTCACTTGGATACTACAATCCTACAAGAGTGCCCAACTCAGACTAACTCACGCTGTCAGGATCATACGCCAAATGTGAACACAAAAAACGTAGCACTGCACAGTTTGGGAAACAGGAGGAGTGTACACCTACTACACAAATGAAAAACTCTTAAAACAGGCATTCTCATGACAGATCTGGCCAACTTCATGAATAATGAACTCTCCTTTAACCAACCACATATCTTCTGCCATTAGGAAAGCTGTCCAAGTCACCCAACTAATTACTAAGGACCTCTCCTGTAGGTCAAAAGAGGGTATTGCTCCCCTTTACTTATTTCTTATGAAGCTCATATTAAAATACAGTGCATCATTCGGTATCTACCTATCCAAACATCTAACTAATTACAAAAAAAAAAAAAAAAAAAAATTAGAGGAACCTCAGTAAAATCAATTTCGGGTACAACCTTTTACCCAGAGTGAGTAAAAGCCATATCACTCTTCTCTATCTCTTTAATGACTCCTATGTGGTGATCTGTGCTTGGCTTACAAAGCTTTAAATGACTCACTCTAGCTTGATCTATTAAACATCTTTAAAACTGTAACATAAACACGACTTACTGACATGACAGATATCTCTCCAGAAAAATTCCCCACCTCTGGAACAAACTCTTGCTTTCCATAAAGCAAAGCATTTCCCTCGCTATCTTCAAATCTAACCTGGAAAAATGGAAGGGAAAACTTCACATTTACCCTAGACCTAACCCCAATCCCTTATGTTCAATGAGAGTAACAAGTGTGGAGTACAAGTGGGGCTGCAATGGTTAGACTTTAAAAGGCTTAACTGGTCTATCACCTAATGGCAACCTATGAACATATGCATTCCTCTAAGCTGTACCTTATTTTACTTAAATAATGTACATTGGGTCAAGATAAAACAAAGACCTTTGTTATTACATTTTCGGATAAGGCCGGCAATTTAAGCAATTTTCACACAACAAAATATGAAAAAATATTAAAACACATGCCAACCATATACAACCTGGAAGTAAAAAAAAAGCACTTTATTCCTCCCTAGTGCTTTAACTCACATCTTTATGAGAAGTAAAAAGCTAGAGAAGAATAAAGTTCTTTTTTTTTACTTCCAAAATGCATATGGTTAATGTGTATGACAATTTAAGCAAGCCTGTCTCTCAAGCACAAAAACTGACTTAGCAAATCTAAGATAAAAAAAATACATGGTATGCATAGCCATTTTTAGGCACCAGCAAAACTTGTGCAACTATGGGCCCCCAACCATATCAAGAAATTATCTTATTTTGATACTTCAGTGCATGTCTGTTAAGCAAAAAAAAAAAAAAAAAAAGCAATTTTGTGTACTTAATAAACCAGAATGTTAATAGTAGCTCATAGGATAAAGAATCCTAAGGATCAGCACCACTTCTTTTCCTTTAAAATTCAAAGATGCCTCTGTTTGTAATAACAGTGTTTGGTCAAGAAGACGACTTTGTAATTTCATTAAATGTTTTACCCCTGAAATAATGCCCTTCACTTAGTTAAATGCTGCTGGTGGGAATTCTATCCACTAAAATTATCATAGCCAGTTTTAGGCACTCATGGTACCAATGGCTGCAGGCCCCCCCTCCCCCAGCTATCCTTGACTGGGTGGGGGCCCAGCAAAAGCCGCTGCTTCTAGCTGAGGGAAAATGAGGGAAAAAAAACATACTTCATTCTCCATACATGCACTTTACTCCAAACAGGGTTGCTCTATGACCCTGTTAGGATAGAGCCAATAACCAGTGAATGAGCGAGTAAGTGCAAGAGAATGCAAACCCAGAGAGACCAATCTCAGAGCTTACTTGGGATTTAAAAAAAAAACTGATGCTCCTAATCTTCAAGGATGATTTTCCCTTTGCTACTTCTTTGTTCAAAAACTCTAGGCAAAGCCAAAAATAACAGCAGAATAAAGGCTCAAGAACAGAAAAAGAACTGCGGTGGTGGTGTTGCGGTAGCATTGTTGCCTCACAGTAAGATGCTGTCCGGTTCGATTCTCAGCTAGAGCACCTTCTGCGTGGAAACATGCGTGATTGGGCGTACCTTCTTTGAAGGCTGTGCGTCACAGCTGGCAACTCGGTATGTAAAAATCAACTGCCAATCATTAGCCGACCGGAGTTCCGCTGTGGCGACCCCTAACCAGGAAAAGCTGAAAGGCACAACAACAACAGCAACAACAACTAATTCACTTAAAAAGTTAACAGAATAACATTTTTACATGAACATGTAATTTCTGAACAAAAACAAGTATGACCCTTTAGTGTTTGCATTACTGACTGTCTGTAATCCTAAATGATTTGCCAGAAAATCAGTTTTTACAAGGGACAGGGGAAAATGAGGCAAAAATTAGGGACATTCTGTGAAATCAAGAACAGTAACAAAATATGCATTACTCTTGACCACTGCTAAACAACAATCACTGATCTGGTGTGACCGTATTAGTGTTGCATGACGTACTGCCATTTGCTGACATTGGTATAAATTATGATTTACGATTGCATGTGTGCGGGGGGGGGGTGGGGGGTGCAGCGTAACAGTGACAAAGCTGGCTATAATTTCTTTTACTTTCTATCACAAACATCATCAGCCATGCCATTTTGCTTGCGCCAGGGGGGTACTGTTACAGTGTATTTAACAGTAAAAAGTTGGGCATAACTTTTCTTTCATTTACCATAACAAATACAGACCTACCACATAAGTGGCTATCGTTAGTGGTTTGGCAGGAATATACTGTGTGTGAAAGCAACTGCTCATAGCCACAGTAGCATGGCGAGTAGCACTGCAAGTTCAAAGTGCTTTGGTCTGGTCGACTTCTTGGCTATGACTTTTTCTATGTTGAGTCTGCATACCCTTGCATGTGTTCTGTTTTTTCTCAAGCACCTCAAAGACATACAGTAGGCAAATTGTGTGTGTGTGTGTGTGTGTGTGTGTGTGTGTGTGTGTGTAAATAAAATACCACTGATTTTTATCTGTGCACACAAACACAACAATGCTGGGCACATACACAATTACTCTGGGTAGCAGTAAAAATGCAGTTAACAAGTAATTATCTTTCAAACATAAGGCATAAAATACATCAGAGAACATTCAGACCTTTAGAGCTTCTAGGAGTCAGGTGGCCCACATACTCAGACTGTATAAATGCAATTTAACATGAACTGAGTTGTGGTCCCGGTCTCCAACCACAACCATTCTAAAACTAGCCCTGTACAGAAGGTTGCTGTAGCTTGAGTGGGGGGATGTGTGGTCAGTCATAACTTCTTTAATTTTCCTTATAATTAGACCTCAGAGATATGTCCAGGAGAACGTTCTAGCTTGTGCTGGGTCAATGGACAGCGTATTTACTGTTTCTTTTACTTTTCTTACAGACCTCAGAGGTTTGCAATGAACGTTACTACAGCTGGTGTAGGGGCAGTGTACTGTCTAGGTGCAACAAGCTGAAATACATTACTGTGCTCATTATATATTCTTTTCACTTTCCTCATAATTACACATCAGGCAAGTATATTGGTGGATTTCTTTTGGAGACAGAGTTGAGAAGCATTAGGGTATGCTAAGCACACATATGATAGCAGTTACTTGCGGCTCTTTGAACCTCTGCTTTCATCCCAATCCTAACACCAGTGGGATACACAGTGACTGCCTACTTTTTTCATTGGGGGGGGGGCAGAGTGGCAATACTGCCAGACAGGATTTATGTAAAGGTTGTGAAAATGCTCTCTAAAATGTACCTCAGAGCATCTACAATCCTAAGGCTTCCGAAGGCGTGATGACCCACAGACTCCCAGTTTAACAGAGCTATTTCCTACACAATTATTACTGTTATCTTGGCCATGGAAAGTGTACTAAAATAATGGCAGGAAAAAAAATTATTTGAACAGCAACACTGGATTTCTTTTTCTAATCACAAATCTTACACATTTTATTCACTTAGTTGGATAAAACATTGCAAGATTTAAAATAAAATAATCTTTAAAATGTAGTTTAGAGCACACAGAAAGCCACGGCTACTTAAAAAAGGTGAAGAGTAAAGCAAAAATCTAGAAAAGAATGAAATAAAGCAATGTACATGGTATGGGAAGCTTGTAAAGGGGGTAGGGGGAGTACTGGAAGAAGTGGGGAGGTTGGAATTAGAAAGTAGGTAATGGGGGGGGCACCATGGAGCCCTATGCATAGAGCACCATTTCACTTAAGGCCAGCCCTTTGCATAGGGTTGTTGTAATGTATCATCACTACAACTAAATGCCAATCACTCTCAATGTCCCTCTGTGAAACAGGCCAATGTAGTGTGGTACACAGGCCTGTCAAACTGTAACAGCATTGTAGCTACAGTTGTGTGTGTACTTATACAACTCTGCAGCATGTACTAAAAGTTTGCTTAGGAGGGGTGGCACTGACAGTGTGACAATTAGACTGAAAGTATCCAGGGGTCCCCAATCGTTGAATTGCTGACAGCCCTCAAAATGCTAACACTACGTCTGGTCTGGCATTGGCATGAGTGCACCTGTATGCAAATGAAGACACTCCTGTAGCAGTGTTTAGCAAACTGCAAATCTTCTGCAATAATTTTCAGAAGAAATTTTATCAAGCATGATAAAAATCTGGTGACTAATATCTGATGCATCTTCATCACACTCTAGGAGACTATATATATATATATTTTAAAAAGGCTGTCAAAAGCTGCAGTATTGCTATCTGGAGGGGAAACAGTGCCAATAACAAATTTTGGCAGACTTTGCTGCATCCACTGACTCTTATCTGGGCTTGTAACATTACTAGAATCTGCTGAAGCTCTATATAATCTATCCAGAAATCAAACTCTTTGAACCAACATCTGGAACTTTGTAAAACTGACTTACAGAATACCCTAAGGTATCTGTGCAGCTGAGGTTTTGTTGATTTTGGGGGAATAGGGGTAGGGAAACAAAGAAAGACAAAGGCAAACATACAGTGGACTTTAACAAAGCAGCATTTCTACAGGTCATAAATACCTCACTACAAACACTCAGCCATCAATGCAAAAATACTTTCAAAATTAGTATTTTTTTGGAGAAAATTTTGATTTTAACTAACATAACTTTGGCACCTTCTGAATAAGAAATCAAAGGAGAAGAAAATTATTTTTTACTACATGACTGAAAAAATGAAAGCAAAAAATGGAATTATTTTGATAAAATCAATCACAAACAAATTTAGTGAAATTCAAACTACTGAACATTTTTGGTGCATGTAACATTTCGAGTTTTTTTTTAAATTTCTCTGATTTTCCTGTCTTTTTCACTTAAGAGACATTTATAACCCCAAGTTGTCACTAATAAAGTTCAAACACTTAAAAAAGATGGTTTAGCATTACTATGCACTCTTGTAGCTAGCCACCCATTAGTATAAACCTTAGCTCGAGATAACTGTCATTGTTGAAAGTGACACTCCGACCCCATGTGCAAAATGGGAAAAGGAGCTGAGGATGGATGGATGGATGCTACTGAGAAACTGCTTATTATCAACCTCATATTTTTGGGGCGTAGCTGGCTCAGACTAATTAAAGATATGTTATCAATACTACATAAACACTTCAGCCACTACTGAGAAGCTCAGTGGAAGAAGAGTGGTAAGAATAAAGCTTAATTATTCTGCCTTGTGCTGCATGTAATAAGCAGATTATTATAACCATGCAGTGGCCACAATCGCTCATTGTGGCCAAATAAATAAAGTTCTTTGGAAGGAACAACAGCTGCTGGATGATAGTATAATGAAACTGACCATATGTTAGGAGCTTAAAAATGGTAGGAAGGAAAGAAAGAAAAAAAGATTATTTAATGATTCCAGGGCATTTCAAACTGGAATTTTAATTCATATCCATAATTAATAATTAAGTGCTCCTTCTCTATTTCATCTGTTACAGAAGTATAAACAAATTACAGTAGAACTTAATATAAATGGGCAGTGATTATAAGGCAGACGCAGCACATATTGCTACTATTATGTTTACCATACCTGGATGAGTTGGTTGTTTTTCACATAATGAAGAATGTTTGACCGGTTGCCCCCAGCAACAACAGGAGGATAAGCCAGGATATCTGCTCCACGAGCACGACATTCATAATCAAACTGAAATGGAAAGAATTAAGGTGAAAACCAAAACTTTTTTTTTTTTTTTTTTTTTTTTACTCAATAGGGTTGAGTTTCCTAATTACAAGTAGTGGGCGCAGACAAAAGACTAGAAGGAAAAGTTAAGGCAGCCATCTATTCACCCTAAACAACTCATTACTGTAGAACCAAAACTCTTTCCCTTTAGGTACAAGTACAGAAGTATGTTTTGTATGCTAGATTTGTTAGAATGTGGTTTAACATTTTACTTTTTTTTTATTATTTTGCTGTAAGCATGGGTGATTCTATTAACCCAGTTACCATCTGAAAAGAAGCACTGCTCAGCAGGACCAACCTGGATAACAAAAATGAAAATAATTAAGCTGATCTGAAAAAAAAAGTCCTGTGCAGTGGGTAACTGCTGGGATTTCCTGGGTTTGTAGACTGTTATTAGGCTAATGACCTGGGGGGGGGGGGGGCTTAGTTTTCCTGAAATAATAATGACACCCTGTACCCAAACAAGATAACGAGCAACAGGCATTTATGAGCTACTTCTGTCCATAAGGGACATGGATGCCAGACCCATCTACTGATCTAGGTTGCCCTAAAATTGGATGGGAAGCCTGTTACATAAGATGAGCAGTCTCTGGGACACATCTGTCTCTCCAGCATGCTCTGTTTAAGTCACAGATAAAATTCAGGTCCCTAGATCTTGTATTTCTGGTACTGTTTGAGTTACTAATATGCAGAAGATTCATAAGTGTGAGGTTTGCATACGTCTTGCAAGCCAGGCATAGCTCAACACTCAGCAATCTATAGGAGACTGAGTAGGGGGAAAGGGTTTTAAGGTGTTCTGTGCAAGTCAAGTTTGTTACACTTGCATTCTTTTTGTAAGAAACCTCTAAGGTTGAGCTAGTTGCTGCATATGCCTGGTCAGGTACATAGCAAAGGGAGCACTGTACTCTATGACTGGTCTGATAAGGACCAGTGGTATAATAACCTCTCTGAACCTAGATGTCATGCCCTTACTTATAAGTTACAAAAAGTTATACTGGATAAATGTAGGTAACCATGGCAGCTACTTTTACAGAAGTGTGAACTGTTCTGGCAACTGAAACTTAATGTAGGCAGGTGGCCAGAACTGAATGACCACATTTCTATAAGCTGCCTATTGAAAGTGACTGCATTACAAAGATAAATGTGTTTGACTTTTTAACATGTATGTAACTATATCTTTTATATAATTATACATACTTTTTAAAATAGTTGAAGGTTGTGCGTTAGGCCCGGCAAGCCAGCACGTAAAACTCTACTGCCAATCATTAGCGGACTGGAGTTCCGCTGTGGCGACCCCTAACCGGGAAAAGCCGAAAGACACAAACAAACAAACTTTTTAAAATAGTTTTTATATTTTATAATGCTTCTTTCAGCTTGTATTTTTACAATTTTTTCTTTAAATTTTGTTTGTTAAAAACTATTATACCACTTTAAATGTGGACGGGAGCTTGGCTGTTATGTGATGCATGATGTCACATGAGAACCATATTTAAACAGCAACTTTGGTAGTTTGTTTTATTTGAAGAAGTTTTAAATATTAAAATGAAAGCGCTAATTACGTTTCCAGTGTATTTTTTGTTTTTTCTACACTGTGGAGTGGAACATTAGTCGGAGTCTCTGTGGTAAAAGCATTTCTTGTTTATTCTTTAGTTTTTTAGCTCTTTGTTTGATTCTTCCACCATAGCAGCTCCTTCCTCAGGCATGTAAAGAGTGACAACAGGGTACCCAGGGATGAAAATGCTGTTCCCAAGCACTTTTTAGTAACCTCTGAAGTTTTCACATGATTAACTTTGCAAGTGGAATCATGAGAATGCAGGATGCCATGTAACCCAAAATCCTTAGAAATCTCCTAACTGAGATGTATTTTGGTAATATGCTAGTCAGGTAGTTTCTCAGGAAAGTCACCTTGTCCTGGGGAAGGAAGGCTTTCTATTGGGACAAATTTATGAAGGCTCCCAGAAAGAGGATCCTTGTTTGTGGAAGAGTTTGTGACTTGTGAACGTTTGAGGCAAGTCCTCGTTTAAAGCAGTCTATGGTGATGTGCAAGGTATCTAGGGTCCCTGCTGTGGATTTTCCCTGAATGAGACAGTCATTTAAGTAGGAGTAAATATGAAGTTCTGGAGTTCTGCAATGTGCTATCAGAGGAGTTCAGCATTTTGTGAAGACTCTGGGAATAGTGAACAGACCAAATAGTAAAGCACAAAACTGGAAGTGAGAGACTAGTGCTACAAATCACATGTATTTTCTGTGACTGCCAACTATGGGGACATGGAGCTAAGCATTCTTTAAGTTTAGAGTGACCACGAAGGCATCTTAGAAGATCATGGGAAGCAATTATTGTAAAATAAGCATTTTGACTTTTGGGATATTGAGAAACTTAGTTACGGTTTTGAAAGGTCCAAGATGGGCCTCCAGGTGCTCTCATTTCTCGGAACTAGAAAGATCCTCAAGTAGAAGCCTTTTCTATCCTGACCTGGAGGAAGAGAATGGATGAATCCTTGTGGAAGTAGTTCCCCAAGGATAGGTGGTAAGAGGCTCTCCTGTTCTTTTGGTGATCTTGGGATGCCTAAAAAGGGTGGGATTTCCCTGACATAGATGTAGAACCCCCTTTTCTATAATGTTGAAGATCCACTGGTCCTTGGTAATGGAGTTTTATTGATTTAGGAAGGAGGAGAGATCTTCCAGCCAGAGGTCTGGATGGAAGAGTGGGTAGTGGGGACTGGGGTGGAAGACAGTCACAGATGGTCTCCGTGTCGGGTGGACTCACTGGAGATCCCTGTTCTGTGAGATTGTTCTGGTTGCCATCTTCTGTACTGTATGGATCTTCTACCACAGGAAGTCCTCCTGTTGTCTTGTATAGCAGGAAAAGGCCAAGGTTTTGACGGGTAATTCCAACTGTACCTTGGTGTCGGAAACAGATAAAATTCCCTCACCATTTTTATTTGCTTTGCTTTCCTTTACCAGCTTCTTGAAAACCAGTTCAACTGGAGGTCTAAAAATAAATTCTTTGTCTAATGGAGCATTCAGTAGTTCTGCCTTGACCTGATCTGACAGGGGCTGGGTCCTGAGTCATGCATGTCTGCAGATGACAGAACCTGTGGCAGCAGCTCTGCATGATGCATCCAAGGAGTCATAACCATACTTTACTGAGTGTCTGGAGACTTGTAAAGCTTTTTTTTACTGTCTTTTGAATTTCCCTTGATGAGGTTCTATCCACAACAGACCCCATCTTAGATAGAATTTTGTCCTGTACAGATTCAAGGTACTTTAGCATACGGAATTGCTAATTCAATGCTTTCACTGAAAGGTTGGCAGAGGTATAAGCTTTTTTCTCAAAATCTGTTTAACAGTATACTTTCCTTATCATTAAGTATGGGTGTTTAGCTGGGTCTATATTACTAGAATGAAAACTCACTTTGCGAAATCCGTCTGAGCGACACATTTTGAGCGAATGCCTCAAATATCGTAAAAGTGAACAGAGATCGCCGTTGGGAATTCTTCCATTTACTTCAATGGAGTGCGATCTCGGAGTTGGTATATTTAAGTAGCGGGGGTGTGGGGGGTCCCCCTGCATAAAACAGTTAGTGATAGTTTTCGTCGGTTAGGTTTTTTATTTTTGTTGTTCGATATTTGAGACATTCGCTCAAATGGGTTTCGATGAAGTGAGTTTTTCTTCCATTAATACAGACCCGTTTAGCTTGCCTGTTAGGTACACCTTTTGTGGATTCAGTAAAGACTACTAATGGGTCAAGCTTTGGGATTTTTGTAGAAGTGCTTGTGTGAGTCAAGCACTCTGTAAAACCTGTCTGGCTTTCTAGGAGCAGCTGGTAAAGAATCAGAATGTAAAGCAATGTCTCCAAAGTCATCATCCAGTACTATCTGTAAAGGATGGATAACAAGTGGCCTGAAAAAAGGCAAACTCAGCAGTTCCAAAACGTGTGTCAGCTTGTGAACTGTTTGTTTTTCCAAATGAAGGCCTCCTTCATTCTATGAAGGGTATTCCTGAGAGGTTTTTTTGCTTTTTTTTTTGGGCGGGGGCAAAAGAGATTGGGTCATCTGAGTCTGAATCTGGATAAGCTTGTGATGGAAAGTGCTCAGAATAGGACAAATCCTCCAATTCCTCATCTTCTGAGCTTGAGAAATCTGAACCTTCCTGAAAGGCCAACTCCCTGCTTCTTTTAGATGGGAAGGCTGCAGAGGCAAAAGTGTTGCAGGGTTCCCTGGATTTAATGAAGGCCATACATTCCTGTGCTATTTTTAGGAGGCCTTGGGCTTCAGCCTGAGTTGAAGTGGCTGAGGGCTGAGATGAAGTAAAAGAAATGGTTTGCTGCAGTTTAGGCCCATTTAGAAGGAATGACCTGATGACTGCGACCTTGGTGATGGTTTCGGTAGCAAAGATAGACACAGTATCTCCCTCAGGACCCACAACCAAATCTTCCGAAGTTAAGGCCTGCTGAAACCATGGTGCCTTATCAAGAGGTCATGCCAGAGGGTTTGGTCCTAGGAGTCACCAGTCCAAGGGGCTGCAAAGACCTCTCACCTGCATCACCGGTCGACTTAGGAACTTGACCTGGAGCTTTTTTTTTTTTTTTTTTTTTAAGAAATGTCAGAGTGTTTGACTCTCTTTGTCTTTCCATTTCTTCTGAATGATGCTAGCAGAAGCTGGTGTTTGCAAAGACCCACCACTAGCTGTGGGTTGTGAAGCCACCAAGGGAATTGAAACCAAGGAATCCATATGGACAGGTAATACCTCAGCCCTATGTTTGAGGGCTTTTGCTCAGAATATGGCACAGTCAGAATAATTGGAGATGTCATCTGGAGGCTACAAGGAGAACAGACAAAACGACTGAACATCTTATGTTGGAATTGTTTCCCACACTTCAAGCAACTGTTGACCTTTTTAAACATTAAATTAGTAGAAGAAAATCCCCAAATGGGTATTTATCTGACTGGAAAGAGGAGACAGTCTAGAAAAACAAACTGACTGATGGACTGTGAGCATGCTGAAGACACATGAAGCACATTATACTGCATAGCTAGAATGAACTGAAGATGGGACAGGATACCTTTTTTATGCCCTGACATTCCAGACGTCCATCCTTAGACATCTGTCAGCTAGGGATGATGCATCAGGCTAGTTGCTGACTTCTGAGTGGAAGGAAAACCCAAGAAGCAGTACTGCAACACTGACTAGGATGAACATCAACTGATTTTAAACAAAGGAAATAATTATTTTGCTCTGGGATGGAGGATCTGAATTGACTAGACTTAGTAAGGCCTTGTTAAGTTTAATGGGGTTAGCTATAAAAACAAAATACTAGAAAATGAAATAAAAATCTAAACCAGCTGTAACTGACTTAATGAATATTGAAAATTAAATAAAAGAAATGTAGCCAGGATCTTTAGAAAATGGAAGGAGTAAATATCAGTGAAATAAATGGAATTTTTGGGAACAATATATTTAAGGGAAGGCAGGAACTGAGCAATTTATGAAATGTTGGACTAAATGAAAATTGTTAAAAAGGAACCATATGTGTACACTGCATGCATGACAATAACAATGCAAGCTACTATGTCTTATTTTCTTTGCAATTAGTGAAGGTACACCCATGTTACTAATTAAAATGTGTTGCTTTAATAAATATGTTTAAAAAACACTGTCATCAACTGGACAGACAGGAGCAAAACATTTCTCTTTCCAGATGAACATCATCTATCATTTAGCAGATGTCGGGCTAGTAGAAGACTGGGGAAGTAGAATGCTTCCTATCAGCTTCAACCACTTTCAACACCTCAACTGGAAGGTCCAGAAAATTAAAGGAAAATTCTACCTTAGAACTAAAAAAAATCTACTTTTTGTCACTCTGTCTCCGTTTTCTGGGCTATTTCAACACTTCAAAATCACACTGAAATTACAGAATTTCAATATGTCTTCAGCAAAATGGCTGTCAATGGGGCTTGACATATCAATGTAATCTTATTTTTCTTAAGCCTTGCACTTTCTCATAATCCATTTCAAGTCGGCTTTATATGACTCAAGGAAGTAGTGGTGTATTCCCATGCCACTGACATACAGTGGGATTAGTGTCTGTCACTGCCATCTTACATATCTGCTGCTTTTATTTCTTGAATGGCCCTCATTTATGTGTGTTTCAGGGCTTGTTTTACAGTATACTACGGAATTATACAGCTACAACCAAAATAGTGACTAAATTGTAGGTCTTTGTTCAAAGTATCTTCTTCTAGTCCAAGATGAATTGACAGCCCTCTCCCCTAGACTTTGGTAAATGTGCTAATACTTTACAAGAAAAAAATATTTTCTGACTTTTCTGTAAATGTCAGACATCTTTGATACTACATTCAAGTCACCTTAAAATGTAAAGCAGTATAAACAAACATTTCAAGTTTAAAGCTTAACATTTCAATACTGTGATGCTGCTTATGTGACTTTGTTAAAAAAGGTGACAACTGCCTTTGAACCACTAATTGCTCTGTTTTGTTATGAAGGGCATGGCTACACTGGAATCAGCTGTGAATTAGTGTAAGGTATCTTCCTCTCTGCAATAAAGACAATGGAAAACAGTTTCACACCTCTCTGTCTTGTTTACAGCAGCCGCCTGAGCTCTTGGCATCAGCAGGATTAATTATCCATATAAGACTGTCAACAGTACCTGACTACAAATTTCTGTGTGTCTGTGGTATGTCATGCAGGTGTAGATAAATACCTCTGCAAATTATGTGAGAATTTAAGCTTTAAAAAAAGTGAGTGGTCTTTCCCTTCCTTTGAATTCAAGCCAAGGAAATTAAAGTTTTATAGGGTACATGCAGGTTTCATGTACCTACACAGTACTGGAATAATACTGTAGGGAGAAAAGCAACTTAACAGTTTAATTAAACTGTAGGAGAAAGTAGAGTTCTCCTTTAAGGGATCAAAACCAAGCAAAAAGTCATGTCTTAAGAGAAAGCCAGTTGTCTCCACAATGTGAGGAAAAAAAGAAGTTATGTACTCACCATAACATTCCATGTGAGTTGTTCCATCTCGCCTTCATTTTCACTGATGGGTTTTGGAGCCGATCCTCGGCTCCGACACGGCTGACTAGCAAGCTCAAAGTTCTTTAGTAGCTCGACACCCAACGCCTTATCCCACAATGCACTGCTGGAATTACCTCAGATCTTGTTTGCTGCGTACCAAAAGGAAGGACAATAATTATTCTGCCTAGGAATGAAGACACATTGAAAAACCAGGATGAAGACAGCCTCCAGGTCAAATGCCAGCCAGGAGGGGGAAGGAGGGAGGGACGTGAGAATGAAGGCGAGATGGAAGAACTCACATGGAACGTTATGGTGAGTACATAACTTCTTTATATGAAGTTGTTCAATCTCACCGTTTATTCATCACTGATGGGTAGTGTCCCTAGCACCCTGATCTTGGGTGGCTCACGGAAGTACACTATTCAGAACCATAGAACCAAATGAAGCCCTGTCCCTGGAGGCCTTATCCACTTTGTAATGAGTTATAAAAGTGTGACGTTTAGACCATGTGGCTGCTGCACAGATGTTGTCCAAAGGTAATTTGGCTTGAAAGGCTGAAGAGGTAGAAACTGCTCTGGTTGAATGAGCCTTTACCTTACTAGACAAGGGCATGTTATGACAAGAATATGTGTAGGTGATGCAATCCGACAGCCACTAAAGGTTGTTTTAGCAACTGGTTTACCTTTCCTGGCCTCAGAAAAAGACACAAAGTGCTGATCTGATTTCCTAATGTCTTTTGTTCTGTCCAAATAAAATCCAAGTTGTCTATGAACATCGAGTTTGTGCAACATATATTCCAATTTGTTGGTATGATTGGGGAAGAAAACGGGCAACTCAATGACTTGATTAATGTTAATCTCAGAACATACTTTAGGCAAAAAGGATGGATTTGTCCTGAGAGATACTCTTTCAGCATGGAAGACCATATAAAGGGGCTTGATGGATAGGGCTTGGAGCTCTGACACTCTGCGGGCTGAAGTGATGGCTACTAAGAAGATAGTTTTCCATAACAGAAATTTTAGTTCACAAGATGATGCAGGCTCAAAGGGATGAAGAAGGATACAAGATAAACTAAAATTCAAATTCCAAAAGGAATAAGGTATCTTCACTGGAGGCCTCATGTGAAAAGAACCTTTTAGAAAAGCCTTAGACAATTGGTGAGCCATAATATTCAAACCATTGATTCCTAGATGGAAATTAGGTATAGCAGCTAATTGCATTTGCACTGTAGCAGCCGCTGCTCCTTTGTTGAAGATTTATGTCAAAAATTGTAAGATATAAGACAATGGCACTTGGTAAGGGTCAATGTTGTGGGAAGAAGCCCAAATGGAAAATCTCTTCCACTTACTACAATACAATTTTCTAGTGGAAGGTTTATGGGAAGTCAACAAAATTTGACTAGTGTCATGGAAAAGATTATAGAGCCTGGCTATACGGGGAATTGGAGCAGCCAAGTGGTTAGCTTCAGTGTCTGCAAGGATGAATGAAGATCCCCTGACGGATGTGTCAACAAGTCCGGAACCGGGTCCAGGATCCATGGATCTTGCAGAATGTGATGGTAAAGAAACGGAAACCAAATCTACTGAGGCCATTGAGGGGCTATAATGATGATCATCCGTCCCAGTGACTTTGCTTTCTGTAAGAATTTGGGTATTAGGGGAATTGGTGGAAATGCGTAGAGGAGACCCGGGGGCCAATCGCGGACAAGAGCATCCCTCGGGGAGTGACCTGACATGGGAATCAGGGCAAAATAGCTTCTGCACTTGTTGATGTGACTAGCGAATAGGTCGCAGGAAGGCTGGCCCCATTTGCGGAAGATCCTGTCCGCAATCTCTTGTTTGAGGGACCATTCATGGGGCAATAAAATTGCTCTGCTCAATCTGTCCGCTATGACGTTGGATTTGCCTGGGATATGCATTGTTAACAGAAAGCGCTGGGATGATACTGCCCACTGCCATACTTTGAGGGCTTCTCGGCAAAGGGGATATGACTTCGTCCCGCCTTGCTTGTTCAGGTACCAGACCACTGACATGTTTTCTGTCTGTATTGCAATTGTCCCTAGAGGAAGAGAGTCCTGAAAGTATTGCAACGCTAGAAGTACTGCTCTCATCTCCAGGACATTGATATGCAGATGTGATTTTTGATCTGTCCATGTGCCTTGGGCAGTCTTTCCCTGAAAAAGCTCCCCCCCCATCAGGGAAGCATCCATGGTCACACTGGCAACTGGAGGGGGGAGCATGAAGGGACGTCCTATTGTGACATGAAGAGATGTCAACCACCACTGAAGATCCTTCTTGCAGGAATTCGTTATCAGGATCATGTGACTCATTGAAAGTTCTTGGTAAAACGATTGCATGAATAGAAGCCATTGAAGGATTCTCATATGCATCCTTGCTAATGGTATTGCTAAAATAGCTGCCGCCATCAATCCTAGAACTTTCAATACCTCTGCAGCTGGTGCTCTGTTCTTTGATATCAGGGACATGATGTGTTGGTGAAGAATACTAATTCTTTCTGGTGGAAGACGAAGAGTGGTGGTTGACATGTCTAATTCTGTCCCTATAAAAACAATATACTGCGATGGCAACAAGGCAGACTTTTTGAAGTTGACTGTAATGCCTAGCCGACTGCAGAGTGTCAGAGTAGCCTCTCTCGCTTGAAGAAGTTGATGCCTGGTGGTGGAGGTAAGGAGCCAATCGTCCAAATACGGAAACACCTGGAATCCTAGACGCCTCAGGTGAGCCATGACTACTGCCATGCACTTGGCGAACACTCTGGGGGCTGTAGTGAGACCAAGGGCAGAGCTCGGAATTGATAATGATTGGCTCTCAGCCAGAAACGCAGGTGATCTCTGGATGGCCTGGCCATCTTTATGTGGTAGTACGCATCCCTGAGATCGATCGAGCACATCCAACTGTCCTTCCCTAGAAACAGGAGTATGGACTGTAGCGTGACCATTCGGAACTTCTCTTTTCTCAAAAATTGGTTGAGTCTGCTGAGATCCAAAATGGGTCTCCAGTCCCCTGTTTTCTTTGGCACCAAAAAGAATCTTGAGTAAGTTCCAAATCCTGTCTGGTCTGCCGGGACTGGCTGGATGACTCTCTTTTTCTAACAATCGGCGTACCTCTATTGCTGCTTGTCCCATGTGACTGGGTGGAACGTCCGGGATTTTTTTGACGGGAAGGGGCTGGGAGGAGAACGGTATGAAATACCCTCTGGAAATGATACTTTGTACCCAACTGTCATTTGTTATATTTAGCCAGGCGTTTGGGTACAATGATAAGCGACCCCCGACTGCCTCCAGAGTAGGACAGCCAGGCCTCCCTTCAGGAGCGCTGGTAGATCTGACCAGAGAAGTGATCTCTGTCACCCTGGTGTTGGGGACCCCCTCTGCCACGAGGGCGGCGTCTTCCATTGAAACCTTCTCCTCTGCCTCTGGAGGGGGGCTCTCCACGTGTGTCTTGAAAGGCTCCTTGGGCTTTCCGGAATCACATCTTTCCTCCCCTCTGACCTTTAGGAAAGGGTCGAGTGGGGGTGGAAAAATGGACTCCGACGGCAGACAGAGTCTTTCCTTCTTGCTCACACCTGGTCAAAGTATCCTTCACCTTTGGCCCAAACAAAGATGAGCCGTCAAATGGGGTATTAGTAAAGGAAGACTTGAAGGGATCCGCGAAGGAAAAGAGTTGCATCCAGGCATGCCTACGAAAAGCGATTCCTGCACCTGTGGCTCTACTCGAACCATCAGCTGTGTAAGATACGAGACGCATGGACGAGTTGACTATCAAATTGAGGGTAGAGAGCTGAGTGGCAATCTTGTCAGATACACTCATAGCTACAGCACCCTGAAGAGTATCTCCCAACTCCTTAAGGAGATCTCTCTGCAGTCTGGTAAAATGTGTCAAGTAGTTCAGTGATCTGAGTGAGAAAGTCGCTGAACTGGACATGCGTTTCCCATATCTACCCACGATCCTAAATTCTCTGTTAGGAGGATGGACAGACGAGGAAGTCTCAGACATTTCCTTTTTAGTGGCTGCCACCGCCACCACCATGGCATCAACAGGGACTCCCTTGGTCAAAAAGGACTTATCCACGGGGGCAGAAATAAACTTATTAGGCCTCCTAGGTTCAGGTTCCATAGATTCTGGTGACTCCCATGCCCTACGAGAGACCATATCCATAAACTCATCGTAGGGGGGAGATACCAAAGAGGTGGAAGGTTCAGACCCGAACGCCTTCAGGAGAACCGACTCGTCCTCAGTAGGGCTCTTGGACTGCCAATCACCCCTCTGCCAAAGAATTTCAAGAATCTCCGCAAAGGAGGTGTCCTCAGAGGGGGATCTAGGGTACCCTTCTGATTCATCCAAGTTGGTGTCCGATGTGAGAGACTCATGGGGGGAGTCCAAATGCCTCCTCTTGCATAATCTCTTCCTGGGAACCTCTTCAGGGGGAACTTCTGGAGAGGTCTCACAAGAGCAGGGAGTGCCCTGTGGGGCTACCTGAGGCTCAGGGTCTCTACGCTTGGGATGACCAGAGGAGACAGAAACTGACACAGGCATTTTAGGGGAAGAAGAGGCCAGATCTTGAGATGAGGAAGTCTTAGAAGACAACACTCGCCTCATGGCTTCGAACGCACCTTGGCTCCGATGCAAAGGAGTAGAGGGATCCGATGGAGCCGGAATCTCCTCCCGCACAGAAGCCATGGGCTCCAAGCCCAGGCCCCGAGAGGAAGAGTCGGCACCGACAAGTCGGTGCGGCTATCCTCCCCGGACCTGACCGGAGAGTGTCAGCTCCTAGAGTCCCCGGTCAGTGCCGAGAACGTCCGAGCAGACAAAGCTGACAACACTGGAGCAGGTGTCGGCTCCAAGGGATCCACAATCATCGGGTCGGCCTCCCCTGGCTCCGAAGGTCCGGTATGGCTCGGAGGAGGAGCAGACAATTCAAGTGTAGTGGTCTTCGGCTCTGACAGTTGGGTCTGAGCCGACAGCAGTTTAGCTAGGCCTGGTGCCTTTACGAGTTTCTGAACCATATCCAGATTAGAAAGGCTGACAGAGGACCTGGAAGAGTGAACAGATGGAACCGACTGGAGCAATATGGATGGAGGTTTTTCGGCAACCAGTTCCACAGCAGTGTCCCGGTTCCGAAAAGAACAGACTGTCGGCTCCGAAGGCAGTGGAGCCAAAGTCACCACACTTTCTGACCTTTTTCCTTTTTTAGACCTAGATTCAGGGGAAGATTTGGATGATTTGCTGGCCCCATCCCGGTCAGACAATGCCTCAGAAAAAAGGGTGTTTGATAATACCCCTATCAATTAACTTCCTCTTCCTTTCTGCTAGCACCCTGGTGGAAAAGGAGTGACAGATACTGCATGACTCTTGCAGGTGCACCTCACCCAAAGAGTAAACACACTGCACATAGGCATCCGTGACGGACATTTTCTGTCTGCAGTCTGAGCATTTTTTAAACCCAGACTTTGGATGTTTATCTTTTTCTTCAGACATTTTACAATTTCCACTAAATGGAACACACTATTTAACTATGAGCTATTTTAGAAATCTTAACTAACTAACAACACACAAAACACACACAGCCCAAAAGGGGCAACTAACAACTATATCAATATAAACAGGATTAAGTAATCCAATAACAAGAGTCCCAAACAGGAAACACTGACTAACAACTATAGAAAGAGATCCTAAGGCCGTAGGCAAAGAAAGATTTTACTGGGGAAAGGGGGTTGAACACAGAAAACAACTATCTACTAGCTAGTAATATCTAGTATTAAAAATAAATCAAAGATATATAAGAAATTGAAAAATATAACTTGCTGAAAGTTAAAAACTCCCAATAAAGTCTCGAGCAACGCTGGAAACCAAGACATCCGTGCCACGGCAAACTAGATCTGAGGTAATTCCAGCAGTTCATTGTGGGATAAGGTGTTGGGTCTCGAGCTGTTGGAGAACTTTGAGCTTGCTAGTCGGCTGTGTCGGAGCCGAGGATGAATGAACGGCGAGATTGAACAACTTCACATCTTCCTTTTTTTTTTACTGGGAAGACTTCCTCCAACAGTCTGAAACCACATTGCTTTTAGCCACAAGTGGGCCTCAATTACATGCCCAGTCTTCTCTGAATGTTGTAATTAGTTGTAGACTCAGAGGAAATGGTGGGAAGGCATACAGAAATTGCCCCTGCAAATGGAGACAGAATCTATCCAAAGCCACTTTCCTCCTGTCCTGTGAACAGAGCAGAAATGAGGAAAGATCACAATCTCAAGTGGCAAACAAATCCCCTTCCAGGGTGCCCAACTCCTGGAAGATTCTCATCAGACAAAACTCCTGAATCTTCAAATTCAGAAGAGGGCCGGACGAGTGTCTCATGGAGTTTGAGTATGATCATTTCTTTCAGAGTGTGTATGTCTATACAAGTAAATGATCTAGTCTGCAGGCACTGCTCAGATCTCTAACTTGTTTTATCTGAATACCTCTCTTCCGTCACTTGGTCACTTTACTTGAATATTAGAGGAACCAAAGTGGGCTCTACATCCAAACAGTTGAACATACTTCATTAGAAACCGTGACTAATTTGGCTGTAGGAACAAAACCCATAATGAGATTGGTGGGGAAGGTCCACCACTCGAGGATATTGTGACAAGGGTCGGCCACAAGTGAAAGATCCATGAACTTGTGCTGACTGCGGTAAATGAAATCTTACAGTCCATTTCAACACCTACATCCTCAAGCATGCAAACAGGTGTGTAAAGAATGGGACTACCATTAAGTCCAGATGGTAGAAGGATGTATGAACCTTGACACATCATCAAGTCCCCATCCAAGGACAGTGTTTGAGTCTACACTGATGAAGGCAATTCTCACAGAAGTAATTAGAGAGGACTTCTCCCAATTTATGAATACCTGCAGGACTACAGCTATGGAAATGTCCATTCTAGCAACACTATGAGGGATTTTCTCAATGGTCACTAGGAGTTACTCATCAATGGCAGAGGAACACATGTAGTTCCTTTTCCTGCAAAGCCTCTGCCACCATCATTACTACTTTAGTAGCACTTTGGGTGGAGCGCCCAGACCAAACGGTAACAATATGAATAGAAAGCAGTGCCGTTTCAAAGTAAACTGAAGGAAACTCTTGTATGGACCACAGTCCTTGACACACAGAAAGGCAACTATCATGGGCTCATCCAGATATCCTCCTACATAAGCCCAAAAAAGTCACCATCTGAGCTCTGATGTACCAGATGCGATTGTTGAGATTGCAGAGGTACAGAATTTGAAGGACATTTCTTAATTTCCTATCCAGCACTAGGAAGGAGTAAGAGTAAAACCCTTGGTTTTGCACTGAAGGAAGTACAGACTCTACAACTCCTCAGCAGACTCTAGCTCTAATGAAAAAGGAAGAATTATGTGGCTAAAGCTTGAACTCTCAGCAGAGTTTTTTTTCCCGGTGGATGACCTACGAGTGAACAGCCAACTGTTATGTCTAGCACCAATTCATCCTCTGTGACTGTCCTCTAAGGAGGGGCACAGAGACAATCCTAGATCACAATCAAGACTGCAGCTCTTAGACAGATGAGGTCGCTCTCTTTGGAGACTTGGCTAATGCAGTTGAAGGAGGCAAGACTGCCTGACTCTTGAGGGCTCCCCATGGTCTGTGATGGGGCTTTTTCTTCCTCAGGGACTGGCCTGGACTGAAAGATGATATGGAAGATAAGGAGTCATAGAAGCCCTCAACTACAAACTTGACTCTTTGCTAGTCATGGTTGAGGTCATGAAACAGGGACAATGACACTGTCATGGGAAGTGGGCTTACTTCAAAGAAGGAATAACTAATACATGCCCTCCAGCTCTTTCATTTTCAGCTATTGTTTTTCTTGCATTCAGAAACCAGGATATACAGAAGCAGAGCATATTTACCGATCTAACAATCCTTACACTATACATTCACTCTTGCATAACAAACATGTCAAGATGAGCAATTTAATTAGTACTTACCTTAGCATACAAAAGTGCTTCATTAACTGGACTTCTGGATGCAAACATTGTTTCAATAAAAGCCTGAAAAAAAAATAATATTTATGCCAACAGCAAAACTGGCATCAGTACAATTGCTGCAATCTTTTATTTTAAACTTTAATATTTTTATGGTACTGTCTAGGACTTCTAGTGCTTCACTGCTGCACTGCTTCCTTCCTGTTCCACTCAGCCCATATCTCATACTTACTAGCCTGTAGAAAAGTACAGTTGTGTACACTTACCATAAATGTAGATGTTCGAGTGTATTCACTGTTGCAGTCATCACATTTGGGTTATCTGCTAACAGTAGCCCCCCAGTCGGCCTGATTATCAAAGTCTTGGGTCCTGCGTCGGTTGCTGTCTCATCTTCCATGATGTCAGGTAGTCAGGGGTATAAAGCATGCAGCTGACGCCATTACATCAGTTTTCCTTGCCCCAGATGTTAGGTGCCCCCACCCCATGGGAAGCAATTAAATATATATATATATATACAAGGTTATACCTCCAACAAAAAAGCAAATACACCAAAAAGCTTTTAAGGATAGTAAAAAGGAATAGAGATATAGCCAAAAGAAGTCAGGGGGCTGGAGGGAGGGTAACTAGGACTGCAACAGTGAATACACTCAAACATCTACATTTATGGTAAGTGTACACGACTGTACTATGTTCTTCATGTTTCACTGTTGCAGTCATCACATTTGGGTAGATTCCCAAAGTTAAGGATGACAGGAGGAATTTAGACAGTATTAGGACCAGTTATAAGTCCCTGCAAGACTGTAGTGGCAAAACCAAATATGGATTTAGAGAAAATTGGTAAATGGTAATGCTTGGTGAAAGTATGTACAGAACTCCAGGTAGCAGCTTCTAGGATGTCCCTGGTAGGGACACCTCTGAGAAAGGCTGTAGAGGTAGATGCAGCCCCGGTTGAGTGTGGTCTTATCCCCTGTGGGATAGGTTTTCCATGGTGCTTATAGCAGAAATGAATGCAATGGCATATCCATTTAGAAATGGTTTGCTTTGAAATGGCCTTCCCCTCTGCCCCTGCAGCAAATGCCACCAGCAGCTGTTCAGATTTCCTGAGAGGTTTAGTCCTGTCCAAGTAAAATCTAAGTTGTCTGTGCACATCTAAGGAGTGCAGTATCCATTCCCCTTTGTTCTGTGGATTAGAAAAGAAGGTTGGCAAATGAATGGACTGATTAAGAGCCACACTGGATACTACCTTGGGAATGAAGGAGTGACTGGTCCTGAGGCACACCCTGTCTGCATGAAAGATGATGAAAGGCTCCACTGCCATAAGGGCCTGTAATTCAGACATCCTTCTTGCTGAAGTGATGGCTAAAAGGAAGACTGTCTTCCAAGAAAGGAATTTCAAGTCTGCATTTGCAGCTGGCTCAAAAGGAGGTAGCATAAGTTTTTCCAATACAAAGTTAAGATCCCAGGCTGGAGTAGGGGCTCTCCTGGGTGGTCTTAACTTTTTGGCCCATCTGAGGAACCGCTTGAGCAGTGGATGAGAGAAGAGGGGTGGTTCTGTGTTGTAATGAGTGGAAATGGCTGAGGCATGAATTTTGATGGAGGAAAAAAAAAAGGCCCTTGTGAAGCATCTCAGTTAAGTATTGAATAATCTGAGGTAAATTGGGCGCTGCTGTGCTCATCCCCTGAGTTTGGTTCCAGGAACAGAATCTTTTCCATTTTTCAGCATAAGATTTTCTAGTACTAGGCGTCCTTGCCTCCAGAATGACATCCAACACTTGTTTACTGAGGGATGGTAATGGAGAGATCAGGTAATTAGCCAGACTGCCAGGTTCAGAGTTTGAAGCTGAAGGTGCAGAATCTGGCCCTTCTGCTGGGACAGCAGGGCAGGGGTCTGAGGCAGGTGCCATGGTGCCAGCAGTGACACACTGCACAAGAGGGGGTACCAGTGGTGGCGTGGTCAGTCTGGTGCAATCAGTATTATCCTTGGTTTATCCTGTTTGATCTTTAGTAGTACCTTGGAGAGGAGAGGCAGAGGAGGAAAGGCATAAACCGATAGATTTTTCCAGGTGAAGGACAGGGCATCCACTTTCCAAGCTTGTATGTGGGAAGTCCTTGTGCAGAATTTGTCCAACTGGTAGTTCTGGGGGGAGGCAAACAGGTCTATCTCTGGGCTCCCCCATTTGTTTATCAACATGTTGAATGTCTTTGGTTCCAGTTTCCACTCATGTGGGTCCATTAGATTTCTGCTTAGATCGTCTGACAGTGTATTTAGCTTCCCTGGCAGGAATTGAGCCTGTAGGTGCACTTCGCAGCTCAAAGCTGTGTTCCACAGAGCCATGGCTAGTCTGCAGAGAGGGTCTGAGTGGGATCCCCCCTGCTTGTGTATGTACCACATAACAGTGGTGTTATCTGTCTTTACTATTAACTGTCCTGGAAGAATGTGGTCCTTGAAGGCTGTCAGAGCATTCTGTACAGCTAACATTTCTTTTTGATTGATATGCAGGTGCATCTGTCTTGGGTTCCATTTGCCCTGAATGCACCTTCCTGCCAGGTGAGCCCCCCATGCATAGTCTGATGCATCTGGTGTTAGGGTTTGGGCGGCAGGGGGTAGAGTGAATGGCAGTCCCTTGTTTTGGTGGCAGGCCTCTGCCCACCAAAGGAACTCTAACTGTAGGCAAGGTATGATAGGAATCATTGATTCTAGATCCTGAGAATGTTGACACCATGGGCTGTTTAGATACCATTGTAGTTTCCTCATATGCAGTCTTGCATATGGAATTAGGAGAATGCAGGAGGCCATGAACCCCGAGGCTTGCAGTATTTGTCTTGCAGATAGCAGGGTCTTTGTGGCCATTAGTTTGAAGTAAGTTGTCAAATTAACTTGTTTCTCTGGCGTGAGGAAAGCCATCTGGAAAGTTGTGTTCAAACTTGCTCCCAGGAATACAATGTGTTGGCAGGGTACCAGATGTGATTTATTTTCGTTTATGGTGTACCACAGAGAAGTTAGCACTTTTTGTACAAACGCCAGATGATTCAGTAGTACGTCCTGGCTTTCTGTCTGAATTAGACAATCCGTCCAGGTATGGGTATATTTGAATATTTCTTTGCCTACAAAATGCAATGACTGGAGCTAGGTACTTTGTGAATACCCAGGGCGCAGTAGATAAGCCAAAGGGCACTTCAGAGAACTGATAGTGCATGAGGCCTGCTTTGAAGCGTAGGTATCCTCTGCAAGTTTCCCTGATTGGGATGTGCAGGTAGGCTTCCTTTAAATCCAGTGTTGCCAACCAGGCATCCTTGCCTAGCATTGGAAGCAACTGGTGAAAAGTTAACATCTTGAATTTTGGGTTACCAAAAAAGTGTTTAGGATAGACAGATCCAGGACAGGATGCCAGGAGTTGTCTTTTCTGAGCACCAGAAAAAGTCTCGAGTAGAAACCTTGTCCCTTTTCCTCTTCTGGGGCAGTTTGAACAGCCCTCACACTTAAGAAAGAGAGAACTTGCTTTTGAGCCCCTGACCATTGATTTAGGGGTAGATCTGGCCAACCGTTTGGAGTTGGTAAAGTGTGGAAGTGGAATCTTTATCCTTGGGAAACTACATTTAAAACCCATTTGTCCTGGGTAATGAGTTCCCATTTTTTTGCCTGCAGAGCAATCTTTCCCCCTAAAGGAGTAGTCAGTTGAGAAGGGCTTGGAAGTTTTAAAGTTAAGTCATTGAGACAGTTTACCATAAGAGGGGGGTCTTACTACTCCCTGCTTTGGAAGTGGGAGCCCCCCCCACTGCTTAGTCCTGTGCGCACCTAGGGACTGAAGCCTGAGTGTTCTGCTGGTGCTGGGTTTGGACTGAGAAGGCCTGGAAGAGGCAGAAAAGGACCAGTTCTTAGAGGGCCAATGCCTACTAAATCTTGGAGGCTGCACTTGCAGGAAATCTGAAATCTTTAACAGTTTGCATAGATTTAGCTTTTTCCTCCATCTTTTTAAGTACTTCTTCTGCTTTGTTGCCAAACAGGCGGTCTTGGTTTAAGGGTGCATCCAATAATTTAGCTGTAACATGATATGGCAAAGATTGCTCCTTAAGCCAAGGATGCCTTCTAAGTACAGACCCAGTAACAGCAGCCCTGCAAGATGCCCCTAGTGAATCAAAACCACATTGCAAAGTATGTTTTCCAACTTGTTCAGCAGAATGCATTAAATCCTGTAAATTCCTATTTTCAGCACAGTCAGGAATCAACATCATTTTCTGTTTAAGCAATCCAATAATATGCTGCTAATACTTTAACATATGAAACTGGCAATTTAAAGCCCTAATGGCCAAGGTTGCAGAAGTGTATACCTTCTTACCCCAGCTATCCAGCGCCCTGGAATCTCTGTCAGGGAGGGTAGGATTTTTGGCAGTAGTAGCCTTTATGCTCTTGGGTCCCTGTGAAATGGTCTCAGGGTCCGCAGTAAGATTTTTAAAGAGAAACTTGTGAGAGTCAGGAACCCTGTAATATCTATCTGTTTTTTTGGGAGCAGGAGGTAAAGAGTTAGGGGCCAAGCTAGACTCCGTAAAGTCATCAAACAATGTCCATTACAGGGGGGATAGCTAAAGGCCTGTGTTGGGGCAGGAGTAAAAAATTCCTAAGCCTCTTTTTAGAATCAGAGTAATCCTGGCTTTCCCAGTGAAAATGCTTCCTAAGAGTATGCAAGGTTTCACCAAAACAGAAATCCTCTGGAGAGGAAGCATAGGGAATAGAGTCCTCTGCATCAGAATCCTCATAGGTAGATAAGGGTATATCCTGGTCATCAGAAGAAACAGAAATTTCAGAATCCTGATCAGAAGAATCCTAACCAAATTCAGTCCTAGGTCTCTTAGAGGGGGAAGGTTGGCTCTCCCTGATTAAAGTAATAAGGTCTTCAGCCATTCTTATCATTTATTTTTAGGCATAGAGGCCTGACCATGCGGTCTGGGCGTGGGTTTTCTAGGAATGGATCGAGTTTTAGGCCTTGAAGAAGAAGACGGCATTGGTTTAATATGCAAGTCAGTAGGCCTGAATACACCTTCAGATGCCGGGGACCTGCACAGCGGCTCCAGACCCATCCAAGGTAGAGATATCCGCAGGTTCCACAGTTGAAGCATCTCGCAGCAGCATACCGGACTCCAAATGGGTCTCAGTAGAGGCCTGCGAATCTGAAGTAGTGGGCATCAGGGGCTGCGAAAGCACCTGAGTACCTGTGAACTGGCGACTAGCTTAGGAGAAGCGTCGTCGGCAGCTTTGGACCTAGGCGGCCTGTCTCTGTCTTTATCTTTGCATTTTTTCGGAATGTCGGTAGTTGAGTGGCTTACCGAAGCCATATCTGGATAATTGAACTGAGTACCAAAATATTTAGAAGCGTAAATATACCAAGAACAAATAGTTTGCTGTTAAGGCACAAAACCGACAGCGAGGTACGTCGTGGCCAAGGCCTAGGTAAGGAATACAGTATGAATGAAAATCTTTATGAGGTATTTGCTTTCCACAAGAAATACAATTATTGACTTTTACTGACATCGGTTTAGAGCAAGAAAATGTTTCCCCTATTGAGTACTTAGCTTTAGTTGAAGACTTCGGTTCTGAAACTCAAAAATGAAAATTTCATGAGTTGGCCGACCAGCACTTGCAAACTGCTTTGGGCACTGCACAACAAGAAAGACTGATGTAATGGCGTCGGCTGTATGCTTTATACCCTTGACTACCTGACGTCATGGAAGATGAGACAGCAACTGATGCAGGACCCAAGACTTTGATAATCAGGCCGACTGAAGGCTACTGCAAGCAGATAACCCAAATGTGATGACTTTAACAGTGAAACATGAAGAACATCTTAAATCAAGGAGAAAGAAGAACTGTGTGAAAGCATATTGCCATAACAACTATACAAGGCAGAGATTCTTGCAGCAATCTTAATAATATTTTGGGTTCTACTCTCTGATATCAGTCAACACCTACCAGTCATTTTTTAAGCAAATTAGTATAAGTAGCCAAATTACTCTTGAAGACACTCTACCATTCTTATGTGATTTTTCAAAACAGCTTGACTTAAATGAAACAAATTCAGAAAACCTATAAAGGATACTTGCAGCTCTAATTAAATAAAATTTCTCTGTGGCCCTTTTCTGAAAGCCAGACAAAACCTTTCCCAGTTCTTCTTTATCCCATTTGTAAGCCAAAATACCACAGTAAACAAGATTAATTTTAAGTTCCATGACAGAAACCTTCTCAGGCCTTCATAATAGGTTCATAGGATGATACTAGGCTATTGGCCCAGAGGCTCTTATAAGCCTAGCCAATAATTTTGCCCAGGTTCCCACAAAGTCAGCACCTGTTTCCCCTGTCCAACAGGGGGACAGGTGGGATCCCAGGGGTCTACTTCCTGTTTCCCATCCAGTCATCCAGATTCCTCTTAAACAGGGCCAGGGAGGTACTCTGCTTGACATGGACAGGGAGTATATTCCACAGATGGGGGAGTCTTTGGGACACAAATTCTATTAATGTCATAGACCAGGTTGAGGCCTTGCGTGTGGGTTGCTCGAATGGAGTTTGACTTACAGATATGCAGCAACTCCATCAAGGCTGGGTCTGAGATGGCCTTATATGTCAGACACAAGTCACCTCTAAGCAGTCTGTATGAGACTGAGTAGAGGGACAGGGCTTTTAGCCTATCTGTACAGGATAAATGTTTGAGACCCTGGATTTTCCTGGTCACGAACCTCTGTGGTCTCTCCAGATGCTGCATGCACTTGGCAAGGTACATGCCAAGGGGGCATTGTACTCAATAATGGATCTGTTAAGGCAGGAGTACAGGGATGTTATGACTTCCTTGTTTCTGGATGAAATATCCTTACTTATGAGGTGGACCATGAAGAAAACCTTCCGTACAACAGAGGCAATGTGTTGGTCAAAGGTCAGGTTGCTATCAACCTGGGTGCCCAAGTCCCTCACGACTAAATTGTGTGCTTAGTATGTTGTTATTGATGTGATAATTAGTGGGGTTGCCATTTTTCCCCAAAGGGGATAATGATGAATTTCTTGGCATTCAGTTTGAGGACATGCTTCTGGCACCAGTTATTAGTTTGGGTAAGGCCCTCTTGGAGGATCTTCACATCACTAGGGGACTTTAAGACAGCGCCCAACTTGCAGTCATCTGCAAACCTGATCAAGCACATACCACTGGTTTTGGCTTACACCTCGGAAAAGTATATCCCAAACAGTAGAGGCCCCAAGACTGATCTTTGGGGTACACCGCTTGTTACAGGTATACTACTGGAGTTGGCTTCCCCTATTTTAACCGAGTGGGTGCTATCAGTGAGCCAGTTAGCTACCCATCTGGTAACATAAGGGTTGATGCCTAGCTGGGAGAGTTTATCTATTATGCCCGAGTGGAGAATAGTGCCAAAGGTCTTGGCCAGGTCAAAGTAGGTGGTGTGCACCGTCTTCCCCTCTTCCATGGCTTTGGTGACTGTTTTGAAGAAGATGACCAAGTTTAACAACCATGATCTCCCTCTGACAAAACCAACCTGTGTGGGGTCAAGTGTTTGGAGGTTGCCAATGTCCTTGTTTATTAGGTCCATGATAATGCATTCCATGGCCTTGTAGATCAGGCTAGTTAGGCTGATGGGTCTATAATTGCCTGGGTCAGTGGACGCTCCACCCTTGTCTAGAAGGATGACAGTGGCTGTCCTCCATTCGGCTGGGATGAAGCCGGTGCTCAGGTTTTGGTTGAATAGGGTGCTTAATGGAGCTGAGAGCTCATGCTTGAGTTCATGTAGGATACAGCCAGGAATGTTGCCGGGTCCCATGGAGACTGCATTTTTTGCCTTTGAGAGGGCATTAAAGAATTATAACATCAGTTTCTATCAATTATGCTTGGTTCACAACTTAGTTTTCCTAAGAAAAAATACAGCCAAGTACACATTTTATTCAGTCAGTATATACATTGTAAAATGGGAACAACAATAACTGAAAGAACTAAAAATTAGGAAATTAACAGTGTGTACAATGTATAAATCTGACAAAATAAACAATTATTTCTGTAACTCAGCTACTACAACATAAGTTACTGACCTAGTTACATGAAAAAGTAAAAAATAAAATTAAACTATCAATGCAAACCACATGTATGGTATACGGATACCATTCTATGATCATTCATAAATCACTGCTGCAGTACTATATGGATTACATCCTGCCATGGATATAACAGCTGGACATTCTCCCAAAGCATTTGGCTTGTTCCACACATGCTCACAGATTGCTGGCAGTTCGAAATGTCAAAGGAGAAAACCAGCAGCCTGCACAAAAACTCTTCAGTAGTTTGTTACTGTCCTTGTGACTGCTGCTCTCCTGGGCTTCATAGGATCAACAGCCAGCTTTTTTCTTCTACTACTGGGCAGATGCATCTTCTTTGGGGAAAACCTTCCACATATTTTATTTTCTGCACTTTTTTTGTCGAAAACGCATTATTTTTGGGTACGATGTGTTTTGTTATGATTGTTACATGACTGCTAGTCTGTCACACATTTTACCATCTATTTTAACTTTCACTGTCTGCCCTTGATTAAGGAACTTTTTCTAGGGAAGCTGGTGCTTAATTATTAGGCTTTACTGTGTTTTGCGCCTGATGTGTTTTAGGAGTGTAAGTGTGCCTTGTTTGTCAACACTTCTTTTAACAACCTACCTTTTACCAACTCTTTCTAGCTGCACTAACAGCAATTGGGTCTCATTCTCAGCAGAACCATGAAGCAACTTACTAGTGCCATGGCTGTATCTTCTTCCACATCTAACAAAAAGAAAATTTGCAAGGAGTCCTTACCAGCACAACCGGCTCAATGTATGCCTCATCCACTGGTGGGAGTCTCTGTAGTGGCCAATACTAGTTCCTCTGACCACAAAACTTTTTACCCCATAGCTTTCTAGTGTAAGCCCTACAGCCACCATGGACTGGAGGGTTGGCCATGTCCTCTGTTGCTGTCCATCCCCTCAACAGGCATGGGAGAGCCCCATTTTTAAGTCATGAGAGATTCAGTGGGGAATGCATCCCGGCACGGCCAGGCTAGGAGACCTATTTCTGTGGGGATGAGCCATCCTGCAATTGGTCCCCTTCTAAGGATGTCCCTACAAAAAAGAAACAAAAGGTTAAACATTCATCTTCTTCAGAGTGTTTTTCAGTTGATGATGGAGAGCTTATTAGTTTAGCTCAAGGTTTATTGCAGGCTTTAAAACCTTTTGATAATGACTGGATTTTTTTGTGGAAAAAAAAAAAACAGGTAAGTTTCCTCGGTTACTGTATTTCCTCTAAATTTCCTATAAAGGAATTTTCCTTTTCTGAAACTGTTTCTAGGATGAACAATACATTTCAGTTGGAACAAGTTGATATTTCTTTTTTTTACAGAAGTATTATGATTTATTACAAGTAGAATCGCAACAACCTATACCTATTTGTCCTCTTTTACTATCCTTGGAGGACGGCTTAGATATTGCCTGCAATATGCTCAGCAGTCTGCAGGTATCAAAAAGGCAAATAGATTTTATAAAGTTTCTCACTCTTAACAAGTATTTGTTTTCTCAAACCGAATTTGATCCTGCAGCTATTTCTGTGTCTAGTCCAGTTGCTACTAAAATTCTGGTCAATATGAGAAACACTGCTGCCATCTTCAGAAGGCAAGTCCTCTCTAAATTCTGCTATTAAGTATGTATCCCAAGTAACTAAACATACTTTAAAATGTACTTATGACTCTGTGTAAAGGGCAGCAGCTTCTGCTTCTGTTATGAGGTGTTATACATTGATACATAGAAGTTATCTGAAGAGTTTTTGTTCGGTCCTTCTGCTAGTCAGGTACTCAAAACTATTTGATGAACGAGGGAAATTAATTCAGGGGGATTCTCAGATTTTTCACTCCTCATTTTCTATGTCAACTTAAGTCTCTGATCTCTTTTACAAGAAACAAAACAAACAGTTCTAACAAGCTTCATGTAAAGCAGACATGCAAGAAGAATCTAAGAAAGGAGGAAACCCTGAAAATGAAAAGTGCAACAATACAGAATGTCTACTGCAGCATTTTCTCATCCCCCACCCTCTTTGTCGCATCATTCAACCTGTTCCAGAACCTGGTTCTCCACTTCCCCTTGTGGCAGCAGACCATTTCAAACAAATGGGTTCTAAGAGTTGTTCACAGGAGTTAGAGATGCCAGTGGGAAAGCCTAACTCATTTTTAAAGAATCTCTCTTCATCCTCCAAGCCAGACTTTCCCATTTCCCCAGTCATCAATCAAACACTTTATATGGAGGTCACAGAACTAATTCTCTCAGATCTGTGGGGAAAATGTTTTTATATCACAAATTTTTTATTAGTGCCAGAAAAGACCACTCTTGGAGGCCAGTCCTTGACTTATCCTTTCTAAATCTTTCAATGAAAATTCCAAAGTTCAAAATATTGACCTTACAACTCTTTTACCTCTCATTCTCTCTTCTGAGTTTTTGGTAACACTACATTTGAAAGATGATTATCACATTCCTATTGCCACAGATTTCAAACATTTTCTAAGGTTTTCTCTATCTAGACTGCATTAGCAACTCTGCATTACCTTTTGGGTTATCCACTGCTCCAACAGTGTTTACAAAGTGCCTAGTTCCTGTGACAGCCCAACTGCAGAGTGCATGGCATTCATAATTTTCTTTATTAGATGACTTATTTATGTTTGTAGAGTCTTTCTCCAAGAGTCAAGAGTCTCTTACATGGGTAAGAAATCTCCTTGTCAATCTAGGATTACAGAGCAACATTCTAACATCCTCGATTCCTTTTCACTGGATTGCTTTTCCAGGGTGCCTTTTGGATACGTCCAAGTAACGGCATGCCTTCCTCTAGTTTCTCCTGTCAGTGCCAGACATCAGCTAGAGCTTCTCTGGAATTTAGGGTTCTTGGCACCTATGATTCTCATGATTCCTCTTGCCAGGCTACACATGAGAAAATATTCAATGTGAAGTTGTTCTATCTCAACGTTCATTCTTACTGATGGATTTGGAGCAGATCCCTTGGCTCCGAGTCAGCCTACTACAAAGCTCGAGGTCTTCAAATCGCTCAAAGCCAAGTCCCTATCCCATGATGCACCTAGAGTTACCTCAGATCTAGTTTGCCGCTGCAATAGATTGGAGGTTTTCACTAGCTCAGGCCAGTAAAACCTTAGTTTTACAAATATTTTCTTATAACTTTTACTAGATAGTAGTTTTAGATACTTTTATAAGCTCTTTTAGCTTAATAGTGTATTTCCCTTTCCCTTGGTGTGCTTTCTTAAAGGTTTCTAGTTGGCCTCTTTTTCTTGGCCTAGTTTAAAGAGTGTTTCATCACTGACCTTTCTGTCACTGTTAACTTGTTCTTATACTTAAGTGTGTGCTTAGTTTGTGACCTTCTGTCAAAGTTTAAATATTTTAGATAAGGTTTATTTTATTTAGAGTGTGCTTAGTTAGTGACTTTTTGTCACAGTTTAGAATATTTAGATAAGGTTTAGTGTGTGTGAAATAGCAGCTTTCTTTTTCACTATAGTTATAGTCTACTTAGCATTTAATATTGTGTGCTTTTAGACAGTTTTCGGTCACAAATTAATATTTTATCTGTGTCTAGATAAGTACTTTTGTGTGTGTGACTTTAGCCTGTATTTTTCTAAAGGCTTTTGACTGTGTTTCTATTCAATTTTTCAAAGTGTTCAGTTTGACAGTAATTTTGTTTAATTCTGTGTTTGGAACAATATGGCTGACCAAGATAAACATCCTAAGTCAGGATTTAAAAAATGCCCCAAATGTGGCCAAAAAATGTCTGTCACTGACAGTCATGTCAACTGTGTGTATTGTTTAGAAGCATTACATTTACAAGATAGCTGCTCCATATACCATTCTTTCTCTTCCAGGGTTCTCCAGGAAAGAAAGAGGAAGCTGACAGATAGAGGATTGCTGAAACCCTCTTTCCAAGAAGCTTTGAGCGACCAAGATGGATCCAGCAAGTTCTCAAAGTCTTCTAAGACTTCCTAGACAAAAAAATCCAGAGTCTTCGACGTCGGCTCCACAGACAATGGAGCCAACTGTCTTATTGTTTCGGAGCCGATCCCCAGTCCTGGAACCGGTATCCGAAATACCAAAGTCTCCTTTATTACAGTTGGTACCACCTTCAATCCATTCATCTCGGTCTTCTATTAGCCTTTCTGATCTGGATTTGGATCGTGTGGTGCAAAAGCTGTTACAGGCACCGGCCTTTGCAAAATTTTTTATCGGCTCCAACTCAAGCGGCTTTGGAGCTGAAGACCCTTATGCCAGCTACAATTCTTCCTCTTCTGAGCCATACTGATTCTTCGGTGCTGGAGGAGTCGGACTTGTTGATCATGGAGCCTTCGGAACAGACACCTGCTCCAATGTCCTTGGCGCCGATCAAGGACTCTCAGAGCTGACACTCTGGTCGGGTCCAGGGAGGATAATCGGACCGACTTGTCGGTTCCAACTCTGCCTCTCAGGCCTTCTGCTTGGATGAGCTCGGCTCCTACCTCTGGCTCGGAGCCCACTGTCCCAGTGCTGGGGGTATCGGTTTCCTTGGATCCGTCGATCCCTTCACATCGGAGCAGGGGTGCCTTCGAAGCCATGAGGAGAGTTATGTCTCCTAAGACATCCTCGACACCAGGTCTGGCTTCTTCCTCCCCTAAAGAGTCTGTGTCTGCTTCTGCTTCACAGATCCTGGCCAAGAATTTAGACCCAGAGCCTCAGGAAGCCCCATTGGGTGGCCCATGCTCTTCCGAGACCTCACCAGAAGCTCCCACTGACGAGGTTCCCAGGAAGAGAGTTTGTAAGAGGAAACATTTAGACTCCCAGCAGGAGTCCCTGACATCTGATACTGACTTGGATGAATCAGAAGGGTCCCCACGGTCCCCCTCTGAGGATATCTCATTTGCTGAGATACTTACGCAGAGGGGTGACTGGCTGTCCAAAAACCCTACTGAAGACGAGTCAGCTCTCCTGAAGGCTTTCGAGTCTCAGCCCTCCACCTCTTGGGTGTCTCCGCCCTTCGATGAGCTGATGCAGCTGGTCTCACGAAGGGCATGGGAGTCACCGGTCACCATGGAGCCTGTCCCCAGGAGGCCTAATAAATTTATCTCTGCTCCCCAAGACAAATGCTTTCTGACCAAAGGTGTGCCAGTTGATGCCATGGTGGTGGCGGCGGCAGCTACCAAAAAGGAAATTTCAGAAACTTCCTCTTCTATCCATCCTCCTAACAGAGATTCTAGGATCATGGATAGATATGGGAAGAGCACTTACAGTTCAGTGACCTTTGCACTCCGCTCGCTCAACTACCTAACCCATTTCACAAGACTGCAAAGAGATCTCCTTAAAGAGCTGGGAGATGCTCTTCAGGGTACAGTAGCTGCAGGAGCTTCAGACAAAGTTGCCTTCCAGATTGCTACCCACAACTCCATTGTTAACTCGTCCATGTGCCTCATTTCGTATGCAGCTGATGGAACGAGCAGGGCAGCGGGTATAGGAATTGCTCTTAGGATACACTCCTGGATGCGCTTCTGTTTCTTTGTGGAGCCTTTCAAGTCATCCTTTGTAAATACCCCTTTTGATGACTCGTCCATTTTTGGGCCCCAAAGTTAAGGAACCTTTGACCAGGTGTGAGCAGAAAGGAAAGTCCCTGTCTGCCATTGGAGTCTGTTTTTCCAGCCCTACCAGACCCTACCCCCCAAGGGTCAAAGGGGAGGGAAAATGTGGTTCCGAAAAGCCCAAGGAGCCTTTCAGGACACATGTGGTGAACCCCCCTCCAGGGGCAGAGGAGGGGACAATAATGGGAGACGCCGCCCTCGTGGCAGAGGGAGTCCGCAAAACCAGGACGACAGAGATCACTTCTTTGGGAAGCCGAACCAGTGCTCCTGAAAGGAGGCCTGACTGTCCTACTCTGGAGGAAGTCGGGAGTCGCTTATCTTTGTACCCAGACGCTTGGCTCAAAATAACAAATGACAGCTGGGTACAGATACTTCATTCCTCTCACCACACCCCCTCCACCGACAAGGAAAATCCCGGATGTTCCACCCAGTTACAGGGAACAGTAGAGGTCCAAATGTTGCTAAGAAAAAGTCATCCAACCAGTCCCAGCAGACCAGACAGGATCCGGAACTTACTCAAGATTCTTTTTAGTTCCAAAAAAACAGGGGACTGGAGACCTATATTGGACCTCAGCAGGCTAAACAAATATGTCAAAAAAGAGAAGTTTCTGATGGTCACGCTTCAGTCGATACTTCCCTTCAAAGGGAAAGACAACTGAATGTGGTTGCTAGATTTACAGGATCTGTACTACCACATAAAAATGGCCAGACCATCCAGGGATCATCTGCGCTTCTGGCTGGGAGCCAACCATTACTAGTTTTGAGCCCTGCCCTTTGGTCTCACTACAGCCCCCAGAGTGTTCACCAAATGTATGGCAGTGGTCACGGCTCGCCTGAGACGTTTAGGATTCCAGGTGTTTCCATACCTAGACGATTGGCTCCTCACCACCACCAGGCATCAACTCATTCAAGCAAGGGACTCCACTCTGTCACTCTGCAGCCAGCTGGGCATTACAATAAACTCAGAAAAATCTGCCTTGTCACCATCGCAACATACTGTTTTTATCGGAGCAGAACTGGACACCACCACCACGCTAAGACTTCCAGTAGAAAGAGTCTTACTACTCCATCAGCAGGTCCGCATTCTGATATCCAAAAACAAGGCTCCAGCATCAGAAGTTCTAAAGTTCTTGGGTATGATGGCAGCTGCAATTCTGGCCATACCGCTGGGTCATATGCACATGTGGATACTGCAATGGCTGTTGTTCACTCAATGGTCTTACCAAGAGCTTCCCATGTCTCACCTAATAATGATCACAAACTCCTGCAAAAAGGATCTTTTAGTGGTGGCTGACCTCACTTCATGTCACGATTGGACGTCCCTTTGTTTTACCCCCACCAGCGGCCAGAGTGACCACGGACGCTTCCCTGATAGGTAGGGGGGGGCATTTTCAGGTAAGGACAGCCCAAGGCACATGGACCGATCAAGAGACACATCTGCATATCAACGTCTTAGAGATGAGCGCAGTACTTTTGGCTTTGCAGTACTTCCAGGACTCTCTTCCTCTGGGTATGACTGTGATTCAGACAAACATGTCAGTGGTCCGGTACCTGAACAAACAAGGAAGAACCAGGTCATATCCCCTTTGCCGCAAGGCCCTAAGAGTATGGCAGTGGGCTATATCCACCCAGCGCTTTCTGTTAGCAATGCACATCTCGGGGAAATCCAATGTGATAGCAGACAAGCTGAGCAGAGCAATTTTGTTGCCCCACGAGTGATCCCTCAAGAAAGAAACAGTGGACTGGATATTCCGCAGGTGGAGCCAATCTTGCTGCGACCTTTTTGCCAGTCACATGAACACAAAATACAGAAGCTACTTTGCCCTGATTCCCCCTCCGGGAGAAACCCCAAGAGACGCACTCATTCACAATTGGCCTCCAGGTCTCCTCTATGCATTTCCACCAATCCCATTGATACCCCAGGTTCTACAGAAAGTGAAAACTCTGGGAAGGGTCATCATTCTAATAGCCCTTCACTGGCCTCATCAGATTTGGTTCCCCTTCCTTCGACCTCATCTTTTGGGGGACCTTTGGATTCTGGACCCAGTTCCGGACCTTCTGACGCACTCGTCGGGGGAACTTCATCCCTCTCTGCAGTCCCTGAAGCTGACGGCTTGGCTGCTCCATTTCCCATCGTAGCCAGGTTCCATAACCTTTCCAATGAGACTAAGCAAATTCTCTTATCCTCTCACAAATCCTTTATGAGGAAGCTATACCTTAGCAAATGGAAAAAAAATTTCTATATGGGCCTCTAAAAACAACATTGATCCTTACCAAGCCCCTATGGCCTGCATTTACAGTTCTTGACCATGACTTTCAACAAAGGAGCTGCAGCAGCAACTGTTCGGGTTCAACTTGCTGCCATTTCTAATTTTCATCTTGGATTTGAAGGATTGAATATTATGTCACACAAATTATCCAAAGCCTTTCTCAAAGGGATCTTTCATCTCAGACTACCTGTGAAATCTCCCTATTCCCCATGGAATCTAAATTTTATGCTTTCCCGCATTATTCTTCCTCCATTTTAACCAGCTTCCTCATGTGACCTCAAATTTTTGTCATGTAAGACTATCTTTTTAGTAGCTACTACTTGTGCCCGCAATGTCAGAGCTTCAAGCCTTGTCCATTAAACCTCCTTACTTGATTTTCCATGCTGACAGAGTCTCACTTCGAACAAACCCCACCTTTTTGCCTAAAGTTTGCACTGAAACTAATCTTAACCAAATTATTGACTTGCCAGTTTTCTTCCCCAATCACTCCAACAATCTAGAATACATGCTGCACAAACTTGATGCTCACAGACAGCTCAGATTTTACTTGGATAGAACAAAAGATTTTAGGAAATCGGAACAGCTTTTGTTTCCTTTTCAGATACCAGGAAAGGTATGCCAGTGGATAAAACAACTCTGTCTAAATGGTTATCTGATTGTACCACATTTGCTTATTCAGCTGTCAATATGCCCTTACAACACAAAATTAAAGCTCACTCATCCAGAGCAGTTTTTACATCCTCTGCCTTTTCTGCCAGACTTCCTATTGATAACATTTGTGCAGCAGCCACTTGGTCAAGACCTCATACCTTTATCACTCATTACAAAGTTGACAGGGCCTCCTTTGGATCCACTGTCCTGAAAAATATACTCCCATGAGCCACCCAAGATAGATGGTGCTTGGGATGCTACCCATCAGTAAGAATGGATGGCAAGATAGAACAACTTCACATAAAGAAGTTATGTACTTACCATAACTTTCCATGTGAGTTGTTCATCTCGCCTTCACTCTTACGTCCCTCACTCCTACCCCCTCCTGGGCTTTTAGAAGACCGAGATGCTGGATCCTTCCTGGTTGCTCAACCCTTCTATACTTTCTCTTATGGAGTGATAGAATGACATATGGTAGTATTATACGCAGCAAACTAGATCTGAGGTAACTCTAGGTGCATCATGGGATAGGGACTTGGCCTCGAGCTATTTGAAGACTTCGAGCATTGTAGTAGGCTGACTCACAGCTGAGGGATCAGCTCCGAACCCATCAGTAAGAATGAAGGCGAGATGAACAACTCACATGGAACGTTATTAAGTACATAATTTCTTTATTTTTACATTGTACTTGCAGCATCTGCTGACTGTTCAAATTCCAGTGTTTGGCTTGGGATGGGAGCATTATACTGGTGGACAGACCAGATATCATTGAATCCAGGTCTTTTTTTTCCTCTCTCACATCCCCTGCACAATCTGTAATGACAGATGCACTGGATTTTACATGGGAGTGCTGTGTCCAATGAGGTAAAAGTGCAAGGTATATGTTACAAACAAGACAAGCTAAAGCACATTGATGTGAAAGAGATGCTGGCTGTTATTCATGCTCTCAATTCTCTATCATCTGTGGTCTGTAGGACCTCTTCAAGTCATTATAGCCAACACCATAGTAACATGGTATATAAACAAAACGGGGGAGTCTAACCCTCTGTGCAGGCTAGCAATGGTGGCTTAGAAGGTTGCTAATCAGCACTGTTCAATGTTTAACTCTCCAAGCTTCCTAATTTTGGTAGAGCAAAATGTAGTGGCAGACAAGCTGAGCAGGGCCAGGACAGACCCTCAATGAATGGAAACTGAACAAGGGGGTCTTCCAGGAATGAATCCAGTTGTGGGGAACTCTTCAACTACAGTAATTTGCTTCCTTTCAAAACAGATCGCTGAACAAATTCTTCTCCAGGACTCCTTGCAAGTAAGCCTGGAACACAAATGCCTTGCATGAGAATGTTCCTTTATGTAGCAACTCCCTTCTGGCTCAGGCAAAAGTAGTTCTCCCTTCTTGTGGAATTGACCAAAGACAATTAACCACAAGCTTCCTCACACAATGTATCTAATCATATAAGATTGGGGGAGGGGTTCATACACCCCAATCTCAAATAACTGCCTGCCTGGATAATTTAATTTTTAAACTTTTTTCTGAGGATGTGCAGCAGGTATTAGAGGCGGCAAAGAAATCTGTTACTAGGAAGTATTATATTAGCAAATGGAAGAGATTTGTTAGTGAAAGCAGGACTAAGAACCAGTGGCCCTATCTGGGATTCTGTATCACTGGTTTTACAATTTTTGTGAGAGTTACTATCCTCTGGGCTATCTTTCTCCTCTCTCTCAATGTTCATTTTTTGGAGAATTCAGCATGCCTACCCATGTATATTTTCCCTTTCTTCTCAATCTTTGGTGAAGCTGATCTCTGATCTCGAAAGGAGCTTTGCATGTAAGACTGCATAGGAAACAGGTGGCACATGAGATCTTAACTTTGTGTTGGAAAAATTAACTCAGGCTGATTTACATGTATTTACTTGGAAAACTGTGCTACTTATTGTTCGGACTTCTGCAAGAAGATTAAATGAGTTGAAAGCTGTTACGATGGATGAACACTACTTGGTTTTCCATTTAGATAGGGCTGTTTTGAAAAAAAAATCCCTCAGTTATGCCTAATGTTTTTTCTTCAGCGTTTACTTTGAATCAAACCATCAATCTTCCTGCATTTCAGAGCCTAGAAACCAGGGGGAATCTATTCTTCATACTCTGAATGTGCACAGGCAACGTAGGTATTATCCTGATAGAAACAAGTTCTTTAGGAAATTTCCAGTGATGGGAAGGGAGAAAAAAAGGTTAACCCGTGTCAAAACAGACTATTTCCAGATGTTTTTTTCCCATGTTATTTCTTTTTGTTATTCCCAGCATAATAAGATTCTTCTAGGCATGGTCAATGCTTACTCTACCAGGGCCTTGGCTTCTTCGATGGCATATTGGAAAGAGGTGGATTCTAGAACCATTCTAGAGACAACTACTTGGTCCTCTGTACATACCTTTACAAAGCACTACATACTAGATTCTTTTTTCCATTCTGAAACAGGCTTGATAGGACCATTCTCCAAGGGCTTCTGGACTCCCTGCTTGCCTCCTCCCAGAGAATATAAGCTTTTGGAATCTTTCCACATAGCAGACTACTGCAACAGTGCTTTCTGAATGAACATAGTACAGATGTGTTAGTGTCCTCACCATAACAGTAGATGTTTGATTAAATCATTCCTGCAGTAGCCGTTCTCTCCCTTCATCCTCCATGTTTGGATTTCTGTTGTGACTAGGGTAAAGTTCTTGGTATAACCAACTTTATTTTCATAACCAATACAATAGCCTCCTCCTTTTTCAGATGGGGAAAAAAGTCTAGAATTGTTTCACTCACTGGCTGCTAGACTTCTCCATTGACAGCTCGAGCTGCCAACACCCTCTCTGCAAGCGTGTAAGGACCAAAAGGCTTTCGAAGACTAGGCAGCTGTTTATACCTTTAGCAGGATATAACCCATATAGATAACGCTACTTACTACTTAAAAGATATCAATACACTTTCCAGCACTGCAACAGAGGATTGCAAGAACTGCAGATATCACAGGGATCATCCATCGTTCAGGCAGCAGACTTAATATTTAACAGCTACGCACACCTAAATGATTCCAGTGTAGCAACTGCACTGTGTCCCCCTCATTAACTGATTTTAAGATATTATATTGCAATTAACAACAAATACAAACCATGTAGAAAAAGGTAAAGGTCAGTAATATTGTTCTATAAATTAGTCTGTCTCCACGGCACAGATGCATGGAACTCTTACTGTGACCCAGATGAGTGGGGTTTGATTAGTGGCCATGGCAGTGGAGGAGTCAGGCAGGGCGGGAGAGGACTGAATGGGAGGTGGGGGGGCAGCAGGCACTTAAGGAGCACAGAGGGAGTGGGATTTCTCCAGTGGAGACTGGGGAAAACCACTTCCCTTGCTTGAGGTGAGGTGGCAGGGCTGCTTGTTGACAAAGTCCCTTATGCATGTCCCACTATGGTTCCACAAGCCAGGTATGCATAGGAGAAGGTAGGACTAAGTCAGTAACCCTCAAACCACTACTAATGTTTCTCTAAATAACAGTACCTCCACAATAATCCTTGTCCTGCTGATGTGAAACAAATGGACTTATTGGCTAGGAGGGAGTTGAAAGTCGACATGTAGTGGAGGGAGCATTAAAAATATATTGTTCTGTGAGTTACAAGAGGCTACTCTTTATACAAAAGCCAAACCACAGTGTTCCATTTTGTTCATTTTGGGAGGATTATGGAATGCAAGTTATGTTTTTTTTTTGGTTAACAGCTTTATTAAATTATATTTTAAACAATGACATGGGTACACATACATTAATAAAAAAATATAGCTAACATTTTTCATTATCATGCATTACACACAGCAATCATCACTTACTCAGTTACATAAATTGCTCAATTCCTGCCTTGCCTTAAGCCTCAGCCCTCCTCCTGAGCATTATTCTCCATGCATTCTTCCAACAAATTCTTATTTCTATGCAATTTACTCCTTCCCTTTTCTAAAGAGCCTACCTTCAGTACTTTTATCTCCCTTACAATAGTCAGTACTTCAACTACAGTTGGTTTAGACTTTGATAACAAATTTTCTAGTAATTTCTGTTTTTTGGCAGCCAACAGCACTAAACTTAGTAAGGCTTTACTATGTCTGGACAATTCAGATCCTACATCCGTACTCAAAAGAACAATTTTCTTAGCTGTAACATTTGTTCCCCCTGTATTTCTGATAAAGTAGAGCTTTCTTAAAATCTGACAACTCATTACATTCAAAAAACATGTTCCTAATTACCACTCTTTCACATTACCCCTCCAGCATTTACTATCTACCCAAGGAAGAATTCTCTGAAGTATAATTGGGAAAAAAAACAAAAATAATAGTGTTTTCTTACAGTCTGATGCCCCCTGAATAATCATTGTTTTATTAATGCTGTTAAATGCTTGCCTTTCCTCCACAGAACCACACTGATCTTTATCTATTAACTATCTACTTTGGTAAAACCTTTCCCATTTTCTTAGCTAGTGTACACATAAGCACTTTATAACAATGGTTTAAAATTGGAATGGGTCTACATGAAGCTGGATCCTTCTGTAATACAGCCATCACAGCTTTTTTTCTCTCCCCAAGACACTGGCTCTACCTTGCCCACACCTTTACAATATTGTTAAACAGAATTTTCCAGACTGTTATTTGATTGATCAAAATCACCACTTTTTATCTCATCTCCTCCTGTCATAGTCACCAACTGTTGAGCTTCATTTTCCTCTAACCTTGGCATGATTACGTCTTCCATAAATCTTTCCATTTGTGCCTTTTTTAGATTCCATATTCCTCTGATTTATACAAATTTCTGAAATATCCCGAATACTGCCATATGATCTCTAATTATTTTTTGTGTTAATAGGATCCCTATGTTTAGCAACAACCCTTTCCAGTTTCTGTTGCCTAAGCAGTTTCTTATTTTAACAATAATTGCCACTGGGTTTTTGTACTCTGTAGCTGTCATCAAAAACAGTTGCTTAACAGGAACCTTTCTAAACTCGTGCATATCATCCAGACATTCCCTTATTTTCCCTTTAGTACTTTATAATTGCTCCTCTTCTTGATCTTTGTGGTTCTCTTTATTCTTAAATAATTTAAACTGAACCCTACAAATATTTTGTATTATGTTTTTCTCTTATCTCTTTCTCTCTTACTTCTACTATATTTTAATTTTCATTTTATCCCACTCATTAGATACTGTTTATGAAGAACTATCTATCTTCTCTAATAACTATTTAATCATTTCCATTACCCACTTCTTAAATTCCGCTCTCTTTAAGAGATAAATAGGAAAACTCCAATGTTGCATTACTTGATTACCCCACATCTTTAACATACTTTTTGTTGATCCATGATATGAAATAGTTATTGGATGTATGTCGATACTTTCAATTAAATTCACATACTCCTGTGAAATATTATTCCTATCAAATATATCCCAGTTATTGTACCTTGGGGAATAATATGTAAATTATGTCCAAGTTCCTACTGCTCACATCTTCCATAGCAAGCATTCTCATATTTATTCAGAAATCTACCCTCTTTTGTTATACTTTCCACTTCTAGATTCCCACGAGAAATCCTTGCAACTGCAAGTTAGGTTCCAGTCAAACCCATAAATAATATTTCCTGCTGAAAACATATTTCTCCTCTAACAACAGAAGCTTTAGGTGGAATATAAATACAAGACAGCACTATCCTTCTCCCTTGCCAGTAACACTTAGTAGCACAAATTTACTATTACTGTCTTTTTTTTCTCTTCACTCACTATTGGACCCATTCCTACAATCAGTATTATTAAGCCCCTTTTCCTTTGTCCCTAATATTCTGCTGAATGCCCACCCTAAAATCCTGTTTGCCAAATCTACATGCTTGCTCATTCCTATCTAAATGTGTCTCCTATGATATTATTTGCACCCTACACTTCTTAATATAATTTAATACTCTACTTTTTGTTTATACTTGTAAAACTATTTACATTCCATGATAATATGGACTGTTATGGCAGAAAGCTAAAACACGCACCTGTTATACATGACAGTTCTTTTTTAAGCTTACAAGCACACATTAATGCTTGGCAGGCTGACCTCTTTATATAACTGCTTCTTATCTTCATTTTAAGAGTCATATTTTTCAAGACATTTTGCTTCAATGAAACAATGAAAATGCTCAAAACAAATATTCTCATTCTCAGCCTCCCCTCCCCCCTTTTAACTTAAAACACACATACAAAAATATGTACATTTTCAAAAAAATGAAGATTTCACCTCCAGACAGGAGCATTTGCTCCAAATTGATGACTGCACCCATAGGCATTAATCTAAAATTAAGGCTACCCATGCTAACATGCTTATTAAAACCTAAGTTCTCACACTAATTACAGTTTGTTTTTTTCTCTCTCTCTTTTTTTCTTTTAACAATAATTGACACTGGATTTTTTAAAGAATACCCCTGTATTTACCAAGAACAGTGTTATAAACTTTCACATCATAGGTAATATGCACACATGGTGCCTTTTTAGCTTCCACCAGCGGCTGCCTCATAATTTAATAATTGCTTCTTAGTAAATCCTTTTACCAGTTACCTCCTTTTCTTCAGTTTCCTTAATTTGTTCTATTATTTAGCTCATCTCCTCTACTGTTGGTGGTCCTCATTTCTTCCCCTTCTTAGTAATAGCTTCTTTTTTAATTTTTTATTTTTTGCTGTCAATGCCACTATTGCCAATAGCTCTTTCTGACTAAAGGTAGACTTTGTATCCTCACTAACTCCAAATATGTGGGCAGAGGATCCCTGTGTTCTGGAAAAGGCTGATGAATTTGATTGGTCTTGATTTTAGTTATTTTTAGGTTGATCATCCCATGATCCCTGTTACATATGGTTTGCCAAAGGTACATAACGATCCTGTTAACCCCTCCCCACAGCCTACTGTTACAGTTGGCTGGTTGAACCAAATTCTATTTATGATGAGAAGCAGTTGAGACTGTTATTAGAGACCACTGATACCGCACTCAAATATATGAAACAGTTTTTGAGTGAACTTTATTTATGGTCTAAGAATGTTGTTTTTAGTGATGATATATTGTTTGTGACGTTGGATTTTAATTCACGTTTTACTGTAATCCATAATGATTTGGGAAGTGAAAACATTTGATCCTTTCTACCTAATCAAAGCACTTTTGCCACCTCTAAAGTTATGTTAATATGCATGCTACTCAAGCTCATTTTAGAGAATATTTATGTTTACGAACTAAGTATTTTTTGCAAAAAGTTGAGGTAGCTATGGGCACGACATATGCCAATGCTGTACTGGCACATTGGGAGTTGCAAGCAGTTTTTAGTGACATTCACTTCAAATCATGTTTTATTCTATAAATGTTTTGTTGATGATGTTTTTCTGGTATGGAAAGGTTCACAGTATGATTTATCTGAATTTGTTACATTTTTACATGAGACTACATCTTATCTTAAATTTAGTGTTCAGTCGTCCAACGTTAAGATTGATTTTTTAGATGTGATCGCTCGTAGGAACCTGTTTGGGAAACTGGATACAGGTATCTATAGGAAACTTTGTAAGAAAAATAATTTGTTACATAAGACCAGTATGTACCCTAGACACATTCCTAGAAATGTTCTGAAAGACCAGATACTTAGAGTTATGAGGCTACATAATGATGACAGAATGTTAGATAGAGCTATTATTTATTTATGTTTATTTATTTACTTACTGACATTTGCTGACTGGGAAAGTCCACTGAGTTAGGAACCCATTTTCGGTGGAGGCCTGGGAAGAAAAGCTCCACAGTTATAAAATATTAGACGGTTATTAATATACAAGAAACTAGTACAGAAACAGTACAAAGTTCGAGATATGCAAATGGGTGCTAACATATAAACATTCTAATTACAGAAAACTTATTTACATGTATTCAATCGACATGAGAGTAATCAATGACCCAAGTATAGTTTATACATATTATAAAAAAACTGAATCATACTGCTTGCAGAGAGGGTATCAGATAGGGTTGAGTAGTTTATGTTATTGAAGTTAAGGGGGTTTGGGTTTACACTGTATTTCACAGGTACAGCTTGGATTGTTTAAAAAGTGGGTTTTTAATGCAGTTTTAAAGGCCATTAGGGAGTCAAGCTGAGTGATAGATGAGGGGAGGCTATTCCACGGTTTGGCAATGCTATGAGAATACAGGCATTGTCCTGCTCTCTTATTGGGTTTAGCTATATTTAGAAGGGGCTTATCTGAGAAGCAGAGGGTTTGGGCATGGGTGTATGTGTGTAAGATGGATTGGAGTGCTGGACAGCTATTTGGCTGAAGGATTAGCTTATGGGCAAAAGTTAACGGAGTATAGTAAAGATACTGGTGAAATTCTAGCCAAGACAGGTTTGAGATAGCGCTGCAGTGATGGGAGCAGCTGGGTATGCTGGAGGCTAATTTTGCTATGTTGTAGTACCAATATTCCAGCTTATGATTGAGGGATGTATGGAGATTGGTGAAAATGGGGCTTTCATACATGATGGATGTGATAAGCAAGGTATTAGCTCGTTTTATGTTAGTTTGTCAAGACACAGTTTATGTTGATCTAGTTCGCCTAATCTGAAATGGGTTTTCTTTACTGTATTGAGTACATGTTTTTCAAAGGACAGTTTGTCAGCAATTGTTATTCCTAAAAGTTTTGTGTATTTCACATGTTCTATTTTCGTTTTCTTATGTGAAAATACCTTGAATTCTACAGCTGGGGGTTTTGATGAAAATAGTAAGAGTTTAGTTTCTTTTGGGTTCAGCATTAATTGGGAATCATTTAGCCAGGTTTCTATGGAGGAGAAAGCATCTTGGGTGATCTTCTGGAGGTTAGTGAAATTGCTAGAGAAGGAGATGATAGTTGAATCATCAGCATATTGAATCAATGTGCTTTGTTGGGTGGCTTTAATTAGATCATTAATGAAGAGTAACGGTCCTAAAATGTGTTGTTTGCCAGGTACTCTGATTGCTGATTTTGCCATCTGACTGAATGCTATCATTCTGGCAAGAGGAGAACCAGGTTACTACACTTTGAGAGCACCCAAGTGTCTCTAAGTGTTGTAATAGCTTAGGGTGTCACATGTCAAAAGCTTTTGATAGGTCCAAAAGGAGTACAGAGGTTGATAGGCCAGCATCAAGAGCTTTAGTCACAGTATCAGTGAAGGAAGTAAGGCTGTTGTCATGCTATGAACAGGGTGGAAGCCATGTTGAGTGGGAGCTAGGAGGTTGTTGTTAATGAGGTGATTTAGTAGTTGGGTTTGTACACATTTTTCCAGGATTTTAGGTAGCGATGAGAGAATGGAGATTGGCTGGTAGTTTGAGAGATCGTGAGCATTTCCCCCTTTATGTAGTGAGGTAATGGATTTTTTCCATAGCTGAGGAATGTAAGATTCGGCGATGGAACGATTGATGAGAATACTAAAAGGATAAGCTATAGCTCTGGCCATAAGTTGTAAATATTCTAGTGGTAAGTTATCAGCGGAGAGTGAGTAAGGCTTTAGTTTGGTTAGTACATTGAAGTTAAATGTGTTTTGAATAGTGTTATACTCTTACTGAGATAGAGCACACAATAGAGGAAGTATGAGTGGATAGAGATACTACAGCAAGACCACTTTGTTCTGATCAACTGGAGTACAGGTCTGAAAGTTGAGCATTCTTCTGGTACTAGTATTTTTACACCTAGAGTATTACTCATTTTTTCCAATGATGTGGGTTTAATGTGTGACATTATTAAGAAGAACTGGCCTGCCCTTATGAAGAAGAGTTTAGGACCACTTCCTAAATTCTTGTTTAGAAACAACAAAATGCTTAAACAGTACCTATGCTATAGACAGTTTTCAACTAGTAGAGTGTTGTCAGATTGTAAGGGTACTTATCCCTGTTGATCCTGCAGTGCCTGTAAGTACATTTGGAGTGTGACTTTTATAAGGAACCCCAGATCTACTAAGAGGATTACATTTTTTTTTTTTGCAGATTGTAGAACTAATAATTTGGTTTATCTGGCCCACTGAAGGGTTTTATACAGGTAAGACCAACTGTACACTCAGGAAAAGGGTACTGGGACACTGTAACAATATTAAAAACAAAAATGGTGAGCAATGCCCTAGCCCAATATGTTTTAGACAGAGGTAATGCTCACTCTTTTACATTTTTAGTCTTAGAAATTATTTATGGCAGTACCAGGGAAGGTGATATAAGCAATAAAACTGAAGGTTGTGAATACAGTGAATTATAGATTTTAGAGTAAATGCTGGCCCAGGTCTTAACAATAATGTTTCTTTAAAACCTGTCTTGAAAAAGAGAGGTTTAAATCACTAATTTCATTGGTGTTGAGTTTGTCATGTGTTTTGTTTCTTGTTTTTTTATTGTTTGAGCATTGTTTAAATACTGTGCTGAGTTACTTTTGTTCGGTTGATAGTCTGAAGAAGCAGGACATCCGCAAAAACACTTACCTTTTTTTATGTTTTTTGCATTTTATACTTTTTAAGTTATGTATTTCAGCCTGTGTGGACATCTGCTTTGTTTTACTGGTTATATGTTTGGACACAGACCAGGTTCCCCCATCCTTCTTTTTTGTAACTTAAGCTTTTCACATTCATCCCAATTTCCCTGTTGCAAACTCTTATATAAATGCGAGGGTGGTTTACCACTCCTCACTTAATTTATCCACTGTTCTATTGCACGCCAGTCTTCTTCTCTCCCTTGCATCCATTTCATCCTTTTTATTTCCTTGACGTAATCTACATACAAGCTCTTTTGGTATACTGGAATCTGGATAAAGCTTCTGCCTTCTCCTAGCCCATCACTTCATCACCCCTTATAATCCATCTAATCCTAATACTTCAATATGTTTGCCACCCTTTGCAATTTCCTAGATGCCATTTTAGATTGTTTGTCCTTCTTCCTAGCAATTATAGGTTATAGCACCTATAGGTTATATATCTGGCACCCAAACCATTAACTCCTTTATCTGAAAATCTTGAAAATTCTTTCTTTTAACCACTAAGCACAGATGAAAGTTCTTTTTCCACCACTATACCCCAGAAGGCTTCTATCATATATTTCTTGTGTAACCACCCACACTTCCCTAACATTTCTTTCCATTTAGTCTCATAGGTTGGATTCTGGCATCTTGCACATAGATGCACTCTTGCTGTCAAAGAATATTTGTCTATGTCACGTCCAGCCAGCCCTCTTTTTCTTTACACGTGGTTAGCTTCTCTCAAGCAACCATAAGGTAACCCCCTCCACAGGAAGTCCCTCATCTAGTTTCTGAGTTTTACCATTTCCTTCCTTAATGGATGGATCCAAATGCCATATTCAAGGTATAATAAGCAAGGTAACATACTCCAATTTAGGACCCATATCTTCTGATCTATTTCTGTGTTCAGGTTTTACCTCATTTACAAATTGTTTAATTTTCAAAAAACATTCTTAGAAGATTCCATCAGTGATCCTTCAGAACAATTTTGAATACAAATCCCTAAATACTTTATGTTTATCCTGCTTGGGAAAATACCTATATCTTCCATGTTTATAGTAATTGCATTGTTCTTCCCCCAGAGTAATCAAGTTTAATATGTAGTATTTCCAGATCCCTTTCTGGTTTGGTTAATGCTAGTATCACATCACTAGCACATATTGAGATTTTGAGTTCGCCACACACACACACACTATTTTTGACCTCCTTATGTCTAATGCAAATGACTTCAAGTACATGGAAAATGATGGTGAGAGATGTCACCCCTGTCACGTCTCTCTCTGGTTAGTGTGAATTCTTCTGATAAATTCACCATGAACTTAAACTGACACTGTAGAATTTCAACAGATTACTATCAACACAGCTGACCACTTTTGAGGCACTCCTATTGTCTTTAACACTGCAAAAATAATAATCCCACACCACTCTACAGAATTATTTTTTTTGTATCTTAACTTATAATCACTACCAGTTTCTTCATTTTTTCAAGCTTCTTGAATTGTCTGTAAGGTGCAATTTGTTATCAAAGGTATTTTTCATCATGTATTGCTACCAGCATAAACATTTTCAGATGACTAGTCAATACTGACATGAAGACCTTATAAGCATGTTATTGGTCTATGAAAGCTTGGTAACCATGGGTCGCTTCCCTCCTGAGGTAGGATCACTATTATCCCCTTCCTTCAGCTGTTTGATATTTCCTTCATCTCTAGTACACTCTTCATTAACTTGGTCCACAGTGACACCAGCCTTTTCTCCACCCTCTGACAGACATCTATGGGCAGTTCATCTGACCCTAGTGACTTTTTAAAAGTCTGCCCAGCCATTGCCAGTCTTCCTCTGCAGCAGTTGTTTTTGTTGACTTCTTCCAATGTTCATTCTTATCAACTCAAGATTTCCCAGACATTCCCTTATTTTTCCCACTACATCTTCTTGCCTTTTCTCTGCTCTGTATAAATGTTCACAGTACTCTCTAAATATCCTTGTAATACCTTCTGGGATTCTAACTAGTTCCCCTCTTCTCACATGTCATTTGATAAGTTGCCTTTTTTTGACTTGTTGCTTCAATCTGCCCACTAGAGCTTTTACGCTCCTTTGGGTATATGCAAAATATATTTCTTTCAGTGCTATTTGTGCTTCATTCAACAATGACTGCAATCTTAAACTTTCACCTGCTATTATCCTTAGAAGTTTCCTCTGCAGTTCTTCAATTTCTGCCAGGGCTATACTTTTTCTGCTTAATCTCACTTTCCTTATTGGAGTATTCTGTTTAATCTCATTTTGGACTTCCTTTTTTAATGCATCCCATCCTCTACAAATAAGTCTAAACATTATTCTATTTGCTGCTGATGTCATTCTTTACAGTTTACACTCTTTATTCTGTATATATTATATAGGAAATCTCCAGAGACTCTCTTGCCTTCCATCTTTACTCATTTTGAAATGTAGAGTTAAATATGTATGATCCAATAATACAATGGAGCTTGTCTTCATCTCTCCCATTACTTCCCTGTGCTCCCAAGTTATAATACTCTTATCTAGTCTGGACCAATGCTTATGTCTTGGTTAGTAGTAAGAGAAGTCAACTATGTCTGGCACTCTTTTCTGAAGCTGTTACATCTACAATCCAATTTTTTCTAATAGCTTTCCATTTTTGACATCACTATTCTGTGACCACTATTTTCCACATCTTTTTCATGAAAAATCATGCTCCAGTCACCTATTATTAAAAGGATTCCCTCATGAAAATACATTAATATATTGCCAAAAGAGGTTACTGTCATCCTGGCAGCACACACACACAAAGTATTGCCACTCCATGCCCATAGTAATCTCCTCTTATTACTACACATTTCCATTGTTAAACTTCTACTCTCCCCATTATCTTTACTGGTAAAGGTGTCCTTCTTAGTATCAATACTCCCCTCCTTCTTGTACCTTTATAATTGGCTTTTTTACCAGGTCATACCCCCTTCTGTGCTACTTTCTTATATTCCTGATCATAAGGGTGCATTTCTTGAAGTGCCAATAAATCCAATCCTTTTTTGCTACATTAAGAACTGTACTTCTTTTCTCCAAATGTATTAATCTGTTAACAATCTAACCAAGAGTTTTATTCCATACATCCTTTTTTGAGATATCCTCTTTACTAGTCTATCAATCTGTTTTGAAATACTTAATTACACTTACCCAAGTACTTCTAGCCTCTTTGTTCTTTCATATGTGTACTTCCTACTCTTTTCTGCTATGGCTATGATCTCTCATTCGTGTTTTTGACTGTTCTTGCAATACCTGAATTTGGTACATACTCTGTATTCCTACTGATCTTGGTCTGGTAGCCTGCAACTTGTGTGCATTTCCTACCATAAACATGACTGACAAATACTGCAACACTAAGTCCCCACAATCCCCCTCAAAATGTAAGTACAATGAATACTTGCTGAGTTTTTAAGATGGGAGCATTTGCTCCTGCTTAAACATAGCTTCAGCATTCTTTCTCATCTTTAAGATGGTCTCAGACGTTTTATTCTGCAACCCTGATAGAGACAAGCTTTAACAGACCTACCTGCAGTTTTTTTTTCATAGATTAATCTCACTCTTGTAAAGCTTTAAGGTCTTAACCAGAATCATTGTCCCCCATTTTACATCTGGTTCTACTGTAGAAACCTATTGTTATCCACCCTCCTTTGTGTTCCCTGTACATTTTCCATAAGTGCTCACTGTATCTTGCAATTAATGTTAACTTACTATTATGTATGCTGTGCCATCTGTCTCTTCATCCATTTTGACTTCAGCTTCAAAATTAGTTATACGTTGTTTTCTTTATCTTTAGCTTGTTTGGGAGGCATAGCTATTTTCCATGCTGATCATATTCTCTTTTTTCCTGTTTCACTTCAGTTATCCCAGCACACATTTCCATTCCTACTAAAACAAGTGAATACAAGTGCCACGGAAAGTGTAAACAAAAAAGAGAGCGGATTTGTAGAACTAAACTCCTTTATTGGTAAGCTCTTTCGTTGGCAAAAGGTAAGCCAACTTCTTCAGATCATCAAAAAACATACAAGATACGGAAAGTGTAAATTAACCTTATGTGTGTTTCCTGTGACTTTCCCATTTGTAAAGAATTTTGGTTTGGTCCATTTACTGTTGTTAATATTTAAGGTATCTAAATAGCAAAAATACCTCACCTGCCCCCAAAGTTCAATCTGTAGCATGCAGCACAAGAACATTTCCACACTAGGAATTGTATGCTTAGTCAGTCCAAAATCCTGCCCACCCAGCTCTAGTCATGCCTTGGCTGTTTCCTCCCTAGTCTTTGTTAAATGAGTATGAAGAGTTAATTACCACTTCACATACCCACCTTTCAATCCAACCTCCTACATGACAAGCTTTCCAGAATTTACTCCTTTCAAATGTTTGCTTATGTCACATCCCAGTTTTTTTTTAATAACAGTCTGCAAAACACACAAATTCTTCCCAACACTTCCCTGCATGAGCTAACCTGGCTTCAAATACTGCCATTTACCAGACCCTGATCACTTTAGTCCTGTTAATTTTAACTCTTGACTTTAATGTGGAATTTTTTTTTAAATGGAAAGATGTCCCTTTGCTGTCTCTTCCTCAATGACCGTGCTTATTGCTCATCCTCTTTTGATCTCTATTCTGACATCACAGTCCTTGCTGCTTCCAATGTTTTCAGTGCATCCTCTGAAGTACTGTATTGCTTCAGACATCCTAAAAAATATTTTTAATGTTGCAGGACACAAAGTTTTAATTTAAGTCCATGCAGTATCATGTGATTTGAAGGAGGCTCTCCTTCTGCATGTTAGCAAGGAAAAGTAAAAAATCCACAATGCCATGTCTTTTTCCAAAATTAATCTGTTCACTGGTTTTCACATGAGGATAAAACTTTCTTCAAGAAAAATGTTGCAAACCTCACTAGAATCTACCGTTATCTTCTCTCTTTCTTCCATGGCTGCCAAACAGCTCTTTGAGCTCTTTTCATCATAATTTCCCCAGCTACCACATGGACCCCTTCTGCCAATTTCACTTTCACAAAGGCAGAGCAGTTGCACCCTTCTGCTCCTTCCGGTATACTGTAGATGTAGAGCTTCTTCATTCTTGACTGATTTTCATAATCAATCAAAAATGTATTTATTTTTATTTATTAATATTTACCAATTCACAAACTCACAAAAATGGTGACCACCAGCTGGCAAATAGAGTTAAGCACGTTCATTCTATTTAATACCAGAAGTTCAACAAAATAACACATGAATTAAACATCACAGTTTAAATTCACAATCTTCACAATTAACATTATCAAAACTAATGCTGACATCACTTTCTTTACCAACAATACATAAAAACATCACTAAAACAATATATCGTGAAAATATACAAATAAAGACAAAACACATTTAATATTTAAATTTTCATTCAAACCAAGGTTGACATCCGCAGGAATAGAAGTTGCCATTTCAGTTCTTTAACTTCTAGTATATTGTTCACATTACCCATATTGAAATCAGTAACCACTTGTTCCAAAATAAAGAATTCAAACTTCCGAAAATCAGCACATTTGTGTATATGTTTAGTTTGGGCATTAGTACTATAATTTTTACAAGTGGCCAACTTGTGTTCATAAATGCTCTTCGAGAACATTCTAGTGGTTTTACCCACACAGAAGCTTTCACATGACACACAAGTGGCTATATAAACTATACAAGTAGGCTTACAATTAAAATATCCTCTGAGAAAAAAAATTCTTGTCCATTACATTTTAAAACCACACTACATCCATTATTGATAAATCGGCACATCTTACAGTCTTTACAACTGCAGGTTCTGGACACACAATTACTATTACCATGCCCATGAAACAGTGAGGAAGATTTTTCAAAAAATACCTTAAGGTTCTTGTTTTCCTATAACAACAATTAGGCTGGAGTTCTAAAATGCTTAACATTTCCTGATTGCCTTGAATAATTTTCCAATTACTGGAAATAATATTCCTGATAGAATTAGCATCACGACTAATAGGTACAGGAAATGCTCTAACATTATGACAGTTGGACTCAGTTACCTTAGTTTTAGGAACAAAACCAGTAATTAAAATTGGTGAAAACTTTGAGTTTCTAAAAGAACTTGACCTCATTTACAATGTCATTAATATTAGTTAGGGGATAACCTCTATCCAAAAATAAATATTTCAAAACATTACATTCTTCATTAAAAACATCATGATTATTGATAATTCTAGATAATCTGATAAATGTCTACTAACAATATTAAATTTCACAAATTTTGGATTCTAACTATTAAAATTTAAATAATTACTAACAAAAGTTTTCTTCCTAAAAATATCTGTTTCAAAACATTTATTACTCTGAGCATGACTATTAAATCCAGGAAATGAACTACATTACCTATACCACTTGATGTAAAGGTCAGGAACTCAGTACTATCATTAGTGTCTCTCGGAAACATATGAAAATCTGCCTCTGTAACATTCCATATAAAAATAAATCATCAATGAAATGTTTATAAAAAGAGACATACTGGAAACACTTCAAATTAACTAAAACTTTCACTTCGGTTAGCATAAGCAGGAACTACACTTACATCCATAGCTACATCTTTAAGTTTATGGTAAATTTCATTCTTAAACATGAAAAAATTATTTGCCAACACTAAATCAAGCAGTACGCATATTGTATTAACTTGAATGGAGTACATTTTGGAATATTTACTCAAATAAGGTCTAACAAACTCAATACCAGCAGATTGTACAATACTTGTACATAAAGACTGTAAGTCTAAAATCACAAAGAAAGTTTCTCTACTGATAAATTCATATTAGAAAATACAGACAGACCCAAGAATATTTCAAATAAAACTTAGAGGACTGAACTATGGGACTTAAAATTCCATCTAAATAGCTGGCAATGAACTCAGTTTTACTTTTGGCCGCAGCCACATCTGGTATCAATGGAGGATCTGTCCCATTCTAATGAATTTTCTGGATACTGAAAATTTTACCAATAGAGGGATGTTCAACTCTCATAAAATTATAAACATCAAATGTGATACAATTTAATCAAATAAATCCAATATCTGAAATCAATAAACTTATACTGTCTTAACTTTTGAAAATTGAAATCTATAAGCACATGAAATCATCACACTGAGCAGTAATAAAAGAAAAAAAACTTTTTTTTTTTCAAAATACTCAAATGAACCTCTGTTAAAGTAAAGTCACTTAAATTATAAATTGGAGAATTTAAATTGAGCTCCACCAGCCACGTTGTTTCCCTTGACCTCGAAACATCCTCGGTGACGGAAAATAATGAATAGGATCATTTACAATATTGTTTTTTCCATAGTTATCATTAAGGACCATATTTCCATTTTTCACTCATTAGAGGCCAAATTTTGATTGCCACTACTTAAGTCTTTCACCAGACAACCAGTAATTAGTGGTGGAAATTCTATATTGCTGGACAATGGGGGAATGCTGGAACCTATGTCTTTATTTCTGAATAATTTCAGATTGAACATTACTAGATTTAAAGTCTAATAAAGATACTTTTTTTTTAATTTTTAGAAGAAAGTTGGTATGTTGTAGGAATTCTATACATTTCAGCATCCAAAACTATTTTTTTTTATTTTTCTTAGTTACGAAGCCTTTGAATCTTAAACACACCATCAAATGTCTGATAATGTTCAAAACAATGGGTATTCTTTGATAGATAAAATAATTTTTTGAATTTCAGATCTCAACGTGCATTATGTTCAACTAAAAGCTTGAGATTTGTATAGCTGTATAATATAAATTAATCAGATCTTTGTAAATTTTGCTATCAACATAAATTGCATCAGGGAATTTGTAAAATCATAACCCTAAAGGGACCTGTTGAATATCTGTATACCATTTCAAATAAAAATTATCATATTCCAAATTCTTAAGGCTGATCTATTTATGTTCCAAACTATAAATAAAATGACTTACAATTTGAACGATCTGATAAAAACTGCCTTCTCTACCTCTAAAACTGGATCCAGAGGAATGTTTTAAAAAAGGTTTGTCTTACTGGAAAGAAGGGACTTGACTGCAAAACTGGAAGTTTCAGCAGCAAAAGGCACTCCAGGAAATATAGTACCCACCAAACTAGGAACAGCCATAATTCATTTGCTCAATACAACCTGTGCTTTCACCACAAACTTAGAGAAAGTCTGAGATAAATTCACCATGTCTGGTCTTCAGTTATACTGTAAATGGACATATCCAAATTAGGAATGTTTTCAAACATAATTCGACAAGATCCACCATCTTCTATGTGGTCATCTGTAAAAGATAACAGAAAAACTCCCAAACTCACACAAATAAAACAGCACTGAGAAGGAGAATATAGCAACCTATAATTCACAAACTCACAAAAAATGGTGACCACCAGATGGCACATAAGATTAAGGGCTTTCATTCAATTTATTACCAGAACTTTATCAGAACAATACATCAATAAAACATTAAAGTTTAAATGCACATTTGTTACAATCACACTATCAAAAAGAATGCTGACATCACTTCCCTTACCAACAATATATAAAAACCACCATTAAAACAATACATCTTGAATATAAACTAATAAATAATTACTTATAAAGACAAAATTAATTTAATGTTTAAAATTTCATTCAATCCTGGGTTTGGTTACCGGGGTAGTGCACTGATCTCAACGGACCATTTGCAAGCATAGCCTGGGTGAACAGGATCACATAGGAAATGAACATATTTATAGATACCACGGGATGCTAATAAACAAATATATATACATATTTACAGATAAAAGAATATGCTACAAAGTTTAGTGCAAAAAGCAGTTAATGTCAAAACATGGACGGAAAAACTGAATTATGCTTAAAACTTTATGGATAAGATGTAGCCATAATGACTAAAATGGCTTATGGTACAGAGATAGCAGCATATCATTACATAGAGAAGTATGAAGACATTCGAAGAAGCAAGTGAGAACAGTTGAGAGAAAGGATACCATGGGGAAAAGACAGAAAAAAGACGTGAGAGACATGCAGAGGGAACAAGAGTATAAAGAGGAAGAAATGTGAGAGAGATGCAAAGAGAAGAGGGAAATAGGAAGACTGAGAGGCAGTAAAGTAAAGGGGGTGACAAGATGAGATAAGGAAAGATGAAAATACGAATAATGGGGTGTATGAGAGAGCTCAACTCTCCAAAAAAAGCATCCATTAGATCCAATCGTGCCTCTGTTGCAGACACCTTAGCCTTTAGTATATCAGGCTCACTCAACGTCTGGATGACAGTGGAGTGTTCATTCACCACTTCAGTAACTTCTTTTAAGCGAGTGTCATTGTCTCTTACATAGTCATCTGTTCTTGCATTCATCCTTTGGATCTTCCTAAAGATTAATAATGTTGCTTCAGCATCCCCTTTCTTTTCCTGCTCAGTATTTAAGGATTTCTTCAATGTTGGAGACTGCTCACTCTTTGTTGCCACGGAGGTGCTTAATCTTCTACTGGGATTCTTTGGCTTCTGCTTAGTCTTTCACCATAGCACCCTAGACATTCTAATACTTAAACTTATTGTATTTTTTTTTTGTGAGTGTGCTTGCTTGTTTTTGTTCGTTTTTTTGTTTCAGTTTAATGGAGGATCTTGATAGTTCCTGTACTCCCATCATGACCATGCTATATTGGAAATGCCCACTATCTGGTCTTTTCTTATCTTTATTTTTTTTTACCAGATGTGAAAAACAGCCTATATGCTTTCAGTACTTTTAGTCTTAAGAGAAAGTAGACTGGCTACCTTTAAATAAATAAAGTGTGCACTGTTACATTAAATGCATTAATGAAATAAGGCTGTGGTGGAGGAAACTACTTGTATAACTAATTTACTTCCCACAATCTAGAACTTATTTTTCACTGAACTGCTTGTCAATGTACCTTTCAATACTATTTACATTGTACCTTGTACATTTTTACTCAGTGTTCAGACCTCTCATGATTTATTGCTTGCCCCTGCAGACTTCTTGCCCTTGAGTAAAGCAATTGGTAATGAAAAAGCTAGTAACTTTGAAAATGCAAGAATGATTTTTTGTACATTTCACTCAAAACACACTGATCAGATATCTCATGATTACTTGCTTGTAGCTGTAGACTTATCTCCTAATGAAAGCCTTTGATTATGGAAAATAAATACCTAATAATATTGCAAATACAAGAATGAACTACCATCTTTCATGCCTTTCAAATTGTCTTATTTTTTAAACTTATTTGCTTAACAAAACCCTTGTCACTTGCTTAAGCAGATATCCACCGCTATAAAAACAAACAAATTATTATTTTAATTCTACATATTATGTCATCAATTCCCCCAGAAGTCCAAGATCACACAATTAACTTTCATTTAAGGCTCATATACATAACACAAACACAGGGTTATAATCAAAGTAAAAAGAGACAATGATGAAATGGGGATCTATTTTGAGAAATAAGGAGAGAATACGATTTAGATGCAGGTCATTAATGAGAATAACCACCAAACTACCATATAGAATATTATAAAATAGCAGAAAGTATTCTAAGAACTATGCCAACATGGGAATGAAGAAAGTAGATTTTGCTAATAGGGATGACTGCAAGTATGGTTATAGAAAAGAGACAAGAGACAGTTGGAACTTTCTGGAAAAAATTAGCAAAGGAACCGAAGTACTGTGAGCAAATAACCAGAGAGTAAAACATAACAGTGTGTGTTAAGCAAAAAAAGAAGTTATGCTTTTACCATACCTTTCCATCTGTGTTGTTCATCTTCATTTCCATTAACCTGTGGGTATCGGTTCCAATCCTTGGAACTGACCATCCACTTTTTCCAGCTTGAGCTTCCTGACTTGAGCTCCTCCTCCCTACCCATAATGTCCTGCTTACCTGGAATACCTCAGATCGAGTTGCCAAAAAGCATAATACATAAAGAACATTACTGTACTAATAAAACACACAGATTAAATATGTATATACATACCTATAAGTAAGCAACATCAGGAGCTCAATAGGAGGAACAGAGATTCCTCTGAAATTCTACCAGGCTTCCCAAAGACTTAGATAGGGGGAAAGGGGCAGGAAAGTTAATGGAAATGAAGATGGACAACACAGACTTAACACTATGGTAAGAACATAACTTCTTTATCTGATATTGTCCACTTCATTTCATTAACCTGTGGGACAGAGTCCCCAGCTACTAGATTCCAGGGTGACCCTCATGGAAGGATATTTCAAAGTACAGTAGAACCAAAAGCACTTAGACTCCTGGATATGATGCCCAATTTGTAATGCTTAAAAACAGACAAACAACTGATCAGACTTCCTGAAGGGCTTGGTCATGTGTAGGTAAAAAAACAAAGCTGTCTATGTACATCAAGCAAATGCAGAGTGTAGTCACCTCTGTTTTGATAAATAGGAAAAAAAAGACTGATGGACCGATTAATGTTTCCCTCCTTAGCCACCTGGGTAAGAATGAAGGATTAGTAAGCAGGGTCACTATGTCCTTGTGGAAAATCAGATATAGAAATTTTGCACAGATGGCTTGAAGTTCAGACGCTCTTCTGGCAGATGTAATAGCTACTAAAAACAGAGTCTTCCTGGAAATAAATCTCAAATCCACAGTCGCTGAAGGTTCGAAAGGCAGATGGACCAAAGCTTTCAAAATCATAGTCAGATCCCATGGGGGAGTAGGCTCTTTCACCGGAGGTTGGAGCAGGAAAGTGCTCCTAAGAAATGCTTTACACAGCTTAGAAGAAGCAAGGAATAAGAAATCAAAACCAACATGAAAATTGGATATAGCAGCTAGCTGAACTTTGACAGTAGAATAAGTAGCACCATCCTTGAAAAGGGAAGCAAAAAATTTTAGTATGGCTGCCACTGGAGCTGTAAAGGGATCTATCCATTTCTGTTCAGCCAAAAGGAAAATCTTTTCCATTTACTCTTTTAAATTTTGCACATTGAAGACCATGTGAGGAGACCAACATTTCTTGAACAGGGGAAGACAGACTGGGAAATCTTGCCATCATCGGAAGTGGAGAAACCATGCAGTTAGTTTCAGGCCCTGTACGTCTGGGTGTGGATGCCCCAGACAGATGAGAAAGCAGATCTAGACCTGGATCCAACCTCATTGGAGGGAAAACCAGGTGAGACCAAAGAAAGATGAACCAGGTTTGTTGAGGTCAAAAAGAGGTAATGAGGATTACTTTGCTTCTCAACCTGAGAGCTTTCTCTAGAAACTTGGGAATCAACGGTAGAGGAGGAAAGGCAAAGAGAAGACTGGAAGGCCAAGCATGGACTACAGCATCCCTGGGGGACTGTCCCTGAGGAGGGATTAAGGCAAAATACCTGCTGCATTTATTGGTGAAAGGGGATGCAAAGAGATTGCAGCAAGGATGACCCTATTTCTGGAAGTTCATGTCTGCCATTGACTGATTCAGGGACCACTCGTGAAGCATTGGTAACACTCTGCTTAGAATGTTGGCTAATATGTTGGACCCCCCCCCCCTCCTGGCATGCGACATGTGCATTGCTACCAGAAAGTGGTTGGTAGAATCGTCCACTGCCACACTCTCACTGCTTCTTGACACAGTGGGTAAGACCTGGTCCCTCCCTGTTTGTTGATGTGCCAAACCACTGACATATTGACCATTTAGATCGCAATAGTCTCCGGAAGTAAAAAGCTGTCAAGTTCTTGCAACACTAAATGAACCTCTGTTATCTCCAGTACATTAATATGCAACTTGGTCTCTTGGGATGTCCACGTAACTTGGACTGTCTGACCAGACAATGCCCCCCCCCCCCCAAGCTGGGAGGTGTTCGTGGTCAACATGGCATTCAGGGATGGAAGAATGAAATGGGTCTTTGAGCAACTTCTGTGGAGTGAAGCCACCAAATCAGAGACTCCTTGTACACAAGAGACAGTTTGATGGGACAATTCAAACGATTCATGAGAAGTGACCATTGGACCACTTAGGTCCATAGTAATATCCACATGTGAAAACATGTCATGGGCATATAGTGGCCGCCACCGAGCCTAATATTCTGAGAACTAGGCTGGCCAAAGGTTTTGGAATGGTCAAAATCCAGCTGATGTGAAATCTCAAGTTTGATACCCTGTCTGTTGTGAAGTAAACGTAAGATGTCCTTGTATCCAGGTGGGCCCCGATAAAGTCTATTGCTTGTACCAAGTACAAATGAAACTTCTGTATGTTGACTGTAACCCCCAGGATTGGGGCCAACTTGAAAAGGTAATCCCTGGCCTGAATGATTAGATGACTGGTTGCAGTGGTCAGAAGCCAGTTGTTCAGATATGGGAATGTCTGATAACCTTGCAGTCAAAAATGAGCTGCAACCACTGCTAGACATTTGCTGAACACTCTGGGGGCTGTGGTGAGACCAAACAGAAGTGCCCTGAACTGATGGTGACTGGCTCCCAGCCTGAAACACAGAAAATGCCCAGAGTGCCTGTCCATTTTTATATGGTAGTACATATACTTTAGGTCTACACAGCACATCCAATTGCCCATATTCAGAAGAGGTAAGATGGACTGAATCATGACCATTCTGAACCTTGTGTACTTCACCAACTTGTTCAGACAGGTCAGATCCAGGATAAGTCGCAAGTCCCCTGTATTTTTGGGTACTAAAAATAAACGTTTGATCCTCTTTGATTGGGGGGGACTTCTTGGATGACTCTTTTTTGCAGAAACATTTTTACTTCTTGTTCCGTGTCCTCCCTCTGATTGGGTGGAACATCGGGGGGGGGGTGACATTTTTGTTTGGGAGTTTCGTGAAAAGGGAATGAAGTATCCTCTGGATTCAATCCTTAGCACCCAGCTGTCATTTGTGATGGTCTCCCAGGCTTCAGGATGCAAGGAGAAATGCTCCTGACTGCCTCCAGAGGATGGCAATTAGGGAAGTGTTAAAGATCACTGGAAAGGATTGTCCTAGAAAGTTTCTTGTGACCCCTGATTTTGCAGACCCCCTTAGCCACGTGGGAAGTGTACCCTGTTTTGACTATATCCCCCTCTAACTGGGAAGAAAAATCTCTGAGTGCTCTGGAAAGAACCCTGCAACTTCCAAAACCATGTCTTCTTAATCCCAAATTGGTTCCTGGAAAAGGTCCTTTGTGGTGTAGAAAAACAGATTCTGATGGCAGACAGGGTCTTACCAGCCTTTTCACTCTGGGAAAAGGTGTCACGGACTGTGGGCCCAAACGAGGTGGAGCCATCAAAAGGGGCATTAATAAAGGACCGTTTGAAAAGCTCTGCAAAATCGCACAGCCTCATCCAGGCATGGCGCCATATGGCAATGCTGGAACCGGCCACCCTTGAGGTCCCCACCACACAGAGTGAGAGATTAACCTCATGGACGCACTGGCTAAAGAACATAGGGTGGCCAGCCTGGAGGAAAAATACTCCTATTCCTTGGCAGACACAGACCCCAGGGCCAAGACAGCAAAGTCCTTGTCTAAGTCCCTTTGTATCCTGGTAAAGCACGACAAATAGTTCAACACCCTGAGCACAAAAGTAGATGATGCATAAACTCTTTTGCCAGACCTGTCCAACACCTGGGATTATCTATTCAGGGGGGTGGAGAGAGGAGCTTTCCTGTGCCAGCTCCTTTTTGGTGGCTGCAGCAACAGCGATGGCATCTAGGAAAATACCCTTGGTCCAGAACGATTTGTCTACTGGGGCACTTAAAATCTTATCTGCAAATTTAGAGATAGTTTATACTGTATCCAGTCAGCCGAGGGGACACCCAAGTAGTAGATGCGCCCGACCCGAAAGCTTCCCATAGTACTGATTCCTCTGGGGAAGGGTTTTGGGCAGACTAACCACCCCCTTTGTTGAAGGATTTCAAGAATGTCACCAAAGGAAGCCTCATTGGGTTGTGATTTTTAAGACCCCTTCTCCTTCATCGAAATCAGTATCCATAGTGAGTGATTCCACAGGGGAATCAATGTGCCTCCTTTTACACCATCTCTTCTGAAGGACCTCCTTGGTGGGGCACTCCAGGGAAGTGTCGGAAGAAGCCTGGTGATCCACTGAGGGAAGAGTGTGGAGGCTTTCTGGGGCCAGCTGTCCATTCGGCAGCTCAGAGACCTCAGACACAAGTCCAGTTTAAAGAGGGAAGGTTCTGTGGTGGTAAGTGCCGAGAGTCTCCTAGGAACGGAGTGAACCCTCTCCACCACCTTGAAAGCGAAAGGCCTCCAAGTACCCTGGAGCTGTCCCACTGGAGCTGAGACCACCAGAGCAGACACCTCCCAGAGAGTTTGAGCCTCCCATTCAAAGGAAGGAGTCGGAGCCGAGTTGTCAAAGGCTGAGGTTCAGAGGGGAAGAGATGGCTCTGACAGCTTCAGAGTCAATGTCAACCCCCCCCAGAACTGACCTTGAAGCTGCAGTTCTGAGACATGCTCAAAACCGAAGCAGATGGAGCTGAGCAGTTCAGGGAGAAAGTCAGGGGAAAAGAGAAAATATTTATCGGCTCTGACACCCCAGCACCACGAACCAATGGAACCAACAACTCCAAAACCAAAGGATGGATCAAAGAAGGAGTTACCAGCTGGAATGGGGAAACTCTCACTGATCCAGCTGTGGACGGAACAGACACAAGCCCTATCTGGATCTGTGTCTCGAGAAATTGTCTCATGAGCTTGCCAACATTCTTGAAAGTTAGGCTTTGGGAAGATCCAGAAGAAGTTGTCGATGGAGGTCTGGAAGATCTCTTAGGGGAACGGGGACGGGGACGGAAGGAGATCAGCGCATATGTATTGTCAGTGCCAAACCAAGTGCTGAGACTATAGGAGCCGACGTCACAGAATCACCATTCAGCCCTGGGACAAAGGATGATTACCAGGGCGGAGGAGAAGCAGCAGCACCCAAGTTCGGAGCCATATAGTCGGTTCTGATGATTTTATCTTTTTCCTAGGCAGTTCAGAGGAAGATCACACGGGAGAAGGTCTCCTGGGACTTCCTAGATTTTTTAGGAGGGGGTTGAGCCCCTGAAGTAGAAAGCATCCCTGAGGTGGAGGAAGGCGACAACAAACCTCTTAACAACAGCTTGCTTCTCCTATCCCCCAGAGCCCGAGGACAGAAAGCCCTACAGATTTCGCAAAGAGCCTCTAAATATGCACTCCCTGTGGGCGTCAGACAGAGGAATCTACCACCCACAGGAAGTGAACTTTTTAAACCCCTAAAGATTTTTATTCATAGTGAACACCACAAAAAAAGAAAGAGAAGTTTTTTTTTTTTTTTTTTTTAATATGGAAGAATGGAAATGCTAACACAGAAAATGTGAAAACTAGATAGAAAAGACACAGGAGAGCTACCACTAAAGAATTAAATAATACTAGATTGGGAAAAGAAGGACTTATAAGACGTATAAAGACTTACACCCACTCTAAACTAGGAGAAGCTCAAGAGAAACAGAAATCAATGTTACCCTGAAGCTCAGCAAATGAGATCGGAGGTATTCTGTGGGAGCGGGATATTATGGGTAGGGAGGAGGATCTCAAGTTAGGAAGCTCAAGATGGAAAAACTGCCATCAGTTCCAAAGATGGGAAGCTATACCCACAGTTTAATGAAATGAAGTGGACAACATCAGATCAGAAGTTTGGATCACAGGTTAAAGACTGCCATCCCTACCTAGGATTAATGTCAAGAGTACTGGCAAAGAGAAAGGGCCAGGGGAATGCCCACTGAAAGACCAGCTTTGGTAGATTTTTTTTAACAGTCTTTCGAACAAAACCTGCTGTTATAAAGGGGACCATTAGTAGGACGTAGAAAATAACTATAAGTCAATCAAAAGAGGTAAGAAAGAACTGGTAAGAGATGCTGGAAAGACAGTTTTCAAAGGAACAATAAGAGGATATCTGTATGGCTCCAAGTATGCAACAAAGTCCAGAAGATTTAGGATGTTTGTTTGGAAGTGTTTGCAAAGACATTTTTATACTCAAAGCAGTATTCAAAGATTTTTTCCTCATGCTGGATATATAATGGGAAAGAGAGGGAGAGAGAATTAATTGGGAACATGTTCTTTGGTAATGTAATGACATGACAGATTTTAAAAATTCCCTACAGTGTGCTTTGTCAGAAATGTTGGGGGAAGCAAATGGTTGCAACTAAGGATAAAATTCTTCTGAGCTAAGACACAGGATCTGAAATGCCTAGACATAGTAAGGCATCTGTTTAATGCTATTGCTACCAAAAAAGAAAAACACTAGAAACTGGAAATTAAGCACTAAACCAAATGAAACTGAAGTACTGACTATTGTAAATCAGATAAAAGATCAGAAGATGGAATCTTTAGAAAAGGGAAGGAGCAAATGACATAGAAATGAATCTGTGAGAACAATACATGCAGAATAGTGTTCTGGAAGAGTGAGGTTTAATTGATAGCAGGAATTGGGCAATTTATTTAATGTTAGATTGAATGACAATGTTTACATGAAAACAATATGTATCACTATGGTTTGTTGTAATTTCTATTCGTATAATTGCTGCAACTGTAATTTAATGAATAGTTTAAAAACAGTATAATAACTAACTTGCTTCTGTCTAGCTTTCTTATTTTGCTATAGTGCAAAGCCTGGTTTCCTTACAATTAAGTACCTTCTTGCTTTAATATCTTTAACTATATTGCAGTCACAGACACGCTTTCTCCACCTAACATGTAAAACACTCCTGAATGCACATTATATAAAACTGCTTCACAACATAACATGCAATTTACATTGTGATTTTTTATACAAATACTAATAAGAACAAAAACTGTTTTACTTAGTTACTTCTTTAGTCCCTACCGTGACCTTCTAAACATTAATGACTAAGTGGAAGTATATGCTTTACAGTTCATCAACTATTTTAACATAGTCAACAAAATTCCAGTTTGTCTCGGCCAATTCTTCTTGCAAAGCCACATCTCACATGTCTATTCCTATGTCTAATGGGATTGATTACTCTTCATTAAAACAGGTCTTAACTGCTTTCTCGTGGCCAGATGTGAAGCATACTCATAATGTGCCCTCTCAAGGAACAAATTCTGTTGTGGAACACCAGTCCAGTTGCTTACTTGCACTTTCATAAAATTAAAGAAGTCAGTTCCTTCCAGTTTCTCTGGTGCAACAGAAAATCTCAGTTTTTTTCTGCCTACTCTGTCTAACTCTATGATTTTCGAAACACCTCTTTTCGAGAAGCCTTTTGATCACACTGCCCCCTTCCACCATTTCAGCCTCTGATTTTTGCAGTTTTATCAGTTCATAGGAATAGCTAATTAAAACTTATTCTATTTTTCCAGCTTTTTGTTAATTTGCTTAATATATTCATTCAGTGTTTCACTTATTTTACACCCCTCTGAGTGCATATGATTTATTTTTCTTCTGAAACTTGAAATGCTTTTTTTTTTGCTGCACAGCTGAGATTATTCTCAGCCCAAGTTATTTCTTCTCCTTTTCTGGTCGAGTTTCTCTTGCTTTCTCCATATTTCTTCTTTGCCAACATCCAGGCAGTTTAATTACAAGCCAGTAGCGGAATTGGTATTTGGCAGTTAGAACAGGGGACTGTGGCTATGTGTTATCCCGCTACATCCTGTGATATAGAGTTTGACCTGTCAGTCATCATTTGCTTAATATGTGGCCTAGAACAAATCACTTACCCAAACAGTGCTTTGTGGTAGTTGAGAATATGACTAGGCTCCTTAATGGTCTCCTGGACTGCATGCCTATTAACTAACATTAAATAACTTTAATTTGAAGGAAAATGAAAAAAAAAATCAAAATTATATACCAAGGCCAAGTTGGTTTACAAAATATGCATGAATGAATTTGAAGGACAGAAGCAATTTGGCAAAAATGCAGCTAAATCACAAAAACATAATGGTGAAGGTATGTCCACAAGTAGAAAAGGGTAAACTTTAATGCAAGTTTCCACAGACAAGACTGGTGGGTTGTAAACTAAAAATGTACACTATGAAAAAACTGACCCCAATCACCAGTTGCCATATCACAAATGTAAAACCACAAATGACAATTAAAGCTACAAGGGAAAAATCACAAGGTTGGGTACTCTGCATGCAGAAAACTAGGATGCCGTCACTAGTTACCAAAACATTTTAATGGAAGGTCCAGCGGCAGCTGAGAAAGGGTTATGTAAAAATCCAACTGTAACTAGACAAAATACAATATAGTAAGAAGCCTGACAATGTTACTGGAACACACTCACACAGGAGGATTACTTAAAATATCAAGTTCTTGTTATAAATCTTTTTCACCAAGATGTTAGAGCTATGGCTTCCTGTATATTTTCACCTCTCATTTCCATCACACAATTATACAGTAACATGAAATAGATAGATCTTTGTTATTGAGCACTACAGCTCATGCAGTGTATTACACAAAACTACATATTACACAAAACTACATTTCTTGCAAATAAAGATACCAGTAAACCATGCTACAAATGTTTTAGCAGATTTAAACATCTCAGTTGGTTATGAACATTGATTTAAAGCAGTACCTTCTCAACTTTTCCATGGCACCACCTAACAGACACCCAACATTTTGTGACACCCCACCACAAAAATACAAGTATAATACAAAAATATTTACATATAAATTTTCATTTACAAATTAATTTTATTAAAATATTATTCAGATTTAGTGTCTGTCATCTCTTTGGTGAGCCTTACAAATGTCCTTTATGTTAGGACAAACATAAGCAAAGTTCTCTCTCATTTCTTCATTTAACATTTTTAATCTTTTGCTCTTCACTGTTTCTATATTGTTCAGTACAGAATTGCCAGTTTTGCAAAAACAGGTGATAGGTGCAACAAAACCAAAACAGTTTACTCAGCCAGTTTAGTAAAATCTTCTCAGAGTAAAGCCCACAAGACTTCCAAAGCATTTTCTTGGAACTTTCACTTCAAACTCTGGTTACTTGTTTTTAGAACTGCATTTTTCTGCCCATGAAAGCTCAGCAACATCTCCCGAAACAAATAGATTTCTTTTCCACTCATATGCGCTTGTGCTTACAGCTAGGCACCCTGGAGAATATTAGGGTCCAACCTAACACTCTCATACTGGGCTACTTCAACTACTCCTCCATTAACTGGGAAAACTACTCATGTACCAATACACTTGCCCAACGCTTTCTGGAATTCATTAATTCCAATGTCCTGGACCAGCTCGTTCTTACCCCCACTAGAGGTAGCAACATCCTTGACCTGGTCATTACTAACATGGGTGACTGTTGCTCTACACCAATAGTCAACTCCTCCCTGGTTAGATCCAACCAAAAACGAATCACCTTGGAAATCCACATTCCTCCCCCCCCCCCTACAAAAGTAACACCATAAAAAAACTTCTCCAAAGCTAACTTTGGGCTCCTAAAAACAGAGGTGGCTAACTTCATGGCACCCATGCAAATGGAGAATAGTTGCATGACCGCCGAATCACACACCAATGCACTGTATGAACACGTACACAAATGCATGGATCTCCGCATACCCAATAGAACTAAGACACTCTACTCAAAAAAGGAAGCCAATCTGGTGGCCCCCTGCCATAAACAAACTCTATAACAGAAGGAGGAAACTGATGCAGAATAAGGTGAAGTCCCAAGACTGGAAAAACTCCCTTAGCCTCAACAAAAGGTTGAGATCTCTCATTAAATCCTCTAAAGCTAGCTATGAAAAACAATTGCAGCAGATAGTAAAGACAAAGTACAGTTGTGTACACTTACCATAAATGTAGATGTTCGAGTGCATTCACTGTTGCAGTCATTACATTTGGGTAATCCTGCTGGCAGGTTGCCCTCAGTTGGCCTGAATTCCAAAGTCCTGGGTCCTGCGTCGGCTGCTGTCGCCCCTTCCCTGACGTCAGGTCATCAGGGGTATAAAAGATGTGGCCGACGCAATTTTCTTTAGTTTTTCTTGCCCCAGATGTCAGGTGCCCCCTGAAAGGGTAGCCAAAATTTATATACATATAAATACATGCACCAATATAAACTTTACCTTCATCTGTAAGCAAATACACCACATAGGTTGTATAAATCAGAGAAAGAAAGATAGGTTCCATCAGAAGAAAGGGGGATGGCGGGTGGGTAACCTGGACTGCAACGGTGAATACACTCGAACATCCACATTTATGGTAAGTGTACACAACTGTACTATGTTCTTCGTGTTTCACTGTTGCAGTCATTACATTTGGGTAGAGTCCCAAAGCTATGGTTGGGAGGCTGGAGCTAAACAGCATTAGGAGCGGCTATGAGGGCCTGCAGAACTGCAGTGGCAAAGCCTGCCCTGGATTTAGAGTAGAGTGGCACATGATAGTGCTTTGCAAAGGTGTGCACTGAACTCTAAGTAGCAGCCTCTAAAATGTCCTTGGTTGGTACTCCCTTGAGAAAGGCTGCTGAAGTGGCTGCAGCTCTGGTGGAATGTGGCCTAATGCCCTTAGGCACTGGCTTGACATGGTGTAAATAGCAGAAATGAATGCAGTGGCCTATCCAATTTTAAATAGTCTGCTTAGAGATAGCCTTTCCTTGTGATCCTGCAGCAATTGCTCTGTCTTTCTGAAAACTTTGGTTCTGTCCAAGTAGAATCTAAGCTGTCTGTGTACGTCCAAAAAATGCAGAATTCTCTCCCCCTTGTTCTGTGGATTTGGATAAAAAGTTGGCAGATGAATAGTTTGGTTAAGAGCCACACTGGACACCACCTTAGGCATAAATGTTGGGTTTGTCCTCAGGGAGACCCTTGTCTGGATAAAAAAAATGATAAAAGGTTCCATAGCCATGAGTGCCTGTAGCTCTGAAACTCGTCTTGTATTGCTAGGAGCACAGCTTTTTTCCAAGATAAAAACTTTTTATCAGCAGTAGCAGCTGGCTCAAAAGGAGGCAGGGTGAGTTTTTCCAAGACATAGTTGCGGTCCCATGCAGGCATTGGTGATCTCCTTGGAGGTCTTAAATTTTTGGCTTCTCTGAGGTACTGCTTTAATAAGGGATGAGAAAAGAGTGGTGGCTCTGTATTGTAATGAGCCGAAATGGCAAAGGCATGAATTGTAATAGATGAAAAAGATAGGCCTTTGTCCAGCATCTCAGTTAAGTATTGCAAAATCTGAGGAATATTTGGCACAGCTGTATCAGTTCCTTGTGCCTGGTTCCAAGCACAAAATCTCTTCCATTTTCCAGTATAAGATTTTCTAGTACTAGGCCTTCTGGGCATTGAGACAAGTTTTTTAGGATTGGAAACCAGTACTGGCAGAGCCAGTCTGGGGCAATCAGTATCATTTTTGGCTTCTCCTGTCTGACCTTTAGGAGTACCTTGGGGAGTTGAGGCAGTGGGGGAAAGGCATATACTGATAGGTTTCTCCAGCTGAAAGATAGGGCGTCCACTTTCCATTCTTGTCTGTGATAAGTCCTTGTGCAGAATCTTTTTAGTTGGTAGTTGCGAGGGAAGGCAAATAGATCTATGTCCGGGCATCCCCATTTCCTTGTTATCATGCTGAAGACTTGAGGATCCAGCTGCCACTTGTGTGGCTCCATGAGGTTTCTGCTTAGTTCGTCTGCCAGAGTATTTTTCCTTCCTGGCAGGAATTGTGCCTGCAGATGTACTTGGTAAGTTAATGCTGTGTCCCACAAAGTCATGGCTAGTCCTCAAAGGGGGTAAGAATACGTGCCCCCCTTCTTGTTTATATACCACATGACCGTAGTGTTGTCTGTCTTTATCAGTAGTTGTCCCAGATGAAGTAGGTCCTTGAAGGCTGTCAGGGCATTCTGAACAGCTAGCATCTCTTTTTGATTGATATGTAGATGCATTTAGGTTGAGGACCATGTGCCCTGAATGCATCTTCCTGCCATATCGGCCCCCCAGGCATAATCTGATGCATCCGATGTTAGTGTCTGTCTGGCTGGGGGTAATGTGAATGGCTGTCCCTTGTTTTGGTGACAAGCCTTTGCACACCATCGAAACTCCGGTTGTAGGCAGGGAATGAGAGTAATCATTATTTCCAGGCTGTGGCAATGTTGAGTCCAAACACTTTTTAGGTACCATTGAAGTTTCCTCATATGCAGTCTTGCATATGGAATTAGTAGGATGCAGGATGCCATGATGCCCAAAGCCTGCAGAATTTTTCTTGCAGATAGTTGGGCCTTTGTTGCCAACATTTTGAAATAGGTAGTCAGTTGCCTTTGTTTGTCTGGCACAAGATAAGCCATCTGGGCAGTTGTATTTAAGCTTGCACCCAGGAATATTATCTCTTGAGAGGGTACTAGTTTTGATTTCTTTTCACTGACTGTGTACCCTAGGCATGTTAGAAGTCTTTTCACAAAAACCTGATGCTGTAGAAGAATGTCCTTGTTCTCTGCTTGAATAAGGCAGTTGTCCAAGTAAGGATATATTTGTATTCCTCTTTGTCTGCAGAATGCAATTACTGGTGCCAGGCACTTTGTAAAGACCCTGGGTGCAGTGGATAAGCCAAAGGGCAGTGCAGAGAATTGGTAATGCATTGAGCCAGCCTTGAATCTGAGGTATCTTCTGCATAATTGTCTGATTGGGACATGCAGGTATGCCTCTTTTAGGTCTAGAGTCACAAGCCAAGCATTCTTGCTCAGCATGGGCAGAAGCTGCTGCAAAGTCAACATCTTGAATTTTGATATATCCAGGAATGTGTTCAGAATAGATAGGTCCAGTATTGGTCTCCAGGCCTTGCCCTTTCTGGGTACCAGGAACAGTCGAGTAAAATCCTTGTCCCCGCTCTTGCTCTGGTACTTGTCGAATGGCCCCCATGTCCCTGAGGGATGAGACTTGTTTTTGTGCCTCTGCCCATTGATTTTTTGGCAGATCTGGCCAGCCGTTTGCCTTTGGCAGGGTATGGAAATGGAACTTGTACCCTTGTGATACGATATTTAGAACCCACTTGTCCTAGGTTATAATGTGCCAATTTTGAGAAAAAAGTGCTAATTTTTCCCCTAAGGGTGCTGCCTGGAGATAAGCGCTTGGTGCAGGCAGGGGGAAGTCATTGGGACTGTTTCCTGTATGGTTGTGATTGGTCTTCTCCAACTTTGGAGGTAGAAGCACCCCACTGCTTTGACCTGTATGAACCTTGCGCCTGGATCTGCCCCTTTGAGGTCTGTCTGACACAGGAAAGGACCAATTCTTTGTAGGCCAGTGTCTACTAAACCTAGGTGGCTGTACTTATAAAAAATATTTGACAGTTTGCATAGATTTAGCTTTGTCCTCCATTTTCTTTAACACCTCTTCTGCCTTAACACCAAACAAAGTATCATGCTATAAAGGTGCATCTAATAATTTAACTTTGACATGATCAAGCAGATTTTGTTCCTTTAACCAAGCATGCCTCCTAATTACAGAACCCGTAACTGCGGCCCTGCAGGAGGCCTCCAAAGAATCAAAACCACATTGCAAAGTATACTTTCCAACTTGTTCAGCTGCATGCAATAAATCCTGCATTTCCTTGTTTTCTGCACATTCCGAGTTTAGTAACATTTTCTGTTTAAGCAATACCATGACATGTTGCTGATATCTGAGTATATGAAACTGACAGTTTAAACACATCATCTACAATGTCTAACACAGGTGGAATGGCTAGTGGCCTGTGCTGACGTAGTAAAAAGAAATCCCTGAGCCTCTTTTTAGATTCTGAAATATCTTGTCTCTCCCAGTGGAAATGCTCCCTCATGGTATGCAAGGTTTCCCCAAAAGAATAGTCCTCTGGAGGACAAACTAAAGGTATAGATTCTTCAGCATCAGAATCCTCATGGGGGAAGTGAATATTCCTGACCAGAAGAGGAATCAGAAGAAATAGAAACCTGATCTGAAGATTCATAGTCAGTGCCTTGCCTAGGCCTCTTATCAGGAGGGGGATGGGAACCCATGATCAAGGTAATTAAGTCTTCGGCCATTCTGAGCATCTGTTTTTTGGGCATAGAGGCCTGTCCACGTGGCTCTTGAGTTTGTTTCTTTGCTTTAGAGGGTGTTTTGTCTTTGCCTTTGAAGCTGAGATTGGACCTATCTGAAGGAATAGTATCAGAGGCTCCAATACCTTGAGTTTCCAGCGGCATGGCCGACTCCACATGGGAGTTGGCAGCGGCCTGTGACTCTAAAGTAGCGGGCATCAGGGGCTGCGAAAGCGCCTCACTGAGAACCGGCGAACTGGCGAACTGGCGACTGGCTTAGGAGAAGCTTTGACGGTTTTGGGCCTCGGTTGTCTATCTCTCTCCTTTTCTTTGCGTTTTTTGTGAACTCTGGTAGTCAGATAGCTATTCGACGACATTTCTGGATAATTAAACCGGCGTCCAAAGTAGTTTAAAGCAAAATCATACCAACGCTTAATAGTGCGTTGGTTAAATCTAGTACAAAACCGACAACCAGAAACATTGTGATTAGGGCCTAGGCAAGGAATACAGTAAGAATGAAAGTCCTTATGAGGTATTTGCTTTCCACAAGAAATACAATTATTTACTTTTTCTGACATCGGTCTGGAGCAAGAAAAAAGTTTCCCCAACGGGGAACTTAGCTTTATTGAAGACTTTGGATCTGAAACTCGAACACGAAAATCTCAGTAGTCGGCCGACTGGCACTTGGGAAATGCTTCTGCTTCGGGCACCGCACAGCAAGAAAGACTAAAGAAAATGGCGTCGGCCGCATCTTTTATACCCCTGAAGACCTGATGTCAGGAAAGGGGCGATAGCAGCCGACGCAAGACCAGTCCTTTGGAATTCAGGCCGACTGAGGGCAACCTGCCAGCAGAATTACCCAAATGTAATGACTGCAACAGTGATATAAGGCCTTCTATAGTTATGTAAAGAGTCTCCACGGCATTACCCAGATTTGCTCTGAGCTACTGCACAACGGTACCTCCTATATTAAGCCAACAGATATTGCCACTATATCTGGCCAACAGATTCAATGCCAACTTTACCCCTCCCCCCCAAAGGACCAATCACAATACCAGTAGATTGCCAGGCACCCAGTATTACTGCTGCACAGGTTAAAACAGCACTGTCCAAGGCCAAGAATGCAGCTTCTATGGGACCTGACAATATCCCTGCCTGTGTTCTACATGAACTACAGAGTGAACTGGCACCTCCACCTGTGTGCCTTGTTCAATCACAGCCTCACCTCAGGCTTTGTCCCTACCAAATGGCGCACTGCTACAGTCATCCTTCCCCACAAGGGAGGAGTGACTACAGACCCCGGGAACTATCGCCCCATTAGCCTGATGAGTCTGATATGCAAAGCTATGGAACGCATCATCATGGATCTAATAAACAAGGATATAGGAATATCCAAACTCTGGATCCTACACAGTTTGGTTTTGTGAAGGGTAGATCATGCCTGCTCAACTTGGTTGACTTCTTTAAGTCAGTCACCAGAGCTGTGGAGGAAGGCAAGGTGGTTTATATAGCCTACCTTGATCTGGCCAAGGCCTTTGATACCATTCCCCACTCAGGAATCATAGAACTCAGTAAGCTAGGCATCAATCCCTATATCACTAGGTGGGTTGTAAACTGGCTCACAGATAGAACCCACAGTGTTAAAGTAGCTGACTCAAAGTCAGACTGTCGACCAGTCACATGTGGAGTCCCACAGGGTTCGGTCCTGGGTCCTCTCCTGTTTGGTATCTACTTCTTTGAATTCCAGGCCAACACAAAGGGACTCTGGCTGACAAAGTTTGCAGACGATTGCAAGTTGGGAGCTATTATTAACCCCCCAAATGATGTCGACATTCTACAGAAAGGTCTCAATGAGACCAACGACTGGTGCCAGAACCATGACCTTAAGCTCAATGCCAAAATATGTGTCGTCATCCCCCTTGGGAAAAAACAGTTCCCTTGAATTACCACATCGATGGTAGTCCACTGAACACAGAAGGCGTTATAAGAGATCTAGGAACACAGGTTGACAGCAATCTCTCTTTTGACCACCACATTGCCACTGTGGTCAGAAAGTCCTTCTATGTGGCACATCTCACTACTAAGGGTTTTGCATCCAGGAAGAAAAGAGGTTATTGTCTCCCTCTACTCATCCCTCATTAGGCCAGTCATCGAGTACAATGCCCCATTTGGCATGTAGCTCACTAGACACCTGCAACAACTGGAGAGGCCGCAAAAGTACCTCACAAAGAGGATCCTAGGCCTTAAACATTTGTCCTATATGGACAGACTCAAAAAACTCCAACTATTCTCGGTCTCATATCACCTACTTAGAGGCGATCTCTGCTTGACTTAAGCCATGTCTGACCCAGCTCTGTTAGAAATGCTACATCTAAAGAAATCCCAGTCCCTCTGCACCACATGCTCCAGAGTCCTCAACCTCATTACCACAATCAACAGAACATGCTAGAGGGACAGGTTCATAACCCGGAGACTGCCCATGCTATGGAATAGGCTTCCCATACGTGTCAAGCAGAGCACCTCAATGGCCCTCTTCAAGAGGAATCTTGATGAGTGGATGGGAAACAGAAAATTCACCCTGGGGATCACTCCAGTGGCTCTACTCGACAGAGGCACTAGGAACTAAGGTTGGGTGGCACGATGCCAGGGTAATCCTATGGGCTAGGCTTGTAATGGCTCCAGGGCCATTAGCCTAGTACACACCTATGAACCTATGAAAAGAAGCCTTCAAGTTCACCTCTCAGCAATGTTAGGTATATACAGATCAAATGTTTAATACATTTCTTCAGGTAACAGATTATTTTGGACAGGATGAGTAATGGCTAGTGCATGTATCTCTCCTGCTCCATTCAACATTCCTCAAAACCCAGGAGTGCCAACCCAGGAACACAGCTGGTGGAGCAAATTATCCATGGGGATGGGGGTGGGGGTGGAGGCATCTGGACCAGCATCATCTGCCCTTGACCTGATTTTTTTTTATATGCTTTAACTATCCCCTATGAAGTGATACAAGTGCAGGCCCATGGGCATTCCCATACGTCTCAATGCACATACACACAGTTGTGGGATATTATTGTTACTCTCCAGCCTCTGCTACAGATCAGCACAGTACCCTAAAAAGTCTATACTTTCCTCCCAGTATAGGCAAGCTGGTCACTGGCTGCTTGAGCCTACCTTCTGGACTGGACATTCAGCTTCCAAAGTAGCTAGATGATCTCGGGGCACTATTGGTAGCATTGCAGGCAGATGCCCTGCCCCTGCAAAATAAGAGACATATTTTGGGAACATTACAAAACTGTGCTCTTTGACTTTCCTGGACAAATTTCTAATTTCTCTCAGCACTTAAATTTTATAGGTTGTAGTCAAAATGTCCTTACATTTTCTCTGCATATTATAATTGTTTTATTCCAGTGTTCAGACTTATTAGTCAGAAAAACTATTTTCAAGAAGACAAACTCGGATTTAATATAACTCATCCTTGTGCTCACTCACTCCTATGATCAGCATACTCTCCTATGAAGACGATTGCTATGTTCAATGTGCAAATATGAATGATTTAAGAGGTCCATTTTTTAAAAGCCTGCAATTTGCATAATCTTGTCTAAAACTATTAGGTCTTCAGCAACAAGATTTGCAACCAGCACTTTCTGTAGAAAGCAATACGTGATTACAGTTCTCTCATTTTGTTTTTGCCAAGGAAATGAAACCTTTTGTCATCCCTTATCACTAAAGGAAGACCATGTGTGCACATCTACAAAACATTTTCCATGATAAATTCAATATCTCACACAGTCATTTAAATCCTTAAAAGTATCATATTTTCTTAGACTAAGGAGAATTTCTTGGCAGCAAAATTTAAAGGGATCTTCTTCATATCAACTATGTATTCAAGGCCAAACCCAGTGAGCAAAGCATAGACATGCATACACACACATTTAGGTGTTAACTACACTACATCGAAAACCCAAACTATCGAATGGCAAGTTATCAAACACAACTGATTGATCACATGCCAATAGACAAAAATATTTTAAACAACTTTTGAAGGGGGCAAGCCCCACTACACCCCTTGCTAATTAAATATACCAACTCATAGCAATAGAAGGGAAAAGGCAAATTCCTCAGTCCTTACTGTACTGAAATCTTGCACTAAAAAAGTCAGTGCATGCAATCAGCTGATTTTCGATCAGCTGTACTCGATTTTTTACAGTGCAACAAGTTGACTTCTCAATAGGTTAAATGTAACCCGTATATTAATTTCAGCTATAGGGTAACTTGCTTTTGTTAGCTTTATGTGAATTCTTAAACTTTTTATTAAATAAAGTACTTTGTGCATTAGTTTACCATTCAACATATATTTGAAATAATGGGTGGCTTTTCCTGTTAAGTGGTTCAGTTTAGTAGAAAAATTGTGAACGAGATTATTTGGCAACATACTTACTTTAACCATTTTTTTCTTCAGAAGCTAAACCCTCTGACACTGGTCTGCCCTCATCACAACACCACAAAACACCACTTAAATTCCATTTTCAAATATTTCTCACAGCATAAACACAGCGCACCTTTTGTAAATTTGGTAACAGTACTGCCTGCTGAGGACAAACACCATCTTCCTTGTAGAAGTATGGAATTCTGTTTTGGTACACTAACTAGTCTTAAGCTCATGGAATCGTACTCCTCAACATCAACAATTCTCTTGTTTGTAACAAATGTTTTCATAGCTGGTATAATATCAAATTTTACAGTATAAAATAAAAACGCTGCAATCATAACTTTTTAAAGCCAATTAAACTACCGTACAACATACAACTAATGAATACTTTTGCAATCAAACCCTAATGCGAAACTTATGGTACCAACACATTATAAACACTAATAAGAGTAACAATAAAGGTATACAAGAAGTCATTAGTTTTCAAAACTGTGCATGATGAGGGGACAAAGCAATCAACGTGCCCACTGTAACTTGAGCAATCTCAACAGAAGGTAGTTTGGCTGGTTGTAGCTACTGAAAAAAGCTATGGATGCAAGCACACACCTTTGCCTTTTTAAATAGATGTGAGGTCAGGTCTGGGTTTGGCAGCAACACACTTTAATGCTATGTAGAAAACTACAGTAAAGACATGCCTGGTGTTCACAAGGAACAACACCTCTGCAAAGACTCAAGAGATGCAAATATTACAGGCTTTTTTCTGCAATGAAAATGAACACTGAATAAAGATTTCTATGGTTCATAGTTTAGTACTAAGCTAACTGTCCTTGTGAGCCATTTCAAGCCTAACCAATTAACCTTTGTGAGACTCAAACCCTGCACCTTGTGTTTGTAAGGCAAACACCTTAACCATTAGGCCACCTTCCCAAGTTCTGTTAGAAGGAATCACTTTTAGTAATATTTGTCTGCCAGCCAACTTCTTTACTAAAGGGACTAAAGACAAAAAACAAAACAAAAAAGATAAGCAAGGATTAATTATGCAGTACACTTCTACAGTAACTTATGTTTCAGTTTTTTCCAGAAGGAGGTTTCTTTTGCTATTGCAACACATCTTTGACTGTAGAAATGAAGTGTCGATCCAATGCATGTATATCCTTTTCTTTTAATCTGTTGACAGAAATTATACCCTATGTCACCGAGTCATGCAGGACATCAGACAATTCATTGTTTTGGGCAGTGAAGTTCAACCGTTGTGCAATATGCATTTGTTGGAATGTATGAGCTAAGTGCAGGTGCAGTATCTATTAGCTTAGACAGCATATACACAGGAAAATTAGCATAACACTGGTGAAGTTCCTTTATACATTGGCATTATTTACAAAAAGTAAGAAACTTTTTCTAAATTATGTAATTTATAATAACTGTAATCCACAACTGGCTATGGGTAATGCTACCCACAGTTAGCTTTGTTTGATCACGTGGGTTTCGATCTTGTGATCAAATTACACCAACTGTGTTTAAATCCAGCAAAACGCACATCCAGTTGTGAAATATTGTTAAGTACACTATAACTATAAAAATGATTAATTAAAAGGTTACAAAAACACATCGTCTTTTTTCCATATCCAAATATAGACGATGGCATAGTATTCATAAAGTTGTAAGAGTTTTCTCCTTCGACAATCTACTGTTGTGGCAAGTACACTTATGCAACTGCACTGTCTTTCTTTGAGAAGGCCTTCTGCAGGTGTATCAGTAGTACTTATTTATAACATCTGGGCAGAATACCTACCCGCTATAAAACTAATTCAGAAGGGCAGAAAACACAGGAGTCCCTGTGACAAAGCACCGGCAAAGCCTGTCCTACACCTACAATGGGCAATTTGGTTGCAGTACTTGGTAAAAAAGTACACATATTGCCCACATTAGTAGATTCACAGTGATCTTGTACAATTCTGAAGTAAGCAACAGCAATGGCTGCAGCCCTATCAGTCTTCTTCTTTTGGCTTTTCCTGGTTAGGGGTCGCCACAGCGGATCACCTGTCCGCTCATGACTGGCTGTGGAGTTTTACGGTGTTGAGTTGCCAGCCCGGCGCCCAACCTTCCACAGAAGGCACACACATGCACCCACTCACACCTAGGGCCAATTTAGAGTGTCCAATCCACTTACAGCATGTCTTTGGGATGTGGGAGGAAACCGGAGCACCCGGAGGAAACCCACGCGACCACAGGGAGGACATGCAGACTCCGCACAGAAGGCACCCCAGCCGAGGATCGAACCAGAGAACCTCTTGCTGTGAGGCGGCAACGCTAACCGCTGCACCACCCCTGCAGCCCTATCAGTATGTGCTCTAAAAATATGGTTTGCTGTATATGTCACAGAAGGAAATACAATGGGCAAATCTTTTTAGTTACTGGTAAGCTTTGCTTCCCTTTAATAAAAACATGTATTTATTTCCATTTGCTAAACTGGAATAGTCCAAATGATTTCAAAACGGCCCCTTTTCATAAGTAGTTACTAGGTATGCAGTCCAGGAGACCATTAAGAAATCTAGCCCAAATTCCATATTGTTCCACAGTACTGTCGAATTGAGTAGCTTGCTCAGGCTCACACAATAGGCAAATAAAGACTGAAGAACCCAAATCCTGTGCCACAGGAAGTAGTTTGTTAATAGCACATAGCTTCAATCCTCTGCTTTAATTGCTAGACTAGCAGTGAAGTCCTGTAGAGAAAAGCTGCACAATATGGAGTTTAAAACATTACAATACTAAAAAAGATAATATAAACACAACATGCACAATTTCTAAAAAAAAAGCAATACAATAAAGAGAAACATATATGCGTGTACATCAAGGATGGCATAAGCAATGGTAGTTAAAACAATATTAATAAGAGGTCAGTCAATGAATTTCACATGAACAACTCCAAGTTGTTAGATCTTGTTTAAGTAGTGTTAGAAATTATCTCCCTTCAGTTGTCAATCTAATATTAAGTAGGAGTGATTTCCACAGTTTGGATACTCCTAATGAATGCAAGGAGTCACCAAAGTAATTAACAGACAGTATATGTTAATCTTTTTTGATAATCACCCTGATATATGAACAAAATGCATGCTGAAAGCAGCATGAAGATCATTCACCACAAAATGCTGACAGTTATGCAATTTAGACAAAAATGTCTAATGAATGAAAGAATTTCCATTCCATACACATGACCTCATGCTACTGCTGGCATTTAGTGCAGAGGACTAAGGATCTGAGCTGTTACTGAATTGCTTCCTGAACTCAGTGGTGCAGGGTTTGAGCCCTTCCACCTCTACTTCCCCTTTGTGGGACTTTAAACAAATCACTTAACCAGACAGTGATCCTTGGTCACCACTGAAAAAGGGGCACTTTGACAAGAGGACTTACCCAGTTAACAAACAGATAAAAATAAAACAGATACAAGTTTCTTCAAATACTCCTCAATTGTACACAGCCTCCTTGAAGTATAAAAAAGTGCTGAGCTCAAACAGTATGCCCTGCTATAGCAATAACTCCTTACAAACATGCCTGTTGAGAACTAGTCCTTTGCCTTCACTGTCTGCCTATTATGGCAGCAGACACCACACAGCAGCTACTTAATATGCAGCCTGAGAAGTGAGACAACTGGCACATATAAATGAGGTCAGGTTTCATGGAAAATGTAGGTAGTATTCAACCCTCATGCATGCATGTGTACCATTAGGTGTGTAATCTAATTTACATACATCACGGCCACACCAGATTACACAGAAAAGAAAGCACTTTCTGACATTCCCAATATGCTCTACACTGATAATATCTGAGCAGGCATCTTTGCTGCAATGAATCTGAATGCTACACATCACAATAAAGACCAAGCTTGACTTAACAGCTTGTATTGTAGTCCACAATATTTGTGCTTTACATTTGAAACGTACTTCTTATTAGCAAGGGACATCATGGCTGGGCTTTGATAGACACAATGTTATGATACCACAGGTGTACATGATGGGCTGCACTGTCATCAGGGGCAGTGTGGACTGTATTGCACAACTTCAGTCTTCATGGATCATGCAAAACACAGTCCTTTCCATAAACAGACTCATTTGTATATGCACTGAATTCCACAGGCCTTCAGGCAGTACACTAGTTTGCCTTACACAACGTTTTGTATGTTTCTTGAAAAGTGGGAAGTCTCACATGGCTTTTTTACTGCAAACTACACTTACTAATTGGGTACTATGTCTATGAATCTCAGGCATTGTCTGATCTTTTAACGTACTACTTGAACAGCCTATTTAAATTTAAAGCAGATAATAGTCCTTTGTCTTTATTCTCATTTAGGGAAGAAAACTGTCAGTTCGAGCAGAAATCATTTAAGAATAAAGATTTAATATCATGGATGTTCTTCCACTATGTGATACTGTACAGGTCTTCTTGCACATTAAGGCTTGAATTCAGAAATCTTCCTAAAGAGTAGCTGCCACCAGAAGGAAGATTGTCCTTATCAGAATCTTGAGGTCCACTGAAGCAGCATTTTAAATCCAAGTTATTTTTTATCTGCCATTAAATGTAAAGATCAAGTGCAAAGATACTTCATACCTGTTAAACTCCTTTAACCGTTACTGCTTCACAGAATGGCTACTCTACAGGTGGAACTAACAGATAAAAATAAAAACTCTCTGATAATCAATACTTCAAATATAAAGTAAAAACATAGTATTTCTGCAAGCCTACTGGAAACTGTTCACATGCCTTCTTGGGCTTGTGACATCATGAGCACAATGAGGGCACAGGTGTTTTTCGTTGACTTAGTGACATTAGCCCAGAACTGACACTCTGAAATAACTATTTAATAAATTACATGAAGACATTCAACTATATTCATTAAATACTAGTGTTGCCCAAGTGCCCATTTCTGACCTGACTTTTGCTACTGGAGTCCCCACAGCAATCACTGCTCTCAGTCTGTAAAAAAAATACACATTTCTTCTAACAAAGTACCTGTCCTATTACACGGAGAAATAGGTACAGCCATAGGAACACCCATCAGCAATATTAAATAATAATTAAATTAATGTTATGGCAGGTAGAATGGAAACCTTCCACTCTTGACTACATGTCACAAAGTAATGCCCATCAAAGCTACACATCAGGAAATATTCACATAAAATAATATAGTCTAGTTTGAGGTATTTCTTTAGAGAACTTACAAATGAGCTAGGGTCTATGACACCTGTAAGAAGTAGGAACAAGCTGTTCCAAACCTGAGGAAATACTTACTGAGAACTGATAATCCCCATGCTTGTTGCTAATGAGTAGAGACTTAAATTAAGAATCTGAGAACATAAGACAGGTAGATTAATTGTACTACTGTAACATGGATAAACATTCTGACATCTACAGTGTGGTGTAATATTGTCTGGTTAATTTTTAGGACTGAGAAGGCTAGTTGGTTTACTAGTTCTACCCAGTTATTATACTGACTGAAGAGATAAACAGTGGCTTCTGAGTAGAGCCACATAAGGAGACATGGTAATAAGCTTGTCTAAGATTTTTATTTACTGACTAGCGCAGGATAAGGAACAAAGAACAGCAGAAGATACTATGAAGAAGGAAAAACAGTGGTCAGCTTGTCAAGAAATCATGGACACAAATAAAATGAAATGCTTTCAAGAGTCAGGCTGCCAAACTGATATTAACGCAAGTTTATTACCACACAAAAAGCGTTTTCGCTTCTGTCCTTGCAGAAGCTTCCTCAGAATAAAAAAGAGCGCCAACTCTCCAAAATTTAAAACAATAGTAGTGACAACCACTGATGTCACTTCCTCATCCACAATAATAATAAGAGGAAGCTTCTGCAAGGACAGAAGCGAAAACGCTTTTTGTGTGGTAATAAACTTGCGTTAATATCAGTTTGGCAGCCTGACTCTTGAAAGCATTTCATTTTATTTTCAACAGTTTATACATTGTTCTTTTGATGGACACAAATAAAGAAACACAAGCTTACAGTTACATTGCTGGAAGAACATTGTGATATGATGGTCACATTTAAGAATAGGGTTGACTATAAAACCATGACTGGTTTGAAAGTTGAGACTATTTGTGATGTGTGATCCTCATCCATCTGTAAAATCCTAATTATCTATTATTACCAACTAAGGGAGTACACATAGGGTGAATAGTAATCTCATAGATTAAGTGACTGTGCCACCAAGCAAAATATTTTACTAGGAAAACAAGAATCAGCTGTTCTAAACACTCTTAAGGCTATTTCTACAACTTCTTAATTGCTACTGGGCTATGTCATTCATGTGCCTGGTACCATTAAGAATGCAGGATGCCACAAACTCAATGTCTCTGAGTTATTACTGCACAGAAGCTGACTGGCAGCTTCCATAAGAATTGTTAACAGATGCCACTGCCCTATATCTGAAGGGGAAAAAATAACAGAATTTAATTCTGCATCCAGAACTAGAGCATCTGTGAAGCTATCATGAAGGGCAGTGTGGTTAAACTTCTGTCACACAGTTTTTGAGTCCAGGATTCAATCCAATTCTTATTTCCATCTGTGTAGAGTATGACTGCTCTTCCCATATCTCTGTTTGAAGCTTCTTGATGTAGTCAAATTCTTCTAAAATATGCTAGTGGAAATGGCTGCTCTAAACTGCCCAAAAGTGAACTATTTATTTATGTTTTGTGGCCTGAGCAGTGACTGAAAAATGTCTGAAATAAAACAGCTCCTATATCCAGTTAAATAAATAAATTACAAATTAAAAAAATATATTTTCAGGCTGACTTAGTCCTAAAAGAAGAAAATGATCTTTTTACTGAAAACAGATGCTGTTGTAATTGACTGTAAGAACTGCTTTTAATCAGACTGTTTTTAGCATATGGATATATCTAAATATGATAAGTCCTTAAAGATGCCAGGACTGGGGTATAGGCACTTTGTAAATACTTTTGGGTTGTGGAGATGCTAAGTGGTACAGCTGAAAACTAGAAATGGAATTGGTCCAGCTGGTACCTCAGGAATTTCTCATGTAAAGGACATTTGGGGATGTGCACATCCATATTAGCCACTTCCATATTCATATAAGCCACTTGGGCCTGTTAGTCTATGAGAAGTATCAGAACCTTTAAAGTAAGTATACAAAACATTTTCATTAGGATACAACTGTTAAGTCTTGATAAGTGTAATACAACCCTCCACTTGTCTTTACTTGGCTTCAAAAAAAAAAAAAAAACATATCACTCTGGTACCAGCTTAACTGCCTTGTCTGAAGTCAACTGAAATGTAAAATCCTGAATAAACAAAAGAAGTGAAGTCAAGTATGAAGAAATGACCCTGGTACCGGTGTCTAAGAAAAATCAATGTACAAAATCTCTGGAAAATATTTGCAGAACTCTCTGAAAGTAAGAACTACGGTTAGGTGATGACAGACCACGCTAGTCTATATAATCTGTGTACAAGGCATGCAGTGTTGGCCCTGTTCTAATGTCTCTAACATCCCAAACTTTGCCACCTAGACATACAGTCTCATGCTACTACAGCCAAACAACTCTATGCTGCCATAGCTATCCTAAACATACTTCTTAGAAGCACATCCCCAATGTCATCTACACTGGATTCCAACAAACATTCATATTATATGAGCATGAGAGAATAAACAAATTTGCTTTCAACAGTTTACATGTTTAAAATATAACTTGCAGACAGAAAATGTTTCAAAAGCAATTGCCACAAATTATCTTGCTGCAAGACCATTTCTTTACTTTCAGCAGAAAACTAGAAGCTCTGGATCCAGAAATTCGGTTCAGTTTGGACTGCAAATGGATTCACCACTATACCAGAAACATACAATTACCCACATCTGTTCACATTACAGAAAAAACCCTTGAATGTATTTAATAGTTTCTATTTTCTTGAAGAGGAGAAATACAAAACGGCAGCAACTGATGAGAAGTTTAAAAGTTATTGTGAGCCTAGAAACTGCCATTTATTCTCGGTTTGCTCTTTATGAATGGGTGCAGAGTCCTAGAGAGATTAAAAATGCTGATTTTACTGAGCTGAAGAACTGAGCCAAAACTAAGTTTGATGAACTGTAACTTTCACTAATAACAGACAATCATTTGAAGTATAAGAAATGACGAAAAAATGGTCAGGTTTTAAAAAAGCAGACCTCACCTTAACAAAAGCTGTGGATGGATTTGTAATTAAACACTGAACTCATGAAATGGATGTATGCAAAACAGAATATGAGAAGTCAAACGAAAAGTAAAAAATGAAAAATAAAGTGAAAATGTGTTTAAAAGTAATTGGTATGAGAACAAGAACTGCAAAGCAAACATCTTGCAGCTTAAACTAAAGCCTCAAGTACTAAGACGAGCTATAAGAATGAGAGGAAGTACTGTCCTACTTTTAATCAATCTGGTACAAACTGTGATAAGAAAAATAATTTTGCAAAGATGTGTTCAAAATAACCCACATTTAAGTTGACCACAAACATGAAAATAAGACATTATTTTATACTTCATAATCCAGAAAATGGGCACTTATGTTTTGAGACAGTTCAAGCCTTTTTGGGATGTAAAATAAATGAAGCTACAACAAAAACTAGGGCAGCAAACTACACACTCACACATGAATTAGTTGCACAATACTGATACTTATGGGACATGATAAAATGAGGTACTTGAGTATATGGACTGAAAAGGGAAATATATGTCTATTTAGCTACTTGTTATTCCTGTGAGACAGTTATATATAGGAATACAGAACAGTTATATAGTTTATGGTTTGAAATGCCCCTGTGGTAAGGTATACACAGGGGAAAGTAAAACAAGTTTCAAACAAAGACTGAAGGAACATGTTAGGGATGTTAAGAATGGCAAAGAAGAAAGTCCTGTAGCATTACATTTTAAAGAATGTCACAGTGGAAATATACAAGGCTTACAAGCTACAATTTTGGGGCAAGTACAACAAATGTATGACTCTGATATTAAAAGACAACTTTGGAAGTTAGAATCTACTTTTAATTCTGAAGTTTAACACTTCAATTCCGCATGGAATGAATCAAGAATGCTATTGGAAATGTTTTTTTTAAGTCTGTGATTGGTTGTTTGTAATCATGCTATTTAAAGACAGAATATGTGAAGTATGGATATACTCTGTAAAGGCTGAAGAGCTGAGGCGCTAGAGGAGTCTGCATTTTATGCTTTGTATTTGCTGCTAACCAGATTTTATTGGATCCTCTGTGTGCTTATTTTACCTGTTTTGTGAGACTACTTTGTGGATCTACTACTGGACTGGACTATAATTTTAATAAACTATAATGGTAATTTTTATTTTTTTTATTTTACATTTGTTGACCGGGCTAGTCTAACTGGATACAGGTCCATTTTCAGTAGAGGCCCGGGGAGAAAAGCTCCAAGCATAAGAATAACAATATAACAAAAGCAAATAAGTAAAATAGAGTAATAAAGCAACAGTACCATAGTAACATAGATAAAATGAGAAAAGCACATGGGACTAACAAACAGTGACTAGAAAACATTTAGGCAAAAGCTAGACCAGACATAAACAAGCAAATGCATTAGACAGCACCAGGGCAATTGCAGAAAGAACTAAGTTCCCAAATCCTATCAAATTACTAAGAATAAAACAAGAGGAGAGAAATAAGTTTTGGAGGCAAGAGGGAGGGCTAGGGTTGAAATAGGAGTGAAATACAGGTTTCAGTCTGGGTTAGCACAAGGACAGAGCCACTTAGTTTTTAGATGTTCTTTTGTTTGGTATTTGAACTGAGAAGCAGATGCTAGTGTAGATAGTTCAGGTGGGAGCAGATTCCATTCTTTTCCTATAGTGTTTGAGAAAAGAGAGTCACCAGCTTTGTTGTTTGATTTAGTTAAGGAGACAAGTAGTTTATTTGCAGAACGTAGTGTAGCCAGGTTTTTATATGGAGAGATCAGATTAGAGAGGATGGGGGTATTGTTTGGGTGGTATAAGATCTTTTGTGTCATAAGTAACTGTTGACAGAGTATATGGTTCTGTAATTCTAACCATCCTAGTTGTGTAAGGTTAAGGCAGTGGTGTGTTTTAAAGGAAGAGCATGTGATGAATTTAGCAATACTATTATAGCAGGTAGATAGTTTGGAGATGTTGTTTTTTGAAAGGTTGGTATATATAGCAGAGGCATAGAAAAGGGTAGAAATGAGGTGAGTTTGTGCGATAGTTTGCCTGGCTGAGGGTGTAAGGAAGGGTTTGATTCTGTAGAGGGTACCAAGTTTTCTGTTAACAGTCTTTATGGTGGAGTTAATATGATTATCAAAGTTAAGATGATTGTCGATTGTGACACCTAGTAAGCGGGTGGTAGTATCTGGTGCTATATTAGTAGCATTATTGGAGGTTATAGAGAAGAATGGAGTGGGTGACTTATGAGTTGGTGTAAAAAGTAGTAGTTTTGTTTTCTTTGGATTCAGGAGAAGACGATGTTGCATGAACCAGTTTTCTACTTCTTGGAATACAGTTTGGGTTAGGGATTGGAGTGAGGATATATTATTGGTAGTACAGATTAAGGTAGAGTCATCTGCATATTGGATGCAAGTGGCGTGGGGTATGTTCAAGTGGAGATCGTTAATAAATATGGAAAAAAGAAGTGGACCTAAGATCGAGCCTTGAGGGACTCCAATATTAACAGGAAGTAAGGAAGACAAATTGTTATCCCAGAGTACAGCTTGCTGTCTATTTTGAAGGTAACATCTGAACCATTGTAATGCTTGTAGGTCGAGAGAAAGGTGCTTTAGCTTTTCAAGAAGTAGGGTATGATTAACCATATCAAAGGCTTTTGACAGGTCTAAGAATAGTGCAGAGGAAAAGGAGTTATTATTGCGGTTTTTGTTTATAGTGTCAGTGAAGGAGAGAAGAGCAGTAGTAGTACTATGAAATGGTCTAAAGCCATGTTGGCAGTTGGCTAGTAGGTTGTTTTGTAGAAGGTGGTTAAGAATTTGTTTGTGAATACATTTTTCCATTATTTTGGCTAATGGGGAGAGTAAGGCAATAGGTCGGTAGTTAGAGAGGTCAATTGAAGTTCCACCTTTGTGTAGAGGGATAATATGTGATATCTTCCATAAGGTAGGGATTTTGCCTTCAGTGATGGTTCTGTTAATCAGGATAGATATGGGGTAGTCAATGGCTTGTGCAGCAGTCTGTAGGTATTCAGATGGGAGATGGTCAGCGGATGGGGTACAAGGTTTTAGTTTGGTAAGAAGTTTGTAAATAAGAGATGTTGGAACAGGGTGTAAATGAAAGGTTGGGGAAGAAGTATTAGAAGTATTCAATTGTGAAGCAGGTAAAGGTGGTAGAGAGTTTGCTAGAGATTGAATGGCTTCTGTAAAGTATTTATTAAAGGCATCAGGGATTAGGTTGGAATTATTTTGGTTGAAACCTACAGGGGTGGGAGTAGTAGTGTTTCCTGGCTGAAGAAGTTTATTAATTCCTGACCAGAATTATTTTGGTGTATGTTGTGAAGTTTGTTGGAGGTTTAGGTAGAAGTCTTTTTTATCCCTAAGGGTATCTCTCTTGGTAGCATTTCTTAATTGTTTGAAGAGAAGGTGATCAGATGGGCATTTGGTAGTTCTCCATTTAGCCCAAATTTTGTTTCTAAGTAGCATTTTCTGCCTAGTTTGTTTAGTTAGCCAAGGGGCAGATTTGGTTCTTATTCTAATGGAGCGGTATGGAGAATGGTGATTTAGTGTTTGAATAAAGTTAGTATTAAAGTAGGTTACAGCCTCATTAAGTTCCAGATATGTTAGTGGTGACCAATTACATGCTTTTAGTTCGTTTATAAAACTGTCTGGATTAAAGTGTTTTTTTGAGCGTGAGGTTATAAGATTAGGAGTATTTGGAATGTGAACCTTTTGTCTGATAATGTAAGTGGAATGAATGTAAGTAAGCATATGGTAATCACTGGCTTCTTTCCTTGTGTGGTGGTGAGCCATTCTGTTTCCAGGTTGTGGTGAAGTAGAATAATATGGCCAGTGATTCCTTTAAGTCTCTCCCCAGAATATTTAGAGAGACTTCTCAGGAAATTTCACAAAAGACATTGGACAGTTTTCTCAATATGACTGCTGAGAATACAGCTTCAGCTAGTCTAAGTAAAAGACAAGAAGGAGTAAATGATTTAGCTCACAATTCAAGTGAAGCTACGCTACTCCAGAGTTGCAGCAGCTGTATGACAAGTGGAGAGACTGTTTAAGGAAACTTCGGTTTTCTTTAACACTTTAAATCTGCAAAGGTATGTGGAGCTTAACATTACTCCTAGAGCCTTGAGAGCTATCTTTCCCTTTAATTTACATGAGGAATAAGAGAAAAGCTTCCATGCTAGATGGATAGCTGCTGCCCACAAATGTAGCACTGAGTGGGTACAGATTTTTATTGAGAGAGACGACCTTAAAAGAAGGAACTTAGTGACTGAGAAGAAAGAGGCGCATCAGAACATCATTCAGCAGTCGAACAATTCGGTTCTATAAAGTTTTCTGGGTGGAATGAATGAAAGACTGTCAGGTTATGAAAAAGAACTTATTGCTCGCAAGAAGGATAAACTGCAAAGGGATATACGTGATTATGAACGGATGTATGCAATCAATGTTTCAACTAGCCAGTCAACGAAACGGCAGAGGGTGAGATTTCAGCAAGAAGCAGGAAGAAAAGTAAATAATGGCTATATTTTATCAGCAGGCAGTGAATCTTCGTTTGTGAATGATAACAGTGATGAAGAGCACAAGTTTACAGGACTTAATGAACCAGCTAACCTGGGCTATATGGCCAATAATTTTCATGAACCAGGGTGGAATTATGGTAAAAAGAGGTCTAGAAACTATGAACATGGACATGACCGTTATGGGAATATAATCCCAACTACCAGACATAAAAAAAAAAAAAAAAAAAAAAGGACCCACGGTGGTGGTGCTGTGGTAGCGTTGTCGCCTCACACACAGTAAGACGCTGTCCGGCTCGATTCTCAGCTACAGCATCTTCTGCGTGGAGACATGTGTGAATGGGCGTACCTTCGTTGAAGGTTGTGTGTCAGGGCTGGTAACTCGGCACGTAAAAATCAACTACCAATCATTAGTGGACCGGAGTTCTGCTGTGGCGACCCCTAACCGGGAAAAGCCGAAAGGCACAAACAAAACCAGACATATAAAAAAGGCAAGTGGTATTGAGTTAAATGTTGTAAACAATGACTATGTAGTACATTTGTCTGGATGTATTTTATCAGATAATGATGTAGTACTATTAAATAGAGGTTTAATGTTTATTCCCATGGCTTTTCTTAGAGGGTATGAACTGAAAATGTAAGTGTTTAAATTTATTAGAAAATTGTACTTTAAATCTTTTTTTGCACAAGATACAAATGTAATTCATGAAAACAATGTGGACAGTGAAGATGATCTAAGTGAAATGAGTTTTCATTCATGTGTTTCTGATTTAGAAACTGATGCTTATTGTAAGTTAAGCACTGAAAATGTGACATACAAAAGTGATTTTATTCCTGTGTATAGGGATGAAAATATACAGCAATTTTCTTCTGCTTTACAATTTTCAATAGCTGAAGAGCTTGAAAAAGTGAATAAAAACAAGAAAGAAGTGAAATATAACTTAAGTAGAGAAGAATGGAAAACTATATTAAAGTTAAGTGAAAATAGGGACTTGGTGTTTAAACCATCAGATAAAGGGGGTAAATTAGTGGTGCTTCATTATAATCAGTATCTGAATATGTGTTATGATCATTTAAAAAATTTTAAAGTTTATGCCTTGGTGGCGCTGGGATGTTATCAAGAAGCAATAATTAGATACAAAGAACTGCTAATGAAGGGGTTAAGACTAAAATATTTCTCACAAGAGGATGTATATCCAAAATTTGCAGTTAAAGATAACACTATGGCATACTTCTTTTGTGTCCCTAAAATACACAAATGTTTAGTGGATCCACCAGGATGTTTCATAGTCGCTGCATGCAGTTATTTTACATATAACTTAGCTCTTTTTTTACATTCCTACTTGAAAGAAGCAGCAGAGGAGTTAAGGTCTTATATCAAAGATTCCTTTGATTTTTTAAGTAAAATCAGAAATGTAAAGTGGAAGAAGGACATGTTTTTCATTGTTATGGATGTTACCAGTTTATATACAAATATTGAACATGTACATGGCTTAGAATCAATATTATGGGGAACTTTAAAGGCAGCTTCGTGGAACAGCCATTGGGGCAGGTTTTGCCCCCATGTATGCAAATCTTTTCATGGGCATATTTGAAAACAAATATGTATATAGTAATGCATGTTTTTGGAAATATGTCATAAGTTATTATAGATTTATAGATGATTTAATATTCATTAGTGAAGGGGGTGGGAAGAAGTGAATACATTTGTGCAAAAGATTCAGATAAATTCCTATAATATCAAGTTTGATGGAATACATACAGGTGTTAAAGTAAACTTTCTTGATATAACTTTGGAAGATATTAATGATGGTAGAATACAAACAAGTTTACATAGAAAATTTGAAGCGAAAAGAAGACTTCAAGCCAGCAAAGGAGAACCACGCCAAAATGACCTTAACGCAAATTTATTTTCATACAAAAAAACACAACAGCGTTTTCGCTACTCTAACAAGGTAGCTTCTTCAGAGGTTTTAAAAAGCGCGAGAACAGCGCTCCTTTTAAACTCTACATGACAGTGCAATTACAACGCTTCCTGAAACAGGTTTTAACAATCAGTAAATTTGTTTCATTGGGCGACTTAGTTCAATACCCCAATAGTGACTGTGTCAGACTATTACAACAGATATTCCTAAAGGACTAGTATGACATATGTCAAAAAATTGAAACAGCTAAAACTTTAAGCAAAGCCTATAATAAAACACATATAAGCACTCATTTTAAAATGCTTAGTGTCCAATACTTATAAAATAGATTGTAAGATGCTTAAAATAAGTGAAGAAGGAAAGTGAAGGGGCTAGAAACTACTAACCCCTACTTAAAAAATATATATATGCTTTCTTATTATCTCCACATGAAATGTACCTAATAAGACATATACCAGGTACAACATTTAAGCATCAATGTGCCATTGCAACCGCCCTTTCTATACACAACAATAAACAAACCATTATTTGAGGACGTACCACTCTTCAATTATTAGTAAAAAAATCAAAGTAAAAATATAAAAATTAAGTAAAGGAACCATAATTGTATAAAAAGTACATCAAAAATTACTATGCATCAATCATTGTCAGTCATATAACGTTTAGTAGCCTCTAACAATTGAAAGCTTTTACCTCAAATGAGGTTTTTTTACTTTACAAGTTGCTTATATAATAAAATAAAACTAGCCACTAAGGGCTTTTACCTCAAGTAGGATTTGTACTTTAAAAATGGTGCTATATTACAACTTTCGTTAAGGCCTGGTAAATTAAAGGCATCTAATTTAAGCTGCCATAATAGCTCACGGGTTTCCAACATAAGTGAAATAGGACCCCCTCTAATAGACACAGGTAAGTGATCAATACCCATAAACACAAATGCATGCCCTGGGTGACTAGCTATGTGCTTGGCCAGTGCGTTTTCACTCTTATTGTTTCTAATAGCATAGCAGTGCTGGTAAATACGTTCCTTAAACCTTCTGTCAGTCTTACCGACATAGAAGGCGGAACAACATGTACAGAAAGCAACATAAATGATGGATTTAGTGTCACAATTAATTCTGTAGCCAATATAATATTTCCTACCCGATATGCAGAATGTACTACCTGTTTTTATATGGATGCAAAAATTGCACAAGCCACATGCAAAAGAGCCCATTGTTCTGTTGCAAGATTGCACTGCTGGACCACTTTGTAATAGCTCTTTAATGTTTCTCCCTCTCCTAAAAACCGTGTTAGGTTTCTTGCCCAATTTATTGGACAAAGAAGCATTAGTAGAAACAAAATACCAATTCTTAGACAAAATACCTTGAATAACGTTAGAATTCAGGTTAAATGTCATGATGAAACTACATGGATACTCATTTAATGGAGAATCTGTTATAAATATAGAAGCATCTATACCAGAAGAATTCACTATGGTGTCCGGCCTTAACATTGGTGCAGAATCAGTTGAGGACAATACAGGAAGAAGTGGTTTATAAAAACCACTATTTCTCTTCATCACTACTTCATTCAATAAGTCCTCAACCAGACACTGTGGATAACCACGGTTGATAAAAAGCTCCTTTAGAAATTCACCTTCCTGCAAAAAATCATTCAGTTCACTACACATTCTTACTGCCCTCACTAATTGGCCTTTCACTATGGCTTTTTTGTATTTGAAAGGGTGTGAGCTCGTAAAATGGAGAAAGGAATTCACGTATGTGTCTTTCCTAAAAATAACAGCTTTGAATGAACCAGATGGAACCACCCTTGACAATTTAACATCAAGGTAGTAATCACATCCGTATCAAAATGGTAGGTGAATTTCAAAAAAGTTGTCGTTGAGTTCAAGTATTCAACAAATGAATGTGCTAATGTGGAGTCACCTTTAAAAAGGATAAAGACATAGTCTAAAAAACGTGTGTAAAAGACAAGCTTTTCATTCCACTCGATGTTATTGAAGACGTAATGCCTTTCCCAATAGGCCATAAACAAATTAGCCACAGCGGCCCCACAAGGAGAGCCCATGGCTACCCCTTGTTTCTGAATATAAATGTCTTTTTCAAACATAAAAAAATTAGAAGACAAAATGATGTCCAGCAGTTCAGTGACATTATTAATGTCATTTTTAGGGGCCCCAAGCTCATTTAAAAGGAGCTCAACCCATTCCAACGCTTCCTGGTGTGGAATGGAGGTATACAAATCCACGAAATCGATGGTAAGAAAATTAGTGGTTTCCTCCAACCTTATAACAATCAAGTTAGATAAAAAAGACCAGGAATCTTTACAAATACTAGGAATGAGTTCAACATACTTAGAGAGCAATGAGTCAATATATTTTGAACATGGGTAAGAGATTGATGACCTGCCATCAATAAGGGCTCTCATTGGAGGATATCCAAGGTTCTTGTGGACCTTGGGTATACCAAACATGACAGGGGTCTTAGGGGTCAGAATATCAATGTATTTAAAGGTGTCTAAATCTATTCTACCACTGATAAAAAGATCCCTAAAGTAACCCCTGATTCTGTTGCCACACACATTCATTTCATTAACCGAAGAAGTTTCATAAGCTGTAGAATCTAGTACCCTGTGCATTCTCTCAACATAATCCGTTTGCTCAAAAATGGCTAAACCACCTCCTTTGTCTGGTTTGATAATTCTAACTGCTGATGCCCGCAATTTGTTAAGGGCTACCAGCTGTTCTTTAGAAATATTAAACTGATTAGACATTGTAATAGAAATCTTATCCATGTGTCTAATGTCCAATTCACATGCGCTCTCAAACATTTTTAAAGCCACATGCAAAGGCGGATTAAACACACTTGGAAGCTTTAATTTAGAGGTGTTAGACCCTGTTGAATCATTAAACAACAGTTTTAAGTTAAGTTTTCTAACATAACATTTCAAGTCCAGCAGTACTCTAGCAACATCACATTTTCTAGATGGAACAAAGGTATTGCCCAAAGCTAAAAGTTCAACTAGTTCAGGTTCCAAATAAAGGGAAGAGAAATTGTAGATCGTAAAGTCACCCCGTTTATTTAATAAAATATTCGGGGTAACATTATTGATGCTACATACATTAGCACTCAATGATTCCAGTTCCTGTTCCCCCTCCGACGTGTTTGGTTGTTCCTGTTCCCTAAAAAAACATTGTCTGTATTTTGGTCACTATTAGGACCCACATTATGACTAGGGGCAGGTGTATCATTATAACCCCCATTCTTTTCTTGTCTGTTTCTATTTCTGTTACTTCTCCTAAGGGGGCGATCACTCACAGCATTATCATTGTGGTCTGGAATATTACCAGTACCTACGGTATCTTCTCCATCAATAAGCTCTAATGAGCCATCCCTACTTGCAGTCTGACGATTAACACACAATTTAGGGAATGCTTTATCACCGGAGTAAGCAAGCCTGTCCCTATATAATTTCTTAGATTTATTAGTTTTAAGTTTGACCATATATGTATCAATGCTCGAAAAAATACGAGCATGGTCAAATTTAAATTTTGAAAAAGTAACATTAATTTTGATTTCTTCATCTAATGAACAGACATCCTTTATCAGATCATTAATGCAAGTAGAATAGTGTTTCACTAGCAATTCTATTAATTGCATACCCTGTGTTTGAAACAGTGCCTTTAAATCAGACAAAAAACCGTTACTGCTGATCAAACTCGAGGGAGAAAACCCATTCCTTAAACCTTTAGGAATGATACCTTCATTTAAGCATTGCTTGAAGTAAGCAACTTCAAGCTGCAATTTCCTTAACTTAAAAGTCTTAGTGTCCAAAAGCTTTAACTTGTCCGACAAGAACTCCGAACAATTATTTGACTCAGCGTTGTTCTGCACCGACGAAGCATCATTTAAAGGTTTAGTAAAAAGCAGAAAGTCACCTGTATTCTGTATCCATTCGGATATAGATGCAGCGCCAATAAGTGCATCATCACGGCCATTCATACCACTTTGCATATTTGCCTGTGAGTTAGATGCCTCAGTCACTGAAGATCTTGTTGTAGAAGCAACCGTTCTCAACGGTTGCGCTGCTGGGATAGAGTCTTGCGTGCCAGCAAGCACTTTGGTAGCACCAGCTTGAGTAGTGGTAGTGTCCGGATAACCAGAAGCCCGTAAGGGGTGATTTCTTTCTAAGGCAGTAAACCGCTCGTTCAATGCTTCAATCCTTTGGGTTAACGTAAGCAGCAAGTTAGGTACATCCACGTTACTAGATTTGGACGACCCAAATAAGTTAGGGCTGGCAGGGCTCTCCATGGGCTCAGAAGCCATAAAAAAACTGTACAACAACGAAAAAAGTCCACAAACAAGCGAAAAGAAGACTTCAAGCCAGCAGAGAAAAACCACGCCAAAATGACCTTAACGCAAATTTATTTTCATACCAAAAAACACAACAGCGTTTTCGCTACTCTAACAAGGTAGCTTCTTCAGAGGTTTTAAAAAGCGCGAGAACAGCGCTCCTTTTAAACTCTACATGACAGTGCAATTACAATGCTTCCTGAAACAGGTTTTAACAATCAGTAAATTTGTTTCATTGGGCGACTTAGTTCAATACCCCAATAGTGACTGTGTCAGACTATTACAACAGATATTCCTAAAGGACTAGTATGACATATGTCAAAAAATTGAAACAGCTAAAACTTTAAGCAAAGCCTATAATAAAACACATATAAGCACTCATTTTAAAATGCTTAGTGTCCAATACTTATAAAATAGATTGTAAGATGCTTAAAATAAGTGAAGAAGGAAAGTGAAGGGGCTAGAAACTACTAACCCCTACTTAAAAAATATATATATGCTTTCTTATTATCTCCACATGAAATGTACCTAATAAGACATATACCAGGTACAACATTTAAGCATCAATGTGCCATTGCAACCGCCCTTTCTATACACAACAATAAACAAACCATTATTTGAGGACGTACCACTCTTCAATTATTAGTAAAAAAATCAAAGTAAAAATATAAAAATTAAGTAAAGGAACCATAATTGTATAAAAAGTACATCAAAAATTACTATGCATCAATCATTGTCAGTCATATAACGTTTAGTAGCCTCTAACAATTAAAAGCTTTTACCTCAAATGAGGTTTTTTACTTTACAAGTTGCTTATATAATAAAATAAAACTAGCCACTAAGGGCTTTTACCTCAAGTAGGATTTGTACTTTAAAAATGGTGCTATATTACAGCTTTCGTTAAGGCCTGGTAAATTAAAGGCATCTAATTTAAGCTGCCATAATAGCTCACGGGTTTCCAACATAAGTGAAATAGGACCCCCTCTAATAGACACAGGTAAGTGATCAATACCCATAAACACAAATGAATGCCCTGGGTGAATAGCTATGTGCTTGGCCAGTGCGTTTTCACTCTTATTGTTTCTAATAGCATAGCAGTGCTGGTAAATACGTTCCTTAAACCTTCTGTCCGTCTTACCGACATAGAAGGCGGAACAACATGTATAGAAAGCAACATAAATGATGGATTTAGTGTCACAATTAATTCTGTAGCCAATATAATATTTCCTACCCGATATGCAGAATGTACTACCTGTTTTTATATGGATGCAAAAATTGCACAAACCACATGCAAAAGAGCCCATTGTTCTGTTGCAAGATAGAAAATTTGAAGGGAGTGGTCATATACTGCATGCATAGGGAAAGCTGTCACCCCCCCCCCCCCACACACACACACACATTATTAAATATATCCCCTAAGGGGAATTTCTTAGAATAAAAAGAATATGTAGTGATAAAAAAGAAAGTGAGAAGGAAATAGAAAAACAGCACATGTTTGTAACTAGAGGTTACAAGGAAGCAGTGGTGGAAGAAAATAAAAGGAGGATAGTACAACAAAATAATACTAAAAGCAGGTATAGCACGTAAGGCAGAGTGCATCAACAGGATAAACAAAGATTATGTTATGTGACCAAATATACAGTGTTTACAGAAGTTTTAATAGATCTGGTAAAATATCACTGGGGTATTTTAGAAAAAAATAAATTCCTTAATATAAGAGCAAATGAATATCCCATGTTTTCTTACTCGAAAAGTAGAAGTATAGGTTCATAGGTAGATACTAGGCTATCTGCCCTAGGGCATTTATAAGCCTAGCCAGAGTGTATTTGGCTTCCGCCTCCCTATTAGATTAGCCTACTGTGCCTCTGTAAAGTAGGTCACAGAAGGTACCCTTTTAAGATTAGTTTACTGTGCCTCTGTCTAGCAGGGACACAGGAGAGATCCCAGGGGTGAATTTGCGATTTCCCATCCACGCGTCCAAATTTCGCTTGAAGAGGGTCAGCGAGGGGCTATGTCTAACATGAATTGGGATTCTATTCCAGAGTGAGGGGAGCCTCTGGGAAATGAATCTGTCCCTCCAGCATGTCCTATTTATTTTTGTGCTGAGGTTTAGGTCCCTGGAGCGTGTAGCTCTAAGGGACTTAGATTTTTTGAGGTGGAGCATGTCCATTAATTCTGAGTTTGACATGGCTTTGTACGTCAGGCATAGATCGCCTCTGAGTAGGTGGTAAGCAACTGAGTAGAGCTGGAGTTTCTTTAGTCGAGCTGCATAGGACATCTGTTTGTAGCCCATGATCCTCTTGGTGAGGTACTTTTGGGGTCTCTCCAGTTGCTGCAGGTGCCGGGTAAGGTACATCCCAAAAGGGGCATTGTATTCAATTATGGGCCTGATGAGTACAGGGGCACAATGACCTCTCGATCTAGATGCGAACCCTTTCGTGATAAGGTGGGCTATATAGAAGGTCTTTCTAACCACTTTGGCAACGTGATTATCAAAGGAGAGATTACTATCTACGTTGGTCCCCAAATCTCTAATTACTTCTTGATGGATTACCACCTATGTGGTAATTTGTGGGCACCTTGTTTTTCCCAAAGGGGATGCCTATGCACTTTTTAGCATTTAGCTTGAGGCCGTGGCTCTGGCACCAAGCATCCGTCTCTGTGAGACCCTTTTGGAGGATGCTTGTGCCAGCTGGAGATTTGATTATGGCCCCCAGTTTGCAGTCATCTGCGAACTTTGTCAGCCATAATCCCCCCGTGTTAGCCTGAACCTCAGAGAAGTATATACCGAACAAGAGAGGTCCCAGAACTGAGCCCTGTGGGACGTCACTTGTAACTGGTTTGGATTCGGACATGGCACCTGCGATTCTGACCATGTGGGTTCTATCTCTGAGCCAGTTTGCAACCCATCTTGTGATATAGGGGTTGATATTTAAGCTGGTAAGCTTATTTATGATGCCCGAGTGGGGTATTGTGTCAAAGGCTTTTGCGAGGACCAGGTAGCTGTGTGGACTACCTTGCCCTCATCTATGGCTTTGGTAACTGTTTCAAAGAAATCAACTAGGTTTAAGAGGCAAGATCTGCCCTTAAAGCCAAATTGGGTAGGGTCCAGTGTCTGGAGGCTCCCAATGTCTTTGTTTATGAGTTCCATGATAATACGCTCCATAGCTTTACAGACCAGACTAGTCAGGCTTATGGAGTGATAGTTTCCGGGGTCCGTTGTGGCACCACCTTTGCGGAGTGGGACCACTGTAACTGTATGCCATTCTTTGGGTACATATCCTGTAGTAAGGCTAAGTTTGAACAGTGACAATGTGAGGGTTCAGTTCTTCTTGGAGCTCGTGTAAGACACAGCCTGGGACACTGTCCGGTCCCATAGATGCTGTGTTTTTTGCTTTGGAGAGGGCAGCTTTCACCTGTGCATTTGTGATGTCAGGGAGGTTACATTCAGTTGGGATAGGCGTTTGCTCCTTTGGGGGGGGGGGGGGGGGAGAAGTTTGAGCTGAATCTGTCTGCCAGGATGTTAGCTGTTTCTGTAAGTTCGGTATATTTTGTACCGTTATGCAACAATTCAGAGCATATCTGGGTGTTTCCGCCCATGTTTCTGACATAACTAAAGAAGGCCTTGTGATTATCTTTAGTGTCTAGGGCAATTTTTCTTTCGAAACTGGCCTTTGATGATTTCATGAGGGATCAAAGTTTCTTGCTAATACTGATCAGAGATACCTTCCCTTTTTGGGATTTTGCTCTGTCATGTAGTAGCTTCCTCCTTCTGTTGTATAGCTTATTTATGGCCGGGGTCCACCAGACCGGTTTCCTGTTTTTGGAGGAGTGAGTCTTGGTTTTATTTGGGATAGCACGATCCATGCATTCCTGCAGGTGCTCATAGAATGCATTTGTAAAGGATTCTGCGGATTGGGCTGTATTATCCTCTGGCCCAGGAGCTTTGAAGGATTCCACCTCAGTCTTGAGAAGTGCAAAGTTGGCTTTTGAGAAATTCTTTACAGGGGAAATTTGTTTATGGTCTGATCTTGCCAATGAGGGGTTTACCTCTGGTGTGGAACAGAATCCCCGTGTTGGTGATGACTAGGTCCAATATGTTGTTCCCTCTTGTGGGAGTGGTGACCAGTTGTTCCATTGCGTTAGAGTTTATAAATTCAAGGAACCGCTGGGCGAGGGTGTTTGGGCTTGAGTAGTTTTCCCAGTCAATGTTTGGGTAGTTAAAGTCACCCAATAACAAAGTGTTTGAAGAGACCTTCACATTCAGCAGTGTTCTCAGGAATGCCAAGTGGAGTTCCTGTAAAAGGGAGGGTGTTCTGTAGCAGGCTACAAACTGAAAGGCAGTTTTCCCACTGTTAGTTGCACATGGATGGTTTCTGATGCTTCGTGCAGTGCCACTAACCTGGAGGTGTAGGTATCTTTGATGAATATAGATACTCCCCCTCCTTTTGTGCTCCGGTCCGAGTTTTGGGGCCGAAACACATGGTATGAGTTATAACTTGGTAGTGCTAGGGTGCTCTCAGGAGCCTTGAACCAGGTTTCTGTTACTGCACAGACATCGATTTTCTCCATACTGAGGAGAGTCTCGAGTGCGTGCATCTTGAGGTTTAGACTTCTGGCATTGAGTAGCATTACCTTTAGTTTTTTTTATCTTTGGGTTGTCTATGGAGGTGGGTTTGTCCTTTGAGCCTTGCCTAAAAAAGGCACTATGGGGGTGGCAAGAGCCTTGGCCAGTATACGGAAGCCTAAGGGTGACAGGTGCAAGCTGTCCCTAGCAAAGCAACGTGGCTTGTCGAGCATGTCATTCCAGGCTGACAGACACTGGATCCCCTTTGAATGACACCAATACTTTAGCCAATTGTTGAAATTGATCATTTTGTCTTTATATTGTGGCATCATTCTTGGGGAGGGCAAGATGCTACTCAAGGTCAGGGACATACCAGCCTGGGCTACATGGTTAGAGAGCTCCTCTATGTCTCTTTTCATGTAGTCCAGGGAGGTATGTCTCAGGTCATTCACACCAGCATGGACAATGACGGAGTCATACTTGTACTTGCTTTGGAGTGACCTGAGTGCTTGCGTTATGTGGCGGATCCTGGCACCCGACAGGCAACTTACAGTGACCTTCTCCTTGTTCAGTCGGGTGAGTGGGACATCAGTGTGCCGGACAATAGAGTCCCCTATAAGAAGTGTATTTGGTGTGTTGTTTGGCCTTATGGGCTGTGACTGTGAGGCACACTGATTTTGTGAGATATGTGATTTGTGGGTATTGTTGAGGGGTGGCTGTTGCTTGGACATGTGCTTAGGAGGTCTTTGCTGTTTAGGCAGATTTTTACTTACAGCCTCCGAGTATGTTTTTGTGTGTTGGGTATGCAGATGCAATAGGTCTGTGTGAGACTGGATTTGTGGTGTGGGTGGTTACCTTTTCCTCCTGACTGACTGTGCCAGTCTTGGGTTGAGAGAGCTCTGCCTCCAGTTTGGCTGTGTAACTGCATCTCTCACATGTATTAGAGTTTGTTGGAAGGAAGAGAGGGTTGTCTGTGTACATAAGGCAATTGTAACATTGCCTCAAAATTCCCAGATTCACCAGCTGGACTGGAGAGTAACATTGAAACTGACCCTTGGACATACCAGATTAGTATAGGGAACTGTTTTTTTACTGATCAGATTAGGGAAGGGAACTGATTTTTCACTTGATCAGAAAGGACCAATCGGGAGTCTAATACTTATGAGAAGTCAAGGAGGGTGTACTGCTTTAGTTAGTTAGTGTTTCCTTATAAGAGCTGAGCAAGTGCAGGGCTTTAGAAAGAGAATAGAGTGATTACTTTGAGAGTTTGAACAGTGCTAAGGGAAAAAGTGTGGAGCCTGGAATAGTTTAAACCTGTTTAGGCGGCGCTGCCCGATGCTGCTCAGTGTGCAAAACCGCGCAAAAAGAGAGTTGTAGGGTTTTAAGAGAGAGAGATCAGGGAGTTTAGAATTGTCCCAAAATGGCCAATAAAACTACAGCTTCTAGGTAGTAACCACTCCTCCAGGGACAGGCAGGCTGTTCAGTGTTAACCACTCCCACTGGTGAACACAGAGACTTCCCTTTAGCCCAAGGAAGCACTGGCCTTCTAGAAACTTCCAAACAGTTCAGAACAGCAAATCTGTAACTGAACTTTCTTAACTTTCAGAAAGTGGGAAAAAAGCAAGACTTTTTTTTTTTTCTTTCTTCTATAAGAGACGTTTTGGTGCATGGCAAGTCCTGAAAGTCAAAGGAGTTTGGGGATAGGTGCAACAGGTACTTTCCGTTGTGGAAAGTGCAGTTGTTGCCAGTATGCAGTAAAAAGTTTTGATAAAATTAATGAAAAGTATTTTACATGCAAAGGGAGATTTTCCTGTGACAGTACTGGGGTAGTTTATGGTTTGAAATGTCCCTGTGGTAAGGTATACACAGGAGAAAGTAAAAGAAGTTTCAAACAAAGGTTGAAGGAACATGTTAGGGATGTTAAGAAGGGCAAAGAAGAAAGTCCTGTTGCATTACATTTTAAAGAATGTCACAGTGAAAATATACAAGGCTTACAAGCTACAACTTTGGGGCAAGTACAACAAATGTATGACTTTGATATTAAAAGACAACTTTGGAAGTTAGAATCTACTTTAATTCTGAAGTTTAACACTTAATTCCATATGGAATGAATCAAGAATGTCACTGGAAATGTTTTCTTTAAGTCTGTGATTGGTTAATTGTTTGTAATCATGCTATTTAAAGACAGAATATGTGAACTAGGGATACACTCTGTAAAGGCTGAAGAGCCGAGGCGCTAGAGGAATCTGCATTTTATGCTTTGTATTTACTGCTAACCAGATTTTATTGGATCCTCTGTGTGCTTATGTTACCCGTTTTGTGGGACTACATTGTGGATCTACTACTGGACTGGACTGGACTGTAATTTTAATAAAATATAAAGGTAATCACTGGCTTCTTTCCTTGTGTGGTGGTGAGCTATTCTGTTTCCAGTTTGTGGTGAAGTAGGTATAAAAACAAGGTTACTACTAATGCACTAGGTAAACATTCTGGTAATTGTCATTTTAAGAAGTTTGTTTTTAATGTTTTAGAATCAGTTAGAAATCTAAACGGGGAGGAGCATATATATTTGGAATATAAAGAGCTAGTTGGATTAAGCTGCCATTGACTTGACTGAAAATAAAAATAAAATATATTTTAAGGATGAATGACTTCAGAGAAGTTAGATTATTTTTTATACACAGGCAGTCATAATGATTACATAGACAAGAGTGGAAATATGTATGTTTCAGTTGTGAAGAAGTCTTAATGAAAGATGAAAGCACTTAACTGTTTAATTTAGAGTTTTTTTTTGGTGTTTCTGTTGTATTTATAGTTTATTTTATTTAGTCATACATCAGTCCTTTATCTAAGATTTTTTTTGTTACATTTAAACCACAAATATTGGACCCTTTCTGATTCTCCATAACAGGGTACAGTGGAGTATAAGAATGGTTGCCAGAGATCATTAAGGTCTTAGCATCCTACTCACTCTGTCACGTCTCTCTTGGACTTGCAGATGGATTAACTTGATTCTAATAAAGGGGTATTCAAGACAGCTGCTTGGACATTCTTGTCAAAATCCATTAGGAAAGGCCAGATGAGACAGTGAACAGCAATAATGGACCCCTATGCACCATTTTTAATGTTATGTGCTAGGCACATAGAGAGGTTTGAATGTGTTGTAATAATCACCATTCTGGACATTAACTTAATCCTGTTTTCATTCTCCTTCAGCAACAGTCCCAATGCCTTGTTAAGCTCTTCTTCAAGGTCCTACTGGAAGCAAATACTATAACAGGAGTAGATAAGCACTCAGACAGACACTATACAGGACATGAACACATGCTTAACAAAATATTTCTGGGCCCGAGACTGACTACTCAGATGGTGAAGAAATGGATTCCATGATAATATTTCCCTATTAACAGCAATTGTCACCACAACAGAGTTAATAACCAGCGTCTTTACCAAAGCATCTCAATACTTGGGCACCCGAGGGATCTCTGGTCTAGTCTCTTAGGCACAGGGGCTACAACAGCCAGTTCCTTCCAGGTCCACTGGATGATAAGACAGACTTATCCTGTTTGCCACTGAAACCAAGCAAGAGGAGAAAAGCACCATATGGCCTTACACAAGATCCTGTTGGTGGTGTAGAGGGATGGCTGGAGCAACTCCCTTCTTACTCATCAACTGTTAAAGAGTTTCCTGAATTCAGAGGCATCAGGAGAGTCTTTTCAGTTATCAGTGCCTGGGTTTGACAGCTCCATGGGGGCTCCTCTTCGACAAAAGCTCATATAGTATCATCATGGGCAAGAAACCAAGGAAAAATAAAGACTTAGACATGCCCTGAAGATCCTGACAGTGACAATCCAAACTCCTGTTCTGTCAGGAATGGGTGGTGGCCTCACGTGCCAATAATGATTAAATCCTGTGAAGCAATCAACTCATCGGAGTCCAAATCTAAATCTCTTGCAGGTCCAACACAGATGCTGAGCCACATCACTAATGCATGAACACAGATGTCGTAGGAGCTCTACTGGCCGATGCTGTGGAAACTGGCATTAACAACAGAAAGACCTCCAACACAGAGATTCATCAGTGCTGATCAAGCTGACACCAACATTCTCAATGTTAAACACTCAAAAGTTGATGATGCTGAAATGTGTAACCAGGACAATGAGGCCACCTTCCAGTCATCAACTCTGAGAGTTGTGCCAAAGGAAAGGCTGGTGTACATGGAATTGGTGCCAGTGAAGTTGGTGTAAAAGGCAGTATCTGATCTTAAAACATTACTGGCATCAAAAAGAATTTTAGAGGCTCTTTGCAGTTGGTAGCTATCACCACTAATGCTCCAATCTGTCATAAAAATGAACTCAATCAGTGGTCAAGTGACTCTGAATCTAATGGCATTGACACAGAGGCCAAGGAGGAAGAAGGCCTGAGGCAGCAATTCAGGGGTCTCTATCGACCAAAGAGACTGAAGGGAATGACAGCAGACCCATCTTTATCTAGGCCTGAAGAAAGGTCTTCATCATCTTACTGAAGTCAAAGTCTACCATCACATAGCTCATAGAGGGTAGAGGCAGACTACGGAGACATAACAGATATGGAAGAGTGAGGCCTGGAAGAGAATTACCTACTCAACTCAGCTTCAGACAATGAGGAGACACTGTCTTGCCTTGACTAATGCAACTGGGGCTAATAAGAGGTTGACAATGAGACCCAAGGCACTCCACGTGAACCTGCAGAAGTATACCATTCCTTATGTCTAAATATGAAGGAGATCCAAAACAATTACTGAAGTGTCCTTGTCATCCAACCCAGGCCTTCTGGGAGAAGAGAAAGACGCGTTTCTGGAAGGATCTTTTTTACATTTCCCAACCTTCTCTCTGTCGCTAGGTTTTTGAAACTCAGCCTTAGAAGTTTCCTTCTTACTCCTAAGAACTCCATAAAGAGAGCACAGTGACAAGTGGTAGTAATCTTGTGCCCACAAAGTTCATACATTTTAAAACCTGAGCAACATTCCAAGCTTAATTCTAACAAGCTGTGACTGGAAACAATTCACCACCGCAAAAAAAAAAAAAAAAACTAAGCAAAGACATGAATAACCAAAATCAACTCCCATATATATATATATATATTTTTATTTTGTTCTACTTTTGATAGGTAGAGGCCAGTATACTAACTTATATACAGCACAAACAAATTACTGGTAAACAACAACTATTAACCTAGTATTTAGGAAACAACATTACTTTGCATGGAAGCACAGACAAAATGGGCATGGAAACACCAAGTCCTGAGTGGGAGGGGGAAAAATAAAAAAACAGCAATTCTAGCTTTGAAGATAAAAAAAAAAAAATGGAAGACTCTGACCTGAAAAGCAAAGAATTAAAGAATGAAGCAACTTGCAGAGTACTACAGCAAGGTAGAAAAACTGATGCAAAAAAGCACTAAACACTGCAAAAAGCAATAAGATTGGAGACCTAGGAAGGGCGCCTCTACCTGCAAGGAAAGGCAGCAACACATACCTGAAGCCTGAAAGGAAAAGCAGAGCAGAGCATCATGGGACAGGGTAAAAAAACTGGAGGTCTGTAAAACTGATGGTGTTGACAAGATATGAGCCTGCGGCTAAAGTCCCATAGTGGAAGAAGAATGACAACACTTAGATATACTAGCTCCTCAGTGCCAACATAAACAAAGCTGCAAAAGAACTCTATAGGTGGGTATGTGCAAGTATGAACCTTCAAAGTCTTAGCTAACTCAAAAGTTATCCTTTATGAGCAGAAGAAAAGGCAACAGGGGAAAGCATGTTAAACTTTATAACTTTTTTGTTACCACAAACCTTTTTTGAACTTGTCAGACCTAAACAGATCTCCTTAAATTCTCTTTCTTGGACATCAGAAAAAATTCTGAGTAGTGCCCCTTTTCCCTGCTCTGACTGCAGCATCTTTTGTACCACTTTTCAGTCTAGCAACTGGTGCTGAACATGATGGGCCAGTTGCACACCATTCCTATGCACAGGAAAAATGCCTCTGATAGGATGGAAGTGTCACAATGCTGTTGCCCTACCTGCTAGATCTATGACTCTCTGCCCTTTTGAAAATAGAAGACCCTCCACTAAGAAAGCTTGAAAGGGTCTGATGAAAATTGATGGAAAGACTTGAGGGGATAGTGAGAGCTGTTGAGACAGTGCAATGGTTGAAGGGATTAGTGCTGCTTGTCTTCATCCCTGTTTATCAGTCTGCACAGTTTTGCCCTGTCAAGATCACTGCCTCTTCCTTTAACAGTAATGCCCCCTTCCTGTTTATCTAACTGAGTAGTGATCCTTCTAGAAATCTATGGACAGTCTGGGTACTGGGGATGTGAAGTTGCTTTATACATATTAACATTTTGCCCTTCTCCCCCAGGTTCTTGAAGCTCTCCTGCAAAGGTAGGGCAAACATCAGCAGCTTATCTGGTAAACAGACATTCAAAAGCTGTTGCTTTACAGCCTTATGAAGAAGTTGGCACCTGCACTGCGCATGTAATCGTATAACTGTCCCTGATGCTGCTCCCCTAGTGCTGGTATCCACAGCATCACAATCAAACTTTGTGAAATGCTGGTCCAGTCTGACAGATGTGTGTAAGCATAACAGTTCTGTTTAAATTCCCCCATCTGGTTCCCAAGTGTCCCACTAGTAATGGATCATGTGTGTCTGACAGTTTTTAATTTTAATTTTCTCTGTTTACTGTATGAGTGAATTGGTCATTCCCGAACCCTTTATAGTCACAACTTGGGTCATAAATGCAACATACATATGGAAAATTTAGTGTAGCCAACCAAACAGCATACTTCACCTGGATAGCTGTTTAAAGCTTCTTCTGTTTCTTCCCTAGGCTTCTGTTATTTAACTGTATATATTTTTTCAGTGTTTTGCCTATTTTAAACAATTGTGGGTGCATCCGGTTTATTTTTGTTACTCTAAATTACTGGAAGCCATATTATGTACCAAAGACAAATCTGCTTTTTATTGAACAGCTGCAGGGTTCTTCCCAGCTGGAGTTTTCTCTTCTCCTTTTCTAGCTTATTTTCTGTTACTTTCATCAAATGTCTTATTTGCTGGCACCCAGGCAGTGTAATTACTAGCTATTAAATGAATGATATGTAATTCAATAACCTTGACTGGATTTTTTTCACAACTGCAGTTTTCATACAGGGAGAGCTCTAATCAACATGCTGATAAGTGTGCAACTATATGGGAAGTTTTCTTGCATTAGTTATATTACTACACCAAATGTTTCGCTTCATGACGATGTGTCAAAGGGAGACAAAGTCTTCCTTACCTGTATTACAGCCCACAGGGGACAGCAACTGATCTGTATAAGAGAAAGCTTCTTCCCTCAGTTCAGAGACTGATGACAACTCTATGGAAGGTGCCTTTTCCTCTTCTGCTGCATGGTCACATACAAAATAAAGGGCTAGGAGGCCTTTTTTAAGGAAAAGACTGCTCCTTGTCAAGCTGTTAAGTATGTTTTCGCAAAATATCTGCCCAACAAATATCGACTGGCAACTGGACCTTACAAGATCAGGCAACCAGCAGAAGGGTGGCTAGAGAGAAGAAAGTCAAACTGGGAGCAGAGCTGTTCAGGTAAAATTGATAAAAAATCCTGGGAAGAACAGGCCCTGAAGCAGATGCACTACTTGCAGCTCAGCTGCAGATGGAGAGGATCTGCAGCAACATCTGTGAATGCCTGGAAATCAGCACATGGTATGGCATAGTTAAACATAAGAAGCTTTCTAGCACCTAAGAATGGGAGGCCTGATGTCTGCTGCTACTGGGTTCAGCAGAGGTACAGCAAAGACGCAAGCAAATTTGCAAGTCTCTGTGTTCACTTACAAAGACTTCTGAAGTGTTTTAGCGATGTTTCAACTGAATCCAGAACCGTCCAAGCTAAGCGAAGACTATTTCCTTGATTTACTGCAGTTGTACTTGCTTTATATAGTGATCACTACTGTTTTAGAGCATTAAAAAAAAACATTTATTTAATGTTGTGTACATACAATCATTTCTCTGTTTGTTGTCTTTTCTAATTCTGTTTGCCTCCAAATCACCTTGCAGAAGGGTGCATTAGCCAGGGACTTAGTTGTTTGGCGGTAGTTGTTTAATCTGCATTTGAGAACGGCTTTTGCAGTGCTTTTACATTAAGAAACTCCAGTATCATCCATCTTGTGACAGAAGGTGTTTACTTGGTCTCTGAGTTGGGAAGCACTCCAGGGAGCTGAAAGTGTAGTTGTTTATTGTCTACAGAGATTCAGTTTTCAAGTTTTTTTTCTCTGCTATAAATCAGGATGGAGCTGCCCATCGTGCAGTGTTAGTTAGCAGTGCCCTGTATAGTAAACTCCTAGACAGTAAAATTGTGTGATAAAGTTAGAATTAGGTCCGAAACCTGTTGAACAAACTACATCCTATTAAGTGACAGTTTGTCAAAATTCAAGGCTATCCCTAACCCTGGAACCACAGCTATCTATGCAGTATTATTCACAGAGTCTCTATATAAATATGTGAATGGCTGCATACAGGCTGCCATACCTACCAGAAGTAAACACAAAACAAACCCCAATGGTAGAATGGTCACCTAAACAGGGTATATAAGAAAAGAAGAAAATTCATGGCCAAAATCAGAGAGAACAACTCCCTTAAAGGAAAGTGCTCTCTTATACAACTAAATAACAAAAATAAGAGGTCTAATTACAATCACAAAGCCTTCTTCAGCTATGTCTGGAACTTTAAAGGGAACACACAGCAGTGTGCTGAACACATGAACAGTTCCACTCTCACTAAACAGGGTGACGACATTAAATCTATTGGTTGATGAATTCACTTCAAACGTCACTCCCCCCCAGCTTCACCAGATGAAATCCCCTCCAACATACTACCTCCAACTATTAGCAGGGACCAGGTGCTGACAGCACTCACTAAACCCAAAAAATACCAACACCACCAGTCCTAACCATACTTCTCAACTGTCCCGTTTTTCGCAGAATGTCCAGATTTTTGCGTCATATTTTCAGTCTATGCCTCACAAAATTTGTGATTTTGGGGGGATTTTTGAGGCAAATCAGTGAGGACTGAATTCACTAAATAATAACAGGCATTTGACTTTTAGACTTCATATCCCTCATGCATGCATGATAACACAATTCCTTTTATTCTAGCAACTTTCTAGGTTTATGAGAGCAATATTTAAAATTTGTCTCTATCTTTGGGACTTCGTCTCCCCATTATTTTTGGCTTTGCTTAGATTTTTTTGTGCTAAGAGGTTGAGAGGTATGGTCCAAATGTTATCCCTAGTTGCCTTCTGAACAGTGTAAAACACAGCCTATCAGGACCACTTGGGCATTCTTCAACTACAGCATTGAAACAGGCTAGGTTCCAAGTGAATGGAGGACTGCAACAGTCATTTCTCTCCAGAAGGGTGGACCATCAACCGACCCAGGGAACTACAAATGCATCTGTCTAACAAGTCTACTTGGAATTATCATGGAAATGATCAACAAGGACACTGGTAACCTAAAGACATTGGTCCCACCCTAATTTGGCCTTAAGGGAGGACCATGTGTACTTAACATTGCAGACTTTTTCAACGGGGTCACCAAGGCAATGGATAAAGGTAATACTGTGCATACTGCATATCTTGACATAGCCAAGACATTCGATACAATAACCCCACTCAGGCATTGTTGACAACCTCTTTGAGCTAGTCATAAATCCCTACATAATTCATGGATTTCCAGCTGGCTCACAAACAGGAGCCAAGAAGTCAGGCTTGATGAGACCACCACCAAGAGACTGGTCACCAACGGAGTACCACAGAGTTCTGTTTTGGGCCTGCTGCTGTTTGGCATCTACTTCTCAGAAGTCAGAACAAATGTTCAAGGACTCTGGCTCACCACGTTCGCAGATGACTGAATATTGGGAGCTATTACAGAGTCCCACTAAGACACCAAAATCTTGCAAAAAGATTTAATATAGACAAATGACTGCTGCCAAAGCCACGGCCTAAAACTCAATGCTAAAAATGTATTATAATGCCCTTTGGGGAAATGGTCAACCCAAAGTGATTACTCCACCGAAAAAACACTCCTATGAGTTCACCCAGTAGTAAGGAATCTGGGAACATACGTAGACAGCAATCTAGCCTTTGACCAACAGTAGCTAAGACAGTAAGAAAATCTTTCTATGTTGCCCAACTTATAGGTAAGGGTATGGCATTTAGGTCCAAGGAAGATATAGTATCCACTTTACTCAGCCCTCATCAGACCTCTCATTGCATACAATGTCCTCTTTGGCATGCATCTAACCAGACACTAGCAACAGTTGACAGGCTCACAGAGTTTTCCCACAAGAAGAATTCAGGGCATGCATACCCTAGCCTACAGTGATCATCTACAGACTTTGTCTCTATATATAGTTTCCTACAGGCTACTGAGAGGGGATCTTTGCCTGGCTTACAGCCTTCCTTAGACCCAGCCCTGATGGATTTGTTGCACATGCACAAAACAAATAGGACCAGAAACACTTGATCTAGGGATCTGAACTTCGCTTATGACAAACAGAACATGCTGGAGAGACAGATAAATATCCCAAAGGATCCCTGCATTATGGAATAGGCTCCCCATCCATAACACAGTTAATCGCTGACCCTATTCAATGAAACCTTGACAACTGGGTGGGACATCAAATTTATCACTGGTCTGGCTCCCATGTCCCTTATGTTCAGACGCCATCAATAAGAAAAATATTATCTTCTTAACAAACACTCCCCACCCACAAATCCTTAGTCATGCCCCCTCTAACAGGCCACTCCCAATGTACATGCCCATGACACTCGGGACACAAATGGTTTGGGGTGCATGGCTAGGCTTGTACGTGCCCTAGTGGTTGTTAGACTAATAACAACCTATGAATCCCAGGTCACAAACTGATGAAATGAGGCCTCACTGGACCTTGCAGCTCTAGATGACACAGTCACAACAGCCTCATGAGCTCTGCCGGCTTCCTTACCAGTCAAGCATTTTTTTTAACTCCACCATTGACAGCTTATGTGCTTTCTTTAGGGACTTTTTTCCAAGAGGAAGTCTAAGCTGAAGAAACCCCGAGGAGTGAAACAGTGGTGACTACAAGCTTGTGCTCCAAAACTGCCTTAAGATTTTTAGCTGCAAAACCTGGGTTGTGCCTACGAATGATCTATTGTGATTAGTGTACTACCCCCAGTAATCAAACTACATAAAGCTCTACTAAGAAGTATTTTCTGATGAAAGCCTTAACAGTCCTCACAGCCTAACAATCACATCATGTTTTTTCAAGCAAGAAAAACAAACACTCTAAATGGTAGACAAATGATGGAAATTGCCAGCAGGATAAATCAAAGAACGTTAAGATAAATAAAATGTAAATAAATAAAAAATACAATAAGACATAATGAACAAAACTAAAATAACAAATAATTTAATGTGAGAATAAGTTTTAACCCATTAGAACTATACCATATCAAAAGAACCACTTTCAACATTCAGCATATATTAATTATATTTTGTACACTTTGTTCCTCTGGCTCAAGAAATCATTTACATCAATTTAATTGAATTTAATCAGATACCTTAACTAAAAATGCACTGCAGCTAATGACAATAGGATCAACAGTCTAAAATCTGCTTCCCCGTTCCTGGTCACCATTAAATTTAACTGGAAGATGATTCTGAGCACTGTAGATGCAAGCACTGATTTTCTGGTAGATGCTCTGCATCTAGACGAGATTGCTGGGGAAAAGGAGGACTTTTGCATGAGACAGCAATTACTGGCTTACTTTTTACCTGACTGACTTAGAATACATTATTGACATGGACCCTGTATAAGTGAATAACCACACTGATGCAGAATCTGAATTAATAACTACTCAAAGAAAGAGACTCAGCAAAGATGTTCTGGTGTATTATTAGAAACACAGCAGATTTTCCAATATGCTCAACAGTTAAAAAATTAAAATGCTGACCAGTATCTGCTTTGTCAGACTTGAGGCTAGCCCCAAAATGCAAACCCAGATTTTGTAATCTTCAGCTGGTACGACCTCACCTCTTAAGCAGCACTAATCAGAGCTGCTCTATGGCATAAAGTGAAGGGGGGATGACCCTGGTTAGATTATCAACCAGGCACTACAGTGTCTGGCTAAGGATGTTTGGGAGTGAGTATTACCCATCAGATCTCCCATTCTGGAGTAAAGAAGTTAGTACAAGTCCTGCTGTTACAGTGCCACCTTTGAAAAGAACTCAATATCTACTCTATGCATGACACAGAGATTTGCGGGAGCAAGTCTAGCCATGGAGAGTACTGCATTCTAGTTGAACATTTCAGATGGGCAGTAGCAGCAGCATGCAATAGCACACGTTCAGACTAAGCTCAGCACAGTCACTAGAGCACAGCACCTGCTAGCCACCACAGGAAGACAGATAAAAAGCTTATACAAAAATGTCCTAATCACCACTTGAGGATAGTAGTTCTCACAGAATTATACTCTTCTCTCTCCCCTAGTGTCCCCCCGCATGCCTGGACATGGGGAAGAAAACCTAAACCTGTACAGAACGAAAACTCATAGGTCATGCATGACAGGAGAGAACTTGCTGTAAAAAAAAAAATGCAAAGAAATAACACAACTTTGAATAAATCTGGGCATAAAACAGAGAAAGCGTCCATGGAGAGAAACAGCATTCAAGCAATGGAAAAAAAATACCCATGATGATACCACATAAAAACACCTTCTGGAGAAGGACTAACTGACACCAGTGATACAACAAATAATCTTTACAGGCAGACCCCCCACTGTCAAATTACTTACTATGTACAGGGTGGTTCTACCTGGTGAAGATGAATTATTTTCTGTAAGCTTCTTGATGAAATACTCCAAAAGATAATAAACAGTTTACTGTTGCTAACTCGGCTTACATGGAGGACAGATTAAGCTTGAAGAAAAAAGGATTATTTTAATATCTTCTCAAAAGGAAACAGTCATTTTGGCAATGCTTTTAGGCTAACCTGTGAGGTGATTCTCCCTGCGTTTTTCATCAGTTCAATCTCTGCTTCTGATTTGAAAAGTCGGAGGTTCTGCACAAGGTGTCGGACAGCTCGAATTTTGTTCTTGTACTGAGATCTACTTTCTAGAAGGGGCTTCAGATAGTCACAATGCAACTGAGGATGTGTAGGTTTGGTAGCATCGTACCAAATGGTTATTCCTTCATCTTAAGAAAAACAAAAGGTAAATTGAGTGCTGCTTAGTAAAACTTCAGAGAGATACTGTTAACATAAACAATGGCAGTTCTTGCGGTGGTATACAAATACATGAAAAATTATCCAAAAAGAGATACAAAATGCAATGTTTTCATAAAGCAGATCTCAATAAATTGTATTTCTTAAAACAAAACTGAGCAAAAAAAGGAGAAATGACAAAAAAAAAAAAAAATCACAAAGTTAAAGTTTTTTATGCGCAAGTAAAGGTTTTCCAAAATAATTGTAATGTTTTATGGAGGTATTCACAGACCCCTATATCTCAAACACATAAATGTCATCAATAGATGTATTTTTAATGAATGCTTCAGAAGTGGCCACTGCTGTCATAGAATGTGCTGTAGGTATAGGAGGTCAGGCCTTACTACGGTCATAGATAGGTACTACCGTATCATCCCAAGGGTCTAAGTAAGCTTAGCCAACAAGGTCCCTGGCTTTCGCCACCCAAGAAAGTTAATTTATTGTGCCCCTGTTGAGTAGAGCCACAGAAGTGATCCCTGGGGTGTATTTCCTATTTCCCATCCACTCATCAAGATTTTTCTTGAAGAATGCTAATGAGGAACTTAGCTTTACATAGATGAGTAAGCTTGTTCCAGAGTATAGGAAGTCTCTGGGACAGAAATCTATCCCTACAACATGTCCTGTTTATTTTGGTGACCAGGTTTAGGTCCCTAGAGCGTGTAGCTCAGAGGGAATTGGGATTTTTTAGGTGTAGCATGTCCAACAGCTCTGGGTTTAACATAGCTTTATATGTTAGGCAGAGATCTCCTCGGAGTAGGTGATATGCGGCAGAGTAAAGATGGAGTTTTTTGAGACGGTCAGTGTAGGGCATCTGTTTGAGGCCAGTAATCCTCTTTGTAAGGTGATTCTGTGGCCTTTCCAGCTGCTGCAGATGTCTTGTGAGGTACATTCCAAAAGGGGCATTGTACTCTATAATGGGTCTAATGAGTGCCGAGTAGAGGGGAACAATGACCTCTTTTTTTCCCGGATGAGAACCCTTTTGTGATGAGGTGCACCACATAGAAGGATTTTCTGACTACTGTGGCAATGTGATTATCAAAGGAGAGACTACTGTCCACCTGGGTCCCAAGGTCTCTTATCACGCATTCAGCATTAAGTAGACTGTCGTTTATGTGGTAGTTCATGGGTACAGAGGTTTTAACAAAGGGGATGACAATGCACTTTTTGGCACTGAGCTTGAGGCCATGCCTCTGACACCAGGCATCTGTCTCAATGAGGCCCTTCTGTAGGATGTCCACATCATTTGGGGACCCTTCTGTAGGATGTCCACATCATTTGGGAACTCAACTATGGCTCCTAGTTTGCAGTCATCTGCGAACTTTGTTAGCCAGAGGCCTTCTGTGTTAGCCTGTACTTCAGAGAAGTAGATACCAAACAGGAGAGGTCCCAGGACTGAACCCTGTGGTACTCCACTTGTCACTAGTTTGAAGTCAGATTTGGAGTCTGCAATTTTTACAGTGTGGGTTCTGTTAGAGAGACAGTTGGCACCCCATCTTGTGATGTAGGGATTTATACCTAGTTTAGTGAGTTTAGCTGTAATTCCAGAATGAGGGATGGTGTTGTAAAAGCCTTAGCGAGGTCAAGACAGTCAGTGTGAACCACCCTACCCTCATCTACGGCTTTGGTGACTGCCTCAAAGAAGTCGATCAGGTTCAGGAGGCATGATCTGCCTTTCACAAACACGAACTGGGTGGGGTCCAGAGTTTGGAGGTTAGCAATGTCTTTATTTATGAGTTCCATGATGATATGTTCCATGGCCTTGCAGACCAGGCTCGTCAGGCTAATAGGGCGATAGTTCCCGGGGATCAGTGGTGGCTCCTCCTTTGTGGAGTGGGATAACTGTTGCAGTGCGCCATTCAGTGGGCACAAAGCCTGACGTGAGATTATGACTGAACATGGTGCTTAGGGTGGAGCCAAGTTTGTTCTGAAGTTCGTGTAAAATGCAGCCTGGGATGTTGTCCGGTCCCATGGATTTTGTGTTTTTGGTTTTAGAGAGTGCAGCTTTTACCTGTATAGATGTGTTTACAGGGACTCTGCATTCTTCCTGTATAGATATGGGCCCTTTAGGGGGTGAGAGGTGGGTAAAGTTAGCACTGAGCCTATCTGCCAGGATGTTGGCAATATCAGTTGGTTCTGTAATTTTCACACCATTGTGCTGTAACTCAGAGCAGATCTGGGTGTTGCCATTGAGATTCTTGACATAGATATAGAATGCTTTGTGGTTGCCCTTAGAATAAGTGGTGATTTTGTTTTCATAGCTAGCTTTGGAGGATCTTACAAGAGATCTCAGCTTCTTACATAGGCTGACCAGGGAGCTCCATCCACTCATGGGATTTTACTCCCTTTTGCAACAGTTTCTTCCTTCTGTTGTAGAGTTTGTTTATGGCAGGGGACCACCAGATTGGCTTCCTTTTTCTGGAGGATAGTGTCTTGGTTCTGTTTGGGATAGCACAATCCATGCACTCGTGTAAGTGCTTATACAGTGTATTTGTGTAGGATTCAGTATTCGTAACTGTATTGTCCATCTGCATAGGTGTCATGAAGTTCACCACTTCTGTCTTAATAAGCATGAAGTTGGCTTTGGAGAAATTTTTTATTGTGATTTCCTTAATGGTGGGTGGGGGCGGGATGCGGATATCTAGGGTGATTAGCTTATGGTCGGATCTGACCAATGAGGAGTTGATTTCAGGTGTGGAAATGTCACTCATGTTGGTAATGACTCGGTCTAGGATATTGTTGCCCCTGGTGGGGTGTGGATAAGTTGATCCAGGGCATTGGAATTTATTAACTCCAGAAAGCGTTGAGCGAAGGAGTTGGTACATGAGTAGTTTTCCCAGTTAATGGTGGGGTAGTTGAAATCACTTATTATTAGGGTGTTTGGTTTAACCCTAATATTTTCCAGTATATAAAGAAAAGAAGAATGGGAATCCGGGACCATGGTAGGGGATCTGTAGCAAGCTATAATTTGGATTGCAGTTTTGTCCAGAGTTAGTTGCACTTGGATAACCTTGGATGCATTATGCTGCACAATTAGCCAGGAGGTGTGGATATCCTTAATGAATATGGACACACCTCTGCCTTTGGTGTACTGGTCCACGTTAGATGGACTATATTTAATATAGCAAAATTTACTGCAATCTGAAAGACATCTAGACAGTGCAATGGCATCTTCTTTTTCAGCCCAGCTTGTTAAGGGTATATGAGATAACTCGCAGTATTTATTATTAACTTTGTTTCTGTCTAAGGAGAAACACTGTGCATATCCAAAAAGTGCTCTGCTCGAGTACACTGGTTTGGGAAGAATAATGGCAATATCAACTGACTGGTTTAAATTTGATTTAGTGGCTACTTCTGGCAAAAATGTCAGGCTTATGCTCAAGAGCACTCTATCTTTATGGAAGATCCGATAAGAAAGCATGACACATAAAGCCTATACTTCAGGCAATCTTTTTTGTGGAAGTGACAGCAACTACACAAAAGAAATTTTAGTTCTGCCTTAGTTACTGGCTCAAGCAGACATAATGTTAATTTTTCAAGAATGAAATACAAATCCCACAGAGGGTACTAGATCCTTAAATGGTGGCCTGACATGGAATGTACCCAAACTCTGAGTGAAGCTACAGATGAGTTATGAAACCCATGATGAAAGCTTGAAATTGCTGACAGATGGACTTCAACATAAGAATAGCAGTGTCCTGTATCAAAATTATGAGAAAGGCAGTCCAGAATTGGGAAGAAAAGGGATCAAGTTCCCTAGAAGTTGCTCAAATAGAATAATGCATCCATTTACTTTTATGTGTTTTCTAGTGTTGGGTCTGGGAGTAGAAATAAGGCAACCTTTGGCGTGTATGTGGCATATCTTATCATCACTGAAACTCAAGCAACCATGCAGTTAATTAGAGGGTGGAAGGCCCAGATGAGATATATGACGGGGACTAAACAAAACAGTTCTGAACAGCTTCAGTCTGACAGGATCCTCCAAAACATGAGGTCAAAACAGAGGGAACCATATTTGTCAAGGCTAAAATGGGCTATGACGATAACCCTGAACTTGTTTTGTTTGGCTTTATGAAGAATCCTGTGAATAAGGAGAAATTAAGGAGAGGAAAGAGGAGTCCTGGGAGCCACTGCTGTTTCTCTGGGATGCTTCCTCAGAAGAGAGATTAGGGAGTAGAAACTGCTATATTTAGCTGCTGTTGGGGAGGCACAAAGGCTGAGGTGCGTCTTCGCTCAGTAATTAAGTATTTTCACACATCTGACAAGCTGCGGGGCCACTTGTGTGACATCAGCAGACAATAGCGGACCATGTCAGCCAGTGAACTAACTTACCAAGAATACGGGTCATCAGACAGCAAACAGAAGAGACAGCCCATTACCACATTCCCATGGCTTCTCAACATACAAGGATAAGGCATCAGCTGTGACAGTCACTAAACGAAAAAGGAGACAGATCAGGCTGCCCAGAGTAAGGCTGGGGAAGTGGAGTCACCAACTGAGAGATCTTGCAAGTTCTGAGCAACCACATATGAATTTCAAGAAGATATATGCATTGAAACTTAAGAATCCATTTTAAAACTCATGGGACACCTGTCATGATGTATAAGATATATGGTAGCAGCAGATACCTCTGGAGTACTTCGGTATAAACCTGCTGACTGTGTGCTGAGCTAAAGGATATGTAGCAATCAGTCCTGAATGGAAGGAATACATTCCTAAGGAAAGCTGGCCTTGCAAAGAACAGTGTCTAGTGTACAGCCCATAAAGTTAAGGGTCTGCAAAAGCTGCATCTGAAACTGCAGTGTTCATCATGATTACTAAAAACTGGAGCAGTTGAAGGACAGACTCTTTTGCGGGCATCAATCTCTCCAACACTGGAGTAACTAGGAGCCAGTCATCTAAATGTCGTTTTCACGACCTGGAGCTTCTGGTTTGTTCCATCAAAGTTACGCATTTGGTAAACACTCGGAGTTGAGAGGAAGAATGTCAGAACCTGAAACTGAAAAAGAAAATGACTGGATGCTACCTAAAAGCACTAAAAGCAAAAAAAAAATCTTTCTTAACTTCTTAGAGATTTTTATATGCATAAGGTGGCCAAGAGGTCCATTCTCCTTCTGATGGGCAAGGAAGAATTAATCATAACATGACCATCTGGAATATTTCTTTGTTGAACAATGGATGTAGGCTGCTGAGATCTAAGATGGCCTGAGGTCCATGATCTTACCAGAAACTAAAAGATCCTGGAGGTATATCTGGATGGAAGTATAAGTTTCTGTCGCAACAATTAATTGATCCTACAGTGATCAAAACCTAACAGACTACAACCAAAACTTAAATCCACAAAGGACTGAAGAAAAAAAAAAATGTTTCCCCTGCACCCCCTACACCCCCTTGCCAATTGTATACATTAACTCTGAGATTGCACTATAGTGAGGAAAACGGCACATTCCCTGATCCCTACTGTACTAAGATCTTGTACGGACAAAGCCAGTAAATTACAATCAGCTGATATTCGATCAGCTGAACTCGTCCATGACTTTCCATTTCAATGGAAAGTTGTGCTCAATCTATCTTCTTTCCTCTTTGGTGGGATTGCCTGAGTATCCTTCTTTTGTCCGAGGTTTAAGACATCTTATTTGACTGCAGACTTCTGAGGGGATGGGACATCAGGAAAAGGAAGGGAGTGTGGACTGAGCTGCATATGAAATGGACAATGTAGCTTTGGGATATAATTGTCCTTATCAATCTGTCTTGCATAATGACCATCTACATGGACGTAAATATAAACAAACAGCTCCAGACTGCCTCCAGAGTGAGACAGTCTGGCAAGTCTTCAGGGAGCCTGATGTTACCCCACAAAGGAGATCCCTTTGCTTCAGTTGAAATAACCAGTTTGCCCTGACAATATCTTTCCCTGAGTGTACATCCACTCTGGAAATTAGCACCACAACAACAATGGTTCTTTCTAGACTGCAGTTTCTTATTCTGTTGTTGGCCATGCTTGGACCAATATTAAACAGGACTTGGAAGTGTTGTGGAGTTTTAAATTTGACACTATCAGCCATAAATGTTTGCCCTTCTCTTTCTCTAGTCTTTGTCTAATCTCCAGCTTGTCTTTTACTTGTGGAACAATCAAGTTAGTTAAATTAGAATGGCATTCGGGAGGATGTCTTGATATTCTCAGCAAAATTTCTTGGGTATGTGTAGGTGTGGCAGCAATAAAACAAGCCTTGTGTTTGCTGTCCTGCCCAGACTATCTGCAGCAGTATGTGTCAATTTCATGGTGAGGATGGAAACAGTGATAATGTCACTACCTGACAAGATATCTGTTTTTTCAATTTATTACTGACAATTGCTTCAGCATCTTGGGCATAGGATGTGCAAGGACACTCTAGAATCTCTGCTTGGCTGAACTCTCTTTCACAGCTGTTACCACAACATAATTTATAATGGGGGTCTAAATACAACTTCCAGCCTGAGGTCAGAGAAGTGTAAATGGTGTCCTAGTAACTGGAGCAACCACACTGGACTCTCTCTGTGCTTCCTGGATGACAAGGGAAACCATCTTGTTTACCTAGGGAGCCACCGGGAAGTTAACAGATGAGAGAAAGGCCTCCTATAATAACTCCTACAGACGTGAAGAGTATGATAGGCCATACAAGTTGTCCAGCCTTCCTCTGCATCATCTCCATGACCTCCCCAAACTTGAAAAGGATATTCTAGATGAGAATCTCCTACATTTCCATTATTACCATCTGGCACTGGTAACACCAAAGGGGAGTTGATGCATTTACTCTTACACAACCTCTATTCCAGTGTCCTTGGTGGGGAAGATTCTAATGATGACAAGGAAGATGATGAAGCACAGCTGAACCTTCATGATTGTTTTGACACTGGACATTCAATGCTCTGCCTTATTGTTGTAAAGATCTGTTTCTCAGTTCGAGGCTGGTATTATTGCAGGTGCTGAGGAAAGCCCATGCAACATAGTGTGCAGCACAGGTTGTGATGTCAAAATCAAGAAGGTACTTGGCCTCATATGGCATTGATGCTAAAGGACCACTTCCAGCAATGATACCAAAAGTGTAGTATCATCAACCAGCCGGTAAACATGAATTGTCAAAGCTAAGAGGTATGTCATACCCAAGATCAACATGAAAGTCATAAGAACAGAGGGCTACAATGCTGCGATGTCCAGTGCTTGAAACATAGCCAAAGGTATCAGTTCTGACACTTAACCCAATCCTTAAACCCAGACACAGAAGCTCAACCAGACTTTGCAACATCAGCACCATTACCCGCAGATGGCAGGACTGATATGGAGAGGTATATCCATGTAGACTCCAGCAGCTGCAAGCTGCTAACTGGCCTACTCTGGAGAGGTGCCGAGGCCACAGCAAATTAGGAGGTTGAAGAAAAGTAAACCTCTGGGACAGAGCTGGTGGATAATCTCAGGCTGAACAATTGTACAAGTGGACCCACCAGTAGATGGTTAGTGCTGTTCAGCAGGCAGCCTGATATGGTTATCAAGTGCCACAAGGAATTTATTTTTTTCTTGTTTCAGGGAGTACTTCTTACAAGTGTTCTTCTGTGATGACAGGGGTTTTGAGAACCTTGGACATATGCAGATTTTGTATATTTTTCTCTGGGGTGAAATTTGTACTAAATTTGTTTGGTAATATATGTGCGATAATTACTGGATCAGAGTAGGTAGTGAAATTATAAAAAAAAAAAAAAGTTAACTGCATTATTGGGGTATTATTTTGTAACTTCCTGACAAAAAAAAAAATTGTAATTATCCTTAGCTTCTGAAGCCAGCTTAAATTCATAGGAAGCCCTTGTTTTCTTGATGGCATTTATTAGCACCTTGGATAAACATTTGATGTTGACCTTGATTTATGGATCTTTGGTTTTGCTATATAGTCTAATGATTTTTTTTATTTGGACTTCCAAGATGGCTACACACTAAGTAACACCTTATTTTTAGCTCTCCTAGTGTGAAAAGAGAAACTCAGCAAAGAAAGTCAGTAGACTCGTGTTTATGGGTAATTTTCAGTAAAGGGCTAGTAAGTACACTGCCTGGATGCCAGAAATAAAGAAATACAGAAAACCTGGAAAAAATCAGCTATATAAAGTGAGGAAGAAACACTGACTGGGGAAAGTTCTGCAGCTATTTAGCAAAAGGCAATGCAACCTTCAGACGTGACTTCCAATAACCTACAGGAAAAAATAAAACAACTGCATACAGACCTGGTTAAAATAAACAAAACACTGATGAAGTATATCAACACAAACAACAAGAGGCTGGAAAAACTGGAAGGAGCTTTAAACAGATATTTAGATGAGATGATAAAGCTGCAAAAATAAGTGACTGAAATGAAGAATAAGAGACTGCTCAGGGAAGAGATGTTTCAGAAAAAAGAATCTGAGGACAAATCACATAGAGAAAACCTGAGATTTTCATCTATACCAGAGAAGCTGGAAGGAACAGGTTTGCATTAACTTTATGAAAGCACAAATAAGCAGCCGGACTGGTATTCCACAGCAGGAGTTGTTAGTTGAAAAGGCACATTGTGTGTATGCTCCGAACCTGGCAATAAGAAAGCAACCTAGACCTTTAATAGTAAAGATGCAATCCTGCCAGCAGGAGCTGATTCTAACAAAACTGTGGCAGGACACAGTACTAAAAGTGTGAGCTGGCAGACTGTTTGTGGAGAATGATTACTCACTGCACTCCAGACAGAACAGGAGCAAGTTTATTCCACTATTCAGGGAATGTCGAGATGGAGGTGTGAGATTCAAACTGCTGTACCCAGCTGTCTTCAAGGTATTCTTCCCTGGAGGGACAAATCATTTTTGATCAAGTACACGCTAAGGAGGAAATACAAAAGTTTGCCAACAGAAAGTAAGCTGTGAAACAGAAGGAAATACTGCTTCCTCTTCTTCTGGTAATAAAGACCACAGAGAAACTGTGCCTGTGAAATCATTTAAAATTTTTCAACGGAAAAAGTTGGGACAGAAGGAAGGGAGCATGAGAGTTGAATAGAAGAATCGAGAGTATGTTGGAAATGAAGTAGAGACAAGATTTTGGAGATGAACAGTGATAAAACCAGTAACTTAATATGGGATTACAATGCAATAATTATATTTGTGAAAAAATGACAGAACAAGAAAATTTGAAAATATTGGACTTTTTTAGAACCTGTTGTACTTGTGGAGGACTCTAAAGCAATATGCCCTACTTCATGTCATTAATGTTTGGAAAAGTGCTTTGGGGAGGGAGAAAGTTAACTAAGCAAAGATTTTTTTCTTAAATAGTACCAATTTTGTGGCATGTGGTTTTCTTTACATGCTATAAAGTTTTTTTTCCAGGTATTTTTAAGCATAAGCATTATAGATAGGCTCACCAGCTTAAATATAAACCCCTATGTCACTAGATGGGTTGCAAACTGGCTGAAGGACAAAACCCACATGGTTAGAATTGCTGGAGCCATGTCAGACTCCAAACCAGTTACAAGTGGCGTCCCACAAGGCTCAGTCCTGGGACCTCTCTTGTTCAGTATATATTTCTCGGAGGTACAGGCCAACACGGAAGGACTGTTGCTGACCAAGTTCGCAGATGACTGCAAACTGGGCGCCATAGTCGACTCTCCAGCCGACACAAGCATCCTCCAAAAGGGCCTTATAGAAACAGACAACTGGTGCCAGAGCCATGGCCTCAAGCTAAATGCCAAAAAGTGTATAGTCATCCCCTTTGGCAAAAACAAAGTGCCCACAAATTACCACATAGGTGGTAATCCATTAAGTACAGAAGAAGTAATTAGGGACCTGGGGACCCAAGTTGATAGCAATCTCTCATTTGACAACCACGTGGCCAAAGTGGTTAGAAAAACATTTTATATAGCCCACCTAATCATGAAGGGATTCACATCTAGATCAGGGGAGGTCATCGTGCCTCTTTACTCATCCCTCATCAGGCCCATAATTGAGTACAATGCCCCTTTTGGGATGTACCTTACCAGACACCTGCAGCAACTGGAAAGACCCCAAAAGTACCTCACCAAGAGGATCAAAGGGCTCAAACAGATGCCATATGCTGTCCGGTTAAAGAAACTCCAGCTCTACTCAGTGGCATACCGCCTGTTCAGAGGCGATCTGTGCCTGACATATAAAGCCATGTCCAACCCGGAATTAATGGACATGCTGCACCTCAGAAAATCCAAATCCTATTGAGCTACACGCTCGAGAGACTTGAACCTCAGTACTGAAATAAATAGGACATGCTGGAGGGACAGATTCATAACCCAGAGGCTCCCTTCACTCTGGAATAAAATCCCAGTCCAGGTTAGGCAGAGTCCCTCATTGACTCTCTTCAAGAGGAATCTTGATGAGTGGATGGGAGATCGTAGGGTTACCCCGGGTATGACTTCTGTGTCACTGTTAGACAGAGGCACAGTATACTAACCTCAAAAAAAGGGCATAGCAAAATTAATTTAAAATGGGTGGCGAAAGCCAAACACATTCTGGCTAGGCTTATAAATGCCCTAGGGCAGATAGCCTAGTATGAACCTATGAACCTATAATGGGGACTGTAAACTGGTGTTGCTGTTCTTTTTTTTTCTTTTCTCTCTCCTTTCTTCTCTCTTTCTTCTTGTTCAGTTTTGAGAAATGAAGGTACCAAAATGTAAAAAAAAGCCTGGTTAAAAAGTATGACAAAAGAAAAAAATAATGTGCTTTTTTCATTCTTGCATGGAGGAATGACTGGATTAAAGACCTCAGATTGGTTTTAAGGGAGAGCAAGTAAACAAAAAAAGAACAGTGAATATTATAAGGCTTTTTTTTCCTAGCAAATACATGTATGCTCAATAACAATTTTGCAGCTGCTCTTCATATTTCTACGGAAACAATCAGATAAAGAGAAACTGGCTGCCTGGTTCTCATGTCTCCATGGAGACAATCAGATCGGAGAAACTGGCTATATATAGTCTGTTGGAGAGTGATTGGCTGAGGAAAAAAATAAAAGAAAAGAGAAACTGGCTAGGAGATAATGCTCTTTGAAAGCATTCAGGGGATTTACCAAGGTAGTTAACCTTCTATGAAAACATTCAGGGGTTTTTCCAGCTGGGAGAGCTATAAAGATAAGACCAAACAAATCAGCACTTAGACACACAGGCTGCACCATGTGTCTTACAATGGATATCCTTTCTTTTAAGTTAACCCAAGTCTGTGAGTGTGTCTATCAGTTTGGGACTTTTGTTCCAATTAAGAGGGTAAAACTTCAATATCTGAAGGTGTACATAGTTTTGTGCGTTACTATTAAGTTAATAGGTTTTAGGGTGTGTTTTTTTTTTATGGCTTTCAATACAACAAAATGTTTTATAAGATGCGACATACGCTCAAATGGATACAACAAGAAACAACTGTATAAAAGTTCAACCTGCCAAACAGTGTATACATGTAATACAAAAGCTGGAACTAGACATTTAACAAAAAAGCTGTTATACATAAAATGTGGGAATAATAACTTTAATACAATGATGCTTTCTGTAATACCTTTAAATGTAAATGGCCTCACAGATCAATACAAACAAGAAAGAGTAGTGAACTATATTAAAAATGTAGAGTGCAAATAGCTATGTTACAGGAGATGCACTTAGAAAGAACTGAACACGTGAATTTGATAAAGGAAGGTTTACAGGACAGTTATTCAGTGGAATATGTGGGACAAAAGAAAAGAAGAGTACTTATGTTCATTGCAAGATGAGCTGCAATACTGATAGTTAAAAGATAATAATGGCAGATTTGTAGTCCTAAGGGGCTACTGGCAAGAGAGAATGATTACACTAGCATGTATTTACATTCCACCTAAAACTGTTATAATGGAGCATAAGAAAATTCTGGGAGAAATAAACAGTTTTCATCAAAGAATATTACTTATAGGTGGTGAGTGGAATTTGACTTGCAACAGTGAAGATGTGTCTGGGGGCTCAAAAGGGAAAATATAACAAGGGAGGGTAGATTTTTGAAGAAATTTATAAAAATATTTGGCATGGAAGATGTGAATTCAGTAAGAGGAGTTTGGAGGGAAGTTGCATATTAAACCCCAAGACATAAAAATGGGGCTAGACTAGAAAGAATTTACATTTCACAGGAAGATGTGCATTTAATTGAAGGTCTTGATAATTATCCATTAACTGTTTCAGATCATGTGTCAATAACAGCTAAAATAAAAGCAGAGAGTAATGAAATAAAAATTAGACAATGACACTTTCCCACTTATCTGCTGAAAAGAGAGGGTTTTAAAGAATGGGTAGTGGAGACTATTCAGGAGCTATTAGAGAAGACAGAAATTTCTTCTGAAAATGTAGCTAGAGAGTGGGTTAAAATTAAGGTGGAGTTTAAAAATATGGTGGAAATAAAATAAAGGGGGCTATGAGTAAGAAGTAAGAAGCATTATCTGGAGGGACTGACAAATGTTAAAGTACTGCAGAATGGGGGGAATCTCACAGAACAAGAAGTGGATCAATTGCAGAATGCTAGGCAGAAAATAAGGGATTACCTTGATAATATGTATGAGCTTACAAAGATCACTGTTAAGCAAATGTTTTTTTGATAACTCTAGAGCACAAAAACTTTTAGCACAATGACTCAGGCAACAGAAAGTAGAAAGGGCTGTTGCCAAACTTACGGAACCTATAATACAGAAAGTAACAAGAGATCCTGTAGAGGTATTAGAAATATTTCGGAAATTCTATGAGAGTTTCTATAAAGCAAAGAAATATGAAAAACAAGAAAAGATACAAATGGAAATGTTTATGGAAGAATTAAATATGCCAAGGTTAGAGGTAGATGAGGCCCAATTATTAATGGTTAGGATAGGAGGAGATGAGATACAAATTGTGATGTATAACCAGTCTATAGGAAAGTCCCCAGGAACAGATGGTATTCTTGTGCAAGTTTGGAAGCTAGGATGAAAAAAAAATAATTAAGATCTGGAATGTTTTGTTTAACAGTATCTTAAGAGGAGGAGAATTACTACAGTCCTGGAAGAAAGCAGTGGCAGCTATAACACCTAAAGAGGGTAAAGATCCATCAGATCCAGCTTCACACAGACCCATTCAATACTAATCCATGATTATAAAGTGTTTATGTCTATAATGACTAAAAGAACAGCAAAAGTAATGTAAAAACTGACAGATACAGATCAATGTGGTTTTGTGGAGGGGAGGCAAACATTTGACAACATTAACAGAACAGTGATGATCCAGAAGGAACCAGAATATTATAGCAATAACCCACGCCTGGGTGTGGGTAATGCTAAATTTACCCACGGTTGGCGTGGTACCAAACAAAGCCAACCGTGGGTAAATTTAGCATTACCCACACCCAGAAGTGGGTTATTGCTATATACTATGACATTATTTAAGAAAAAAACTATTACTTTTCTTAAATAATGGCATAGTATAATGCCTGTTTACTGCCCTTCCGCAGATGTCTGGCATCCGCGGCAGTTCTGATGTACTGCGCGCCTGCGCAGTACATCAGAGTTGAGCAAAAGCGGAGAAAGCAAGATCTCCGTTGCTTTTAGTTTTAAGCTATGTTAAATGAGTTTAACATAGCGAGATAGTTTTAAAATAAGCAACGGACCGTTGCTTATTTTAAAACTGTCTCGCTATGTTAAACTCATTTAACATAGCGAAACACTAAAAAAAAGCAACGGAGATCTTGCTTTCTCCGTTGCTTTTTTTTTAAACACTGTCTCGCTATGTTAAATGGGTTTAACATAGCAAGACAGCTTTAAAATAAGCAACGGAGATCTCCGTTGCTTATTTTAAAGCTGTCTCGCTATGTTAAACCCATTTAACATAGCGAGACAGTGTTTTAAAAAACCGAGTTATACTAATGGAAAAAAGTCCAGGTGACCGGACCTTTTTCCATTAGTATAACTCGATTTACAACGGGCATGCTGGCCAATCAGCGTGCACGTTTTGGGGGGATCATGGTATAATAGAAAATACCATTGTTGTTGGTGGGTCTTGAAGCAAAGAAAAAATATTTGATTTTCTTTTTATCGCATTAAGTATGCATGTGGACCACCAGCCTAGTTTATTCTTACTGTTTAATTTCTGTTTAGTTTTGGTAAAGACTGACAGACATACATTTTTCTAGTTAAGCACAGGATTTATTTGTGTAACTATTAGCCTTGTCAACATTTTGGGGGTTACAATTAAACTTACTTCATCATAAAACTGTAGGAAGTTTATACATTTAAAGTCTTGAATACCGTAATATTGACATCTTATGGTTTAGGGATTTTGAAAGAGATGGCCAACTGTGGTCAGACTTGACTGGGGAAAACTATACCAGTGGGACACTGCATATACAAGGACTAGATCAAGAACATTTCGTCTTCTAGTTGGTGGGCTCTTTGCCTATTTGATCCAGGGAACTCTGTTTATGAAATCAAGGATTTTTTTTGTGCATAGCCTATATTTGAGGTGTAGGAAGTTTACTGGTGGAAAGTTAAAGTCTCCAAGGATAATGAAGTCTTTGTGTATTTGGAGTTCATCTAATATATTTAACAAACAGACGTGGTTTTCATGGGGGAAAGAGGATGTCCCATAACATGCTATGATCTGATAACTGTTTTTATTTAGAGAAAGTTGAATCTTAGTAATACTGGTTTGTGGGTCTCTGGGAATTTATCTTGCGATAGTGTGGTCCTTTTACAAATATGGACACTCCACTATAGCTCCCATTAGGTCTATAGGCATGGTAGGAGTAAAATCCCTGGGACAGAGAGAGAGAGAGAGAGAGAGTGTTATTTCTGCACTTTTAAGCCAGGTTTCAGTAACAATATACATGTACACACACATACACACACACACACACACACACACACACACACACACATATATGAATGTGCTCCAATATGAAGAAGGCTTCAAGGTCAGGCAATTATTCACACACTTAGAATTAAGAAGTATCACTTTGATATTGCCCAGTGCTTTATTTGTTATATTTTCAGGCTGGAAGATCCATAAGACGAACTCTTCCTAAAAAAATGTAGAAAAGGCTTTAGTCCTGGAATGAAAGGCGTAAGCTGTCCATCTTGGCAAATCAAGTGGGGCTGTGCAGCAGTTCATCCCATGCTGACACATACTGTATCACTCGCAAAAGACACTTGTTATTTGAACAATTGCTGAAATCAGTCATCTTTTCTATGTATCTTGGCATCATTCTTGGTGACGGGAGAACTCCTGTCAACACCAAAATTTTTCCTGCATTGGTGACATGCATGGATAGCTTCGAAATACCTCTTTGCATAACCCTTAGGGTATTGTGTGCTAGGTCATTTACACCAACATGGATCACCACCACGTTGTAGTTATACTTCTTTGGTTTCAGGGCCTTTGAGAAATTGTTGAGCTTAACACCTGAAACAACTCATAATTGCCCTAATTTTGTCCAGCCTTGTGAGAGTAGAATTTGTGGTCTTATAGGTTCATAGGTTGGTACTAGGCTATCGGCCCTATGGCCTATACAAGCCAAGCCATAACAATTCCCTGGCTATTTCTTCCTACAGTATTTACTTCCCTGGGCCCCTGTCTAGCATGGCAACTGACATGATCCCCGGGGTGAATTTCCTATCTCCCATCAAATCATCAAGGTTCCTTTTGAAGAGGGCCAAAGAGGTACTCTGCTTGACATGTATGGGCAGTCTATTCCAGAGTCTGGGGAGTCTCTGGGTCAGGAACCTATCTCTCCAGCATGTTTTGTTCATTGTGATGACAAGATTTAGATCCCTAGATCCCTGGAGCGTGTGTCATACTATGAAGTCACCAATGACAAGTCAAATATTGTTAGTGGCGGGTTTAAGAGCACTTTGTTTAGGGTGATTATTTTCCTGATAACTCTTGGTTATGGATGTGGGAGTTTATGGTGTGGTTTTTAATT